>NC_057733.1:10284529-10339823 GCF_004010195.1 Chiloscyllium plagiosum
GTCTGGCTGTCTTTCTGAAACTTCTTTGATGTATGGTAAGGTGGTTAGGGTTTCTGGATGTGTTAGGTCAATCTTGGTTGTAGCAAGTGTTTGTTTTGAAGTTTTAGAAGCAACTTGCTGATATCTTAAAATTTGGGATACATATTTCGATAGTTAGGAAAAACATGAAACACATACTGACCATGGGTGTAAAGGGAATACAAAACTTCTATTTGTAGCACTTGCCTGATCTAAATAGACCCATACCAATGGGGGTGACTCTGAAGTGACTGAATAACCCTCTCAGTATAGAGGGCTCATCATCACCAGTTCAAGCTTAATGACAACTGGACAATAATTGCTGGGCTTGTCAGTGGCATTTACATTCCAAACTTAAAATTTAAAATAAGTCATTGCAATTTCCCTCATTGTGTCAGTTCCTAGGCATCATTTCTCTGCTCTTTAAAATAAACAGTGCCTAGGTAAATGTATAAAATGTATCCTTGTCCAGAAAAGTTAGTGAGAAGTGTTGAGTATGGGTATTAAAAAACCAGCTTGTCTCTCAGCCAAAATGGGAGTGTTGGCATGTGTGATCTCCTATTACCAACCCACAATTTCCATCCTGGCACTGACTAGGCTGGTTCAACAGTAGCTGGGTGATATTGCAGTGCTGACAGCTGGCTGCCCTTTGTTTCAACATTGACTAACCCTGTGCTGCTGCCCAGCTGCCTGTGTGGTACAAATTGGTACGGGTCTAATTAACGAGCATCATGTTATACTAAGTGAGTGGCTTGCATTGCTTTTACTGTTGAGACAGTGGGCATTTTTCTTGACTTTTATCACCCTTGATGCTACCAAAGCCAGTGAGAGCTCCATGTTGCATAGCACTATTGCTGCATTTGTAATGACCGTACTGCTGCCTGGTTGACTTCACTTGGGCACACACTGGGAATTAAACTAGAATGCATCAGTCATTTCGTTTTTGCATGTCTGTTTTACACAGAGTCCCCTTCACCTGTCACCCCTATGTTCTCTGACCTGTAACAGCTTTCACTAGCTAAAACATTTCGTTTTAAAACACTTGCCCATATTTTCAAATTGTTCCATGGCCTCTCTCCCACTCTACGTTCATAACCTCCTCCCAGCTCAAGAATCTCCGTCCTCCAGTTCTGGACTTTTTTGGACATTCCTTCTTTGCATAGTTCATCTAACAGCCCAGCTATATTCTCTGCCTCCATGTGTTACTGCCTTTTTTCCATCCCTAATTGATGCTCCTTTTTCTATCATTTTATGTATTTGAGATTCCCTTTTGTGTTAGCTCCCTCCTTGCTTTCTGGGTTCTGTATCCTCCCTCTGAGCATTCTATATTCAGTTTTAGTTATCAATTCTTTCTCTTGCTGAAACCTGTCAAGTGCTCACACTTTTTCTATTCATATCGCCTTTGTCATCCAGGAAGCTTTGGGTGTATTTGCCCTCTCTTTCCCTTTCAAACAAATATACCTTAACTGTGCCCAGTCTTCAGCTGCCTTGGGCTTAATCTCTGGAATATCTTCCCAAATCGTTTTCACTCTCCAACTGTTTTTCTTACAAAATGCTCCGTAAAACCTACCTCTCTGACCAAACCTTTTTGATAGGAGCACATTACTGCAAATGCTGGGATCCGTACTGAGAGCAACAAATGCTGGAGATCACAGCGGATCAGACAGCGTCCATGGAGAGAGAGAGAGAGAGAGCAAGCTAACGTTTCGAGTCTAGATGACTCTTCATCAGACCCTGAAGCATCGGTGCAGACTTGATGGGCCGAATGGCCTTTTCTGCCCTGTAGGGCTTCTCTGATTCTGAAGTCTCTTCCTCTTTTGGTTAGGTGTCAATCTCTGTAGCGTTAAGCTGAGGACAGCTTGAGGACATAGCATCATTGAGTCATAGAGTAGTACAGCACGAAAACAGACCCTTCAGTCCAATTCGTCCATGCTGACCAGATATTCTAATCTAATCTCGTCCCATTTGCCAGCACTTGGCCCATATCCCTCTAAACCCTTCCTATTCATATAGCCATCCAGATGCCTTATAAATGCTGTAATTGTACTAGCCGCCACCATTTCCTCTGGCAGCTCATTCCATACACGCACCACCCTCTGAGTGAAAAAGTTGCTTCTTAGGTCCCTTTAATATCTTTCCCCTCTCACCCTAAACCTATGCCCTCTAGCTCTGGACTTCCCAACCCCAGGGAAAAGACCTACTCTATTTATCCTTTCCATGCCCAAAAATGCTATGCAAATGCAACTGGTTGTGTAGTTCTGAACCGTTGAAGGTGCTAAGATTTACTTCTTACTGCCTTCCGGATTCCGCATCAAACGAGGTTAAAGCGTCAATCTAATGACATTCACTGTTTTAATTCTGCAAAATGACTGAGGATGCCTGGATACAGTCACTCTGCCAATTTTATCACTGTCTAAGGTGAAGTGAGCATTGCATCCTTGGCTCCGTGGCTGAGAATCTGTAACAGACTCTCTGTGAGTAAGGCTGTAGCACACGCTGAGGTCAAAATGTAACTGGAGACCTGGGTAAGTTCCAGGACAATGCTTAATGCATGTGGAGCCAAAGTCCAAGAGGGGGCCTGAAGTCCGTTTGACAGACCTTGTTCTCATTCAGCCAGTTATACATAAGGTCTGTTCAAAACCTTCAGGGAATCCAGGCAGCCTGGGATTCAAGAAGGGCAGGTAAAGAGACGTAGGCACAGTTCAGCCCCATTCACTGTTGCACATGTGTCCAGGCTAGTGCCATCAAATAGCTTCCAATGCTTTCACGTCTCTGTTAAAAATCACACAACACCAGGTTATAGTCCAACAGGTTTAATTGGAAGCACTAGCTTTCAGAGCACTGCTCCTTTATCAGGTGACAACCACCTGATGAAGGAGCATCGCTCCGAAAGCTAGTGCTTCCAATTAAACCTGTTGGACTATAACTTGGTGTTGTGTGCTTTTTAACTTTGTACACCCCCGTCCAACACTGGCATCTCCATATCATTCATGTCTCTGTGTTAGCCTCTATAATTGTGTCAGTTTTAATAGGCTATTGCCAATGGGTCTGCAGCAGCCTGCTTTTCACCTAGCAGGGACTTTATTTGCTGCAAATGAATGACTCTGTTAGTTTTAGTGCAATAAGCAGCATGATGCAAAGCGTGTGTTTCCTGGGACAACATATTATAAACTGGGTTAATTGCTTCTATTGGTGCCAGACATACGTTATTTGCATATGAGCAAAAGAGGTAGCTTTGAGAGCAGGCATGGGCGCAGCTGTTGTCTGTAATCTCCACCCTGCAATCCTTTTAAGGTAATTACACCCTAACTGAGAATGATCAATCATATAATCAATGGCAACTTAACAAAAGGCACATTGCTGTGGGCCTGAGATGAGCCCAGTTGGCTTCTGTTCCTAAAAGCTCTATTGAAGAATGTTTCTGTGTTCCTTGGCCACCCAGGGTTCATTTCTTTTCCCTTCCTTTTTCTAATAATCTTCTCTTTCCCTTCTGCTCCTCCTCTTGAAGGAGCTAAACCCTGCTGTCAAATGGCTCCATGACAGCAATCTCCCTGTGGTGGCTCGCTCCCCACAGGCCCAGGTTTCACTCTGGATATTGACAGATACTGGCTCACTGACCAGGATGGACCCATGTCCCCAATATCTGCAAACATAAGGCTTAGTGATCAGAAACACAGGTGTAATAGAGATGTTTCAGGCCATTCAGCCCATCCAGGCCATTCTCCCAAAGCAATCTGTGATTTCCTCACCCTCTCCCCAGCTACAGAAGCGCCCACAATCCATCACAGAGAGTGGTTCGTGTGTGGAATCAACCGTCAGAGGAAGTGTTAGATGTAGGTACAGCTACAACATTGAAAAGGCATTTGGATGGGGATATGAATCAGAAGGGTTTGGAGGGATATGGGCTAAACGCCGGCAAGTGGGACTAGTTTAGTTTGGGAAACTTGTCGATATGGACGACTTGGACCAAATGGTCTGTTTCTGTGCTACGTGATACTCTGAAAGGAGGCCAGAGATTTAATCTCCCCTCCTGTACTGCTCAGAAGACCATTATTACCTGTTAATCATAGTGAGAGTGAAGAAATGCTTCCTGATATCAGTTCTGAGCCTGCAAATATATCAACAAGGAATGAGAGCGGTCACTCAGCTCTTTGAGCTGCCACTATTCAATAAAGTCATTTTTGCCTCACCCTCTACATTCCTGCATACCACCAAGCCAACCTTTATCGACCTCTCTCTCAAAAAAAAAGAATTAAAGATTCTTCATCCACTGCCTTTTGAGGAAGGGAATTCCTAAGACTCACATCCCTCTGACAGAAAATGTGGTTGCATAATCTGTGTTTTAAATGAGTGACTCTTTACTTTTTGATTTGATTTGATTTGATTTATTATTGTCACATGTACCTAGTTACAGTGAAAAGTGTTGTCTTATGTGCAGTACAGGCAGGTCATGCCATACAAAGTGCATTAGGATAATTGAACAAAGTGAGGAATACAATGTACGGCAGCAGAGAAGGTGACAGAGTGCAAGGATGACATTAAACGGGAAAGTTGAGAGGTCCATTCAGAAGTCTAATAACAGCGGGGAAGACTTTTAAACTATGACAGCCAATTCCAGATTCTCTCACAGATGGAAACATCCTTTCCATGTCCACCTGGTCAAGACCCCTCAGGACCTCATCTATTTCAATTAAGTCATCACTGGCTGTTCTAAACTCCAGGTGATATCAGCCCTGTCTATCCTTTCCACATAGGGCAATCTGCTCATTCCAGCTATTACTCCTGTAAACCTTCTCGAAAGTGCTTTCCACACATTAATATCAGTAACTATGGTGACCAGACCTGTCTAGTATTCCAGATGTGGTCTCACCAAAGCCCTGTATAACCTCTCTGCTTTTACAATTAATTCCTCTCACAGTGAAACATAACATTCCATTAGCTTTCTAATTACTTGCTATACCTGCATACTGAACTTCTGCAATTCAGCAACGAGTATACCCAGATCCCTCTGCATCTCAGAGCTCTGTAACCTCTTACCGTTCAGGGTAGCATGCATCTTTTTCATTTCTTTTTCCAAAATGGGTGGCACGGTGGCACAGTGGTTAGCACTGCTGCCTTACAGCGCCAGGGACCTGGGTTCCATTCCTGCCTCGGGCAACTGTCTGTGTGGAGTTTGCACATTCTCCCCGTGTCTGCATGGGTTTCCTCTGGGTGCTCCGGCTTTCTCCCACAGTCCAAAGATGTGCAGGTTAGGTGAACTGGCTGTGGTAAATTGCCTGTAGTGTTAGGTGCAAGGGGGAATGTATCTGGGTGGGTTGCTGTTCGGAGGGTTGGTGTAGACTTGTTGGGCCGAAGGGCCTGTTTCCACGCTGTAGGGAATCTAATCTAAAATGTACAATTTCACACTTTTCCACATTGTAGTCAATTTGCCTGATCTTAAATCACTTACTTAAGTTATGTCTAGCGGCTCCTTCAGTCCTCTACACAACTCAGTTTCCTACCTATCTTTGTGTCATTAATAAATTTAGTCACTATCCCTTTATCCAAATCATTTCTATAAATTGTAAAGAGTTAAGGCTCCAGGACCAACCCCTGTGGTACACCACTTGTGACATCCTGCCAACCTGAAAATACCCATGGTCTCATTGTTAGGTTTTTCACAACGTCCTCTGGTCTTTTGGTTATTGATTTATTTGCGATCATCTCAGGACCTTGGCAAATCCCTTACCGTGCAGCCCAGGATTACCCAATAGATGGAAATAATATGGACAACAAACTGGAAGAGATTATTAAGTGCCCAAATAGATCCAACCCAATTAGACCGAAAGAAACTCTGACATGTTTTTGCTGAATTGACAATGACAACATGAACATTTACTCAGGTATTTGTAACACAAAAGGCTCCAGGTACTTTGAAAGATGGTTTCATGCAGGAAGGGAAGAAGCAGTCATTGGAGGTGACTAAGACATGGCTACGAGTTATGTGTTGAAGAGACAGGTAGTAACAAAAGGAAGAAACTCTCCAGAGGGGGAGAAAATGGTTGAAGGCTGTCCAACTAGTGGTGAAAAAATTTGGAAAGTAGGATGGCCAGTGAGAACAATGGTATTGGGATTCCATATTGGACAAGATGGCTTTGACACTGTCAAATGTTGGAACTTTGGAAGCTGGAAAATAAATTGTTGGGGAGATCACACCTGGGTGTGACAGAAGGAAAGATGCAAAAGGAAACTTGTCGTTGTTCATTACACATGACGACATTGTATTCAGAAAACAGTCTGGGAGATGTTCATTTCGGTTGAGAGAAAATTATGAAGAAACAGGTTTGTAGTTGGCACAGCACTTACAGCTTACATTTAAAATAAACAACTAGAGGCCCTGTTTGTAAAGGCAGGCTGGAGCTAAGCCAGACTGACTAGACAGGACCTTCCATTTGATTTCTAGGCTGTGCTGAGGTGGCTAGATGCAGTCAGGATACTTAAATTAATCCTCGGGAGCCCTGTACTCAGGAGGAAAAATAATCAGCAAGAGTTCTTGCTCTTCCTGGCGATTATAATGGTCTCTCCTGGAGAATGGGAATGGGTCTGCTTTGATGCCAATTCCAGAGCAAATGACCCACTTGGGACACCCACTCATTTGTGAAGAAAGGCTGTTTCAGAGGGTAACCATAATGCAGAAGGATTTAGTACATTCAGGAGTGGAAGAGAAGGGAAATCATATAAACAGTCTTGTATGGTTTTAAAAAATGTAACTGTATTTCACTCAGGCTATTAATTCTAAATACTCAGCCGATGTGTGGTATAAACTGAAGAGCTGATGAAGACCCAAGGGAAACAATTCATGGCATTAACCATATGTTACCTGGGATGTTTCAAGTTATCAGATCATTATTTGAATAAAATTCATACATCAGGCAGTTTTGATCACAAATCTACTGCAAGGACACACGCTGTATTGGAGGCAGGTCAAGTTAAGCAATATTCAGGACTGGTGGCCACAATGGTTAAACAAGTGGAGAGTCATGAGCTGTGCACTTGGAATATGCCAGTGGGTCTGTGTGGGGCACTTTGTTGTTTCTGCACAATTTCTATGTTCATTTACACAGTATCACCTGATTAAAAGCCAGCAAACATGGGGCAATAATACCTGTAATTTGCTTAGCTGTTATGTGAGACTCTAAGGTCCATGCCCAGCAACACACTCTGGAAGTGGAGGCCATTTGTTGGTACACCTGTCAATGTTACAAAGCTTCACCTGAAACCCCGAGGCTTACAGAAGGGACGTTGCTGTGGGTATACCTAGCCCTCAAAGTCTATAATAGCTTACGAATGCAGAGCCACCATCTTTTCCAGGACTATTAGGGATGGACAATAAATGCTGGTCCAGTCACAGGCAAGTAACTTTTAACAATCCTGTTTTTTAAACAAAATTGTAATGGCCAGAGTCAACAGTACTCTGACCTGTTCTGCTTAACAGCAGTGCCATTTTGTTTCATTCTCTTGAAAACCATCCAGTTGCTGTTGAATGTTCCAAGTCCCAAAAACTTAAGCCATCTTATCTCTCTCCAAATGCTAGTAAACATGGCATTTGCATCATTTTTCTGCTTTGTTTTTATCTCTACTTTTTTGACACATTTGCAGCTACAGGGAAAATACAATTCCTAATCCTCTAGTTTGTGTGAATAAAATTACGTTCAGTTCCTACTCTTGCCCTGAAAGAGATAATTTGTTAGAATGGATCCCTTGGGGTTGTTCAGAGTTCTCGCTGCCAAAAGGATCAGTCTGGCTGATGCTACATTTCCCACTTTCATTTAATCATTCGTCTAGCTTTCTGCATTCTCGTACAATGCACTGAGGGGCAACCATCTCTCTTTTTCTGCTGTTAACATGCTAATTGCAGATATGTCAACATTTTGCATAAGTTCATTAAAAAATTCTCACATAAAAGCAAAATACAAGATTCCAAATGACAGTCAATTTGAAATGTTCACTCCACCATGCCTCTCAACCTGCTGAGTTTCAATTCTGTCTTTAAACAAAATGTTAAGCTGAGTATAAAACCCTCAGCTTGTTGTGGCAATGGTTCCAGCTTTTTTGGACATTTTTAGCCTGGATGCTTTGCCACTAAACATAAAGTCAGCACTCCAAGCCAGACCTGAGTTCTGCCTGCCTGAGCAATCTTGCTGCATTGCCAACCTTATTATTTTAACACAACCCCATGGGTGCAATTCTCCTCAGTAATTTACACGAGTCCTATTCAATTTGCTTGTCTTTGAACACAGTGACCTGTGACTCGCGTCTTCCAACCATTCATTTAAAGAAACAAAAATAACTAGGGTCACGGCGGTGTGGCAGCTACCTGCGGTGGCTTGTTGTTGCGGACTCAGTGAGTCATGGGATTGGAAGGTCAAAGTTGGGCAATGACTTGAAATGCAAAACATCTCCTTTTGTGCCTGGCAAGGCAAGCACGACTTGCGAGCCGCAGGGAGAGAGTTTGGGACAAGTGTATATTGGGAACTCTTGCACTCACACTGGCCATTTCTCGAGACGATCGAGAGGGAAATAGCAAAGGGTTGATGGGTACTCTCTGAGGCACACTGCTATCAAACTTAAATTGATTATCTTCAACTCAAGTGAGATTGTACATAGGGCTTGGTGCTTTCTTTTACTTTTAAAGCACCCTCAACATGACCTTAGCAATACAGAGATGTCTGACTACAGACAGAATGAATCAGTACTTTTTGCTTGCGATACTGGGCTCGGGCATTGGTATGCAGGCTATGGATGAGTTAGTAGGCTCCCTGTGGAAAGCCAGGGTTACTCACAGGTCACGGGTGCATCTTGTGATTCAGTTCCTATTCAGTTATAATGTTGGCAGATTATTGCTAATGCCTGTAAACCACAAAGTGTCTCGTTGGTAAGCCGCTTTGCTAAGAACACTCTTTGGTGGCATTGAGCATACATCAGTCCCGGAATGGGTCTGGGAATGTGTCTGTAAATTCACCCAGAAGGAAATGAACAACTTTACATTTCCAATTTGCTGTTCCAGACGCAGTCACCTGCTGAGGGTATGGTTCCACAGGCACCTGCTGCCCTCTGTGTGTCCCTCGCCCAGTGGCCATTCATCATTTGTGAGCTGGTTAGACGCTATGTTTTGTCTAGTTACTCTCTCTGGAGGCAGATCACAGCTGAGCCTTGCAGTGGCCATGTAAATGTACTGAGTAGCTGGACAGAGAGCATCTTGGCTAATTTACCCCTCCTCACCCTCACCTTCCCCGCCACCACCCACTCCTTTTTAGTGGGCAGGTGTGGTTTCTCCACATTGGCCTCAATGTAGTTTACAGGCATTGCTCATGGGGACTGCACAGCTCAGTGCCGCACTTTACGGCACACTTCCTGTGAAGGAAGGATATTGCTACTATCTTTAATGTTTGTGTTTGAAACAGGTCTCCTCAAAAACACTCTCACTGTGTAGCAAATGGTACTATTTATGCAGCACAATGAAGAAAGATTCTCTAAATGTACATTTATATGTTTCAAAATGCCATGAAAATTTCACGCTTCATATCCACAAACCTATTTTCTCTTCATCTTAACTTTCTCTTGTGTTTTTCCATGTTGTTTTACATTACCATGTAGTCGCAGTCTCTGACCATGAGGCACCTTGTTAGTTATCAATATTTAATTACTGCATGAGGTTGTGAAAGGCACTGTTTATATGCAGGTCTGACTTTCTGTCTTAACTTCTTTATCCCATGTCCAACTCCATTGTATATTTAAAACAAAAACAACATCACCATCTGACCGTTGGTAATGCCAGCCACAGTTCACTTGCTGTCAGCAGTGTTATACAAAAGATTAATGTGATCAGATTTAATTCCTTTCTGCTCTTTTCATGGAGGTATTAACCTGTTTGTTTTAACTGAGCTAATATCTCCATTATAACATTTGCAAACAGTAATGTGTAACCCCTAACCTCTCTGAATCCTCCAAGATTGACTGTTGACAAATCCTAATTGGCTGGGAATGCATTATGCCTAAGGATTAATGCTTCCCTTGGGTCCGTGCAATCTTTCCTTTTCCCACAGAACTTGAGACAGCAAAGGAGCACAACTGGTCAACCCAGGATATTGGAAACCAAGAAACAAGGACTAATCTGCATATTGACAAATGTGATCTTCCTACACCTGCAAATACATGACTCACATCTCAATTAAACAACCATTGCCTTTTATTCTTTCTGACTTATGAGCCGACAGAGCAGGAACAATCTCCAACTAGAAAGTGCCCCACAGTGAGAGTTGAATGTGCAGGCTGGGATCAGCCTGATAATATGGGCTCTCAGTTCATGAAGGATGAGGTTAGGGCTGGAGGGAGGAATTTAATAACTGCCTTCATCAGAAATCTCCCTTGCACCCATTATTGCACCAATACGTTTGACTGATTCTTTCCAATAAAGCTGCTGTTGAATATTATGGCTCCCCAATGATCTATTTGGAGCTGTTCCAATAAATATACAGCTATGCAGGTGAGGGCTATTGTGGTGCAGTGGTAGTGCCCCTACCTTTGAGCCCGGGGGCTGGGTTCAAGTCCTACCTGTTCCACAGGTGTGTCAAAGCGTCTCTAAACCAGTTGATTAGAAAATATTTCGAACAGCGCAAGCTGTTATTCTTTCAAGGGTCGACTTGGCCCCAGGTATCAAACTGTTGTTACAAATTGGTTACTCACCTTTTATTGATTTTTATGGAAATGAGAATTGGGTTACATCTAGAAGAGGAAAGGAATTTGTAATGGTGCCCGGGAGGTAGCTTGGAAATTCACTATTAGGATTTAAAAGCGACTCTTTGAACCATTAACATTCCAAATACTATTCGGGTTAAACCGCACCTTACATGTTCAAATCTATCCAGCTGTGAAACAGTTTTAATCATCATATTAAGACCAACAACGCCCTTCCTTCTTCCTGCAGTCTTCAGTAGACCTGCTGCTCTTTGCTGACTCAGGGCTATGGTCTTGCTTTCATGGGAAGGGTTTGGAGGGATGTGGGCCATGTGCTGGCAGGTGGGGTTGTGATATCTGGTTGACATGGGCGATTTGGACCAGAGGGTCTGTTTCTGTGCTGTACATCGCTATGACTCCATGGCTCCAAGTGAGATTTGGTGCTTTCTGCACTCCCTTAATTGCTATTTAGTGAAAGGAAGTGAGATCCAGTGATAAATGGAGGCTTGCATTTATATAGCCACGCTCATGGCCTCAACCATTTGAAGTATGTTCACCATTTTATTGCTGGAAGCAGTGGAGATATTTACACATATCAATGTTCATAAAAAGCAGTGAAATATCGATCTGGTCATCTGCTTTTTTTTAGTATTATTGCTTGAGGGATAAATGCTGGTCAGTGCAGTTGGAGGATTGGATTTTTTATGTCCCACTACAGGACATAAAAGTTAGAGCCTCAGTTTAATGTCTCATTTCAAAAACTGCAGCGTGCAAGTTGTGCTGCACTGAATTCATTCAATCTGGAGGCAGATTTGTCTTAGTTCATTACCTGAAATGAATAGAACCTGATTAAACCGATCTATTGATGTAACCATGTGTGGCAGCCTTCTAGATTCTGAGGCTAGACAAAAAGACACCAAAGAACACTAACCTAAACTTGAATTTAATTGTCTAAGTCGGCAATGTGCATTTGCGTGCCAGGGCTTTTCCTGTGTGTGACATATTTTCCATACAATGCTCGATAGTGAAGGCAGCGTTTGGTATGCTTTCCTTTATTGGTCAGAGTACTGAATACAGGAGTTGGGAGGTCATATTGCCACTGTACAGGACATTGGTTAGGCCACTGTTGGAATATTGCATGCAATTCTGGTCTCCTTCCTATCAGAAAGATGTTGTGAAACTTGAAAAGGTTCAGAAAAGATTTACAAGGATGTTGCCAGGGTTGAAGAATTTGAGCTACAGGGAGGGCATCTTGATGGGTATATGAATAGGAAGGGTTTGGAGGGATATGGGTTGGGTGCTGGCAGGTGGGACTAGATTGGGTTGGGATATCTGGTCGGCATGGACGGGTTGGACAAAAGGGTTTGTTTCCATGCTGTACATCTCTATGACTCTATGACTCATGTATCACTGATCAGTGGCAGCCAACTAATCCACAACATTGAGGAAAGCTGACACAGTGCCTAAATGATGATCACTCAAACAAAAATATGCACAAATTGGAAAATGAGCTTTGAATAAAGACCTACGACCAAAATCATTACTTCAATGTAGACTTAAGTTCTTGGATTTCAGGATTTGTATTGGTACTGTGAAGATGATTTTTCTTTATTTGTTCATGGGATGCGTGTATAGCTGCGTCAATCAGTATTTGTTATCCATTTATAATTGCCACGTAGAAGCTGGTAGTGATGAGCTACAATTCTTGGGCGATAGAGACATCCACAGTGCTGTTATGAAGGGAGTTCCAGGATTTTGACAAAGGGCACTGAAGGCATTATAGTTCCAAGTCAGGATGGTGTGCAGCTGTTATAGAGGAGAAAGCAAGGACTGCAGATGCTGGAGATCAGAGTCAAAAAGTGTTGTGCTGGAAACACACAGCCAATCAGGCAACATCTGAGGAGCAGGAGAGTCGACGTTTCGAGCATAAGCTCTTCATCAGGCATGTGCATTCCTGATGAAGAGCTTATGCTCGAAATGTCAACTCTCCTGATCCTCGGATGCTGTCTGACCAGCTGTGCTTTTCCAGTACCATACTTTCTGGCTGATAGGAAGGAGCTTGGTATTCCCTTGCATCTGTTACATTTGTTTTTCTGATTGGTAGAGGTTGTGGATACACCTGTGGATATTGGTACTGTCGAAGGAAGCTTGGTTAATTGCTTTAGTGCATCTTGCAGATGGTACACACTGACATCACTGTGCATTGGTAGTGAAGAGGGTGAACTTTGAACGTAGTAGATGGGGTGCTATCGAGTGGGCTGCTTTATCCTGGATGGTGTTGAGTTTCTTAGGTGTTGTTGGAGCAGCATTCATTCAGGTGAGTGGAGAAAATTGTATCAAACCCCATTATCTCAGTTTGGTGAATCAGGAACATGATAATCTCAGTGGTGATAGGAAGAGCTCAGGGGGATATGAATTTGTTGCAAGGTAAGCCACAGATGGACTTCAGATTTCCTTAGTTGTGCTATGTGGGGTAAAAGACCAACAGGGTGAAATTGGGCAGAGGTGCAAGACAGGTAGCATTGTAGCATCTGCAGCACATCTGACATTCAGTTCTTGAAGTCGGTGCGATTGAATACCAGTGTCTGATGTGATTCTGCATGATGTGCCTTTACCGTGTCGTCTCTGACTAGACGCAGAAGTAGAACTTTCAAAGTGGTGAATTTCGTAATTTTGGAAAGGTGGAGATTTAGTTCTGATGGTCAATCAGCTGTGATAGCTGTTTACTGTCTTAGGCTCACTTCAAGAATATTTAGGCTGTGGTGTTACATCACAAAATTATATACCCTCTGATTCTGATGGAAATTCAGGAAATAATTGATTATTTCTAGCTTAAAACGGTGCTGCAAAGTAGAGGCATGAGGATGAATGGTGTTATCCCCGACAAGTCATTCTTAATATTTTTTCACTTGCATGCATGTACATGAAAAACTAAGTGGACATAAAGCATAACCTGGATAAAATAAAGTAATAATATTCACTCCCTTGTTACTTAAGTTGCTTGTTCAGAACTGTCCGTAAGGACTTGCAATATGGACCCATGTGAACAGTCCAACTACATGTTGTGCAGGTCCAAAGGCTTGAACAGAAGGGAGAGGAACATTCATGAATGCAGGGCTACCACAGGTTGAAGTGACACAATGGTGACAGAGCTGCATGGGGAAACAGAGATGCTGTCTAAATTAGACAGAGGGGTAAGACCAAGATGGATGTGATGAAGGGCAATGGTGAACACATAACAAATCATATTGAGTTGCTGGCCTGGTAAATTTATTTATCAACACTCTTGGATTCTGAATTCGTTTTTTGTTAGAGTTGTT
The DNA here is from genome assembly GCF_004010195.1 of Chiloscyllium plagiosum. Lineage (NCBI taxonomy): Eukaryota > Metazoa > Chordata > Chondrichthyes > Orectolobiformes > Hemiscylliidae > Chiloscyllium > Chiloscyllium plagiosum. The sequence continues at coordinate 10,298,584 of NC_057733.1, forward strand.
TTTATTTATAGTGGATTAATGAGAATGCAATATGGTTGTGGGTGGATTCTTTTCTATATTTGGGTGCGTCACATGATTCTTTGAACCTATCACATCTATTTTGGGTCACAAACACTTTTAAAGCATGACGTGCTTCATAAAACTCGTATTTTTATCTTTCTCACTGTTTATTTTTTGAACCATGATCCATCAATGAACACTATGGGACAGTTTATTATATTAAAAGGTAATTTAAAAATATAGTCTGCTGGTCGTGCAACCTCAGGAAAGAAAAGCACGATTTTCTATGTTACATTTTCAAACACATTTTTAAAAAATCTACCTTTTTAGCTTTGATTACACTCACAATTATTTGGGTCAAGAAATAATCTTACATTAAATTCATTGGCAGGTGTTAGAAATTTGAAATATCCACAATTTTAATGCACTACATTTCCTTTCAAAAGGGCTGCCTAAATTTGTACAAGTGACTGTGTAGTTCAGGAGAAATGAAGATTGATTGGAGTTGCAATCCATGATGCGTAGTGTGTCTTTCTTTTTTAAATTGGAAAACTTGGTCATTGAGGAAGCATTCCCTGCCATCAATATATTTGGTAATTTTCATTAAAACTACTGACTTGAGTAAACTCAGCAGTAACAAGATGGATGTCTGTAGTGGTAATGACTTCCAGATGTCTTTGCAGTAGGTTAAACGCAGCTTGGTGTACTTTTATTTTAATGCTTCATCCATCAAATACGGAGCAGCAGTGGGAGGTGGCAATGGAGGAAGCGCCTCACATTTATTTCGAATTTCTGGCCACCCCAATTACTTCCTTTAAAGTGAAAATCCGTGTATAAATGTACTGTTCCCTCTCACTTGGCTCGGGAGGTCTTTATGCTCAACAACAATAAATGAAGAATCCCTGTGGTTGACTTGTTCTTGTATCTCTGCCTGGCACTGAACTTGAACCTATCCATTGGAGCGGTTAGTTGTTCTTCAATTCTTTCCACTTTCAAGCTTCGTCCTTTGATGAGGTTGGTACTGGAAAAAGACTGTCTCCCACCTGCCTTGATGGCACAATGTGTTACTCTATGAATGTATTTAATGAGGTTGTTAATATAGTGAGTGCTTGGTCATATGCAAGAGTTTATCTTTTTCAAAAAAATTACATAATAGCAACAGGAAGGCATAGAGGACCAGTTTGAAGATATTTTTCTCTTCACAGAAGCTTCTTGATTAATTTCTCCCTTTTCCTATTCAAACCACCAATGGTCCAGAGAATGTCTTCCTCAGTTCTCTACCTGAAGACTAAGCCGGACCCACAGTCCTGCGATTTTCACCTTGTTTGATCAAAGATGCAGATCATAAATCCTCTCCATCTGCAATGGGAATCAAACAGCAATATGCACTTCTATAACATGTTGAAGTACAGAGCTATGGATGATGATTGCAGAGGCTTCAATTGACTTCACATCACATACATGACCAGAAATCACTTCCATTCTTACAGTTTGTCATTGGTAGATTTTAGTCATGGTTAGTTCCTTGGTCATCAAGCCCTGAAATAGGATTTGAATCTGCAGCTTCTAGTTTAGAGGCAGGGATCCTACTCACTGTTTTACAACTCATCCTCGAGCTAAATTGTCAAAATAAAAACAGCAAATGGTAAAGATAATCAGTGCGTCAATCAGTACAAGTTAGACAATGACTAGACAGGGGAGTCGCAGAAAGGATGTTCTCGATGATTGGAGAGTATGGAACAATGGAGCACAGATTAAGAATATGGTGTCAGTCATTCAGGAATGAGGTGAGGAGAAATCTCTTCACCCAGAGAATGGTAAGCCTATGGAATTCCCTGCTACAGAAAGCAGTTGAACCAAAACTTTTAATGGTTTCAAGAAGGAGTTAGATAAAATTCTTATGGTTAAAGGGATCAAAGAGTATGGGGAAAACTTGGGAACAGGGTACTGAGTTGGATGATCAGCTATGAATGATTGAACAAACTGAAAGGGCCAAATTACCTACTTCGGCTTCTTTTTTTTTTATTTTTCCAAATTTCTATGAATGAGAGTGGACTGATGGGCCAGTCACTGGCTGCTGTGGATTTCTCCTGCTTTTTGTGTGCAGGACATACCTCTGCAATTTTCCACATTATCGGGTCAATGCCAATTTAAAAAGAGTATGTTTTATTGATTTCTCTATAAATATCACTGTGAAACTGATTGGTCATAAGTCAGTGGCTCAAGGTCTCATACTTTGCTGATAGACATGATACCCACAGCCCTCCAATTACCCATGCATTGTATGGGAGATCCTGCCAGTGTTGTGCGTGCACAGGATGTCTCACTCTGTTCTTTTACTAACCTATCAATGTCAATCTATTGATGAGCCAGTACATTAATGCAAAACTTAGGGCTGAAACATTCACAACAATCTTTTGCCAGAAGTGCTGAGCAGGTTATCCATCTCAGCATCCTCAGCGGTCTTCAATATCACACATGCCGGTCTTCAAATTCGATTCACTCCTGGTGATATCAAGGAATGGTTGGAGACATCGGGTATTGCGAAGGCTATGGACCCCAGCAACATTCCAGCTATAAAACTGAAGACCCATGCTCCAGAACTTGCTGCACTTCTAGCCAAGCTGCTACAAATTGGCGTCTACCTGACAGTGTAGAAAATTGTCCAGGTATGTCCTGCACACCAAAAGCAGGACAATTCAATCACCAACCCATCAGTCTACTCTCCATCATCAGTAATATAATGAAAGGTGACATCAACAGTGCTATCAAGCAGCACCTGCTCAGCAATAACCTGCTCAGTGACACCCAGTTTGGGTTCTGCCGGGACCACTCAGCTCCTGACCTCATTACAGCCTTGGTTCAAACATGGACAGAGAATTCTCGAGGTGACATGAGAGTGACAGCAGTTGAAATCAAGGCTGCAATCAACCGAGTGTGGTATCAATGAGCTCTAGCAAAAATTGAGTTAATGGAACTCGGGGAAAACTCTCTCTATTGGCTGGAGTCACTAAGGAAAGTGATTGTGGTTGTTGGAGGTCCAGGACATTTCTGCAGGAGTTCTTCAGGGTAGTGTCCTAGGTCCAAACATCCTCCATCAATGACTTTCCCTCCATCATAAGGTCCGAAGTGGGGATGTTCACCGATGATTACACAATAATGACTCTTCAGATACAGAAACAGTCCACGTTCAAGTGAAGCAAGATTTGGACAATATCCAGGTTTGTCCTGGCATGTGGCAAGTAACATTTGTGCCACACCAATGCCCGTCAATGACCACCTCTAACAAGAGAGAATCTACCTTTGCCCCTGGACATTCAATGGCATTTACCGTCTCTGAATCCCCCACTATCTACATTCTTGGAGTTACCATTGACCAGAAACGGAATTCAACTCACCATATAAATGCAGTGGCTTTGAGAGCTATCAGAGGCTAGGAATCTTGTAATGTGTAACTGACTCCTGAAGAAGGGCTTATGCTCGAAACTTCGATTCTCCTACTCCACGGATGCTGCCTGGCCTGTTTTTCCAGCATCACATTTTTCATCTCTGGTACTCCAGCATCTGCAGTCCTCACTTTCTCCCATGTGTAACTGACTGCTGACTCCCCAGATTCCACAATCTATAATTCAGGAATAGTTGAGTGTAGCTCTTACAACATGCAAGAACCTTGACATCATCCAGGCCAAAGCAACCTATTGAAGGGCCCCACATCCAGAAACATTCACTGCCTCCTGTGCTAATGCTCCATAACAATGTTCTACCAACTGCAAGATGGACTGCAGAATTGACCTAAGATCCTTAGGCAGCACCTTCCAAACCCACAATCACTTCCATCTAGAAGGTCAAGAAACAGCAGATACTTGGGAACACCTGTACATTCCTCTGCAAGCCACTCACCACACTGACTTGGAAATATATCACTATTCCTTCACTGTCACTGGGTCAAATCCTGCAATGCCCTCCCTAACAGCATTGTGGGTCAACCTGGAACACATTGAGTGCAGTGATCCAAGAATACAGTTCTGCACCACCTTCAGAGCAAAGAGGATGGACAATAAATACTGGCCTAGTCAACGACACCTACTTCCCATGTGTGAATGCAAAATAAAATCTGCCTGTGAACTCCTTTAAACATCTTCGGATTGAACATTCCTTCTTTATTTACACTCAGTAACTATATAAATTCTTATTGAAGCCACTCAGACATATTATAACACAGCTCTTGGATTTAATCCATGATTTTCTCATTGAGAGGTACCAACACTAGTGCTACAAGGCCATTATCCCCAGGAGTTATAAAGCTTAATCTACTCAACCTATCCCCATGATTGAATTTTTTTAGCCCCAGTACCATTCTGTCCATGGCAGGCACTAAAAGGACCATATGTCTACCTGGTGATGCAATGTTCAGAACTAAATACAGTTCTCTGAAACATATTCTTACAAACCTATATAACTGTAATAGAAATCCTGTCCCTCTCTTCCTTCCAGCCTTCTCAAAACCAAAAATTCTGCTGCAGAATAAATACACCATTAAGCAAACAATGAGTGGTCACCTATACACAGTATTGCATTAACTCAGCAGTGGTCCACTCTTCATATGTATGCACAGTCCATGAAAATGATATTTCCCAGCACAGAATGTACATTCAATTCTGAGTGGTTTGGAGTGAGTAATGACTACAGTGTAATTGACAAATTTAGAGGAACTTCATGAAAATACTCACGTGGATTTTCCTGAAAGTACAGGGAGATGGTTTTATGGGACCTTGCTCAAATGTCATTCTTTGTATTGAAATAGTGAATACCAGCAGGTTACGTAACTATAGGGCATTACCACTAAGGTTCACCTGGTCTTCAATTAAAGCAGCTTAAACTTGTATCCAGAGATCCTGCTTTGCTCTGCAGAAATTAGGAGTGCCATAAAAATAGAGAATGCGGGAGAACCTCAGCAGATCTGACAGAATTACAGTGAGAGAGACCAAAATAATGCTTTGAATTCAATTTGACTCTTCAGTTCTGGAGAATAGTCATATCAGACTTGAACCATTAACTCTGTTTTTCTTTTCACAGATGTTGCCAGGCCTGCTGAGTTTCTTCAGTATTCTCTGTTTGCTTTTTAATTTCTGATTTATAGCATTCAGAGTATCTGGCTGTTGTTATGAGTGTCACAATGGGTTATACAAGTTGTTTTTCACAACCAAGAGAAATGCATGTTGCTCAGGAGATGGCTTCTGTTTTGTTTACATAATGGAATTTATAATTACTCTCCTAATTTGTCTCATCATTATTTATGGATGCATTACCTAAGCATCTTTCCATAGGACCATCAGAAATAAGTTATAAGATATCGCACTTTAAAAATAAAATGTTTCCATCCTTTAATTTCACTGATTTGACAAATAGTGAGCTCACAACTCCAAGAGATTGGTCTTAATGCAGCTGATCACTGGAGGTCAACTATCAGCTAAGATGAAGCCTGCTAACTGGTTTTTGCCTTTGTTCAGGGTTAGTCATACAACAAGGCAAACACTGGGATACAGATGCAACTGCAACACCCTTTGTTGCCCAATGCCTTTTAGAATCATAGCGTCATAAAGTCATAGAGATGTACAGCAAGGAAACATACCCCGCAGTCTAACTTGTCCATGCCGACCAGATATCCTAACCTAATCTTGTCCCATTTTTCAGCACTTGTCCTATTTCCCTCTAAACCCTTCCCATCCAAATGCCTTTTAAATGCTATAATTGTACCAGCCTCCACCATTTCGTCTGGCAGCTCATTCCACACATGCACCACTTTCTCTGTGAAAATGTTGTCCCTTAGGGCAATGGAGATGTACAGCATAGAAACAGACTCCTCAGTCCAACTTGTCCATACCAACCAGATATCCTAAATTAATCTTGGCCCATTTGCCAGCATTTGGCCCATATTCCTATAAACCCTTCCTATTCATATACCCAATATACCCATCCAGATGCCTTTTAAATGCTGTAATTGTACCAGCCTCCACCACTTTCTCTGGCAGCTCATTCCATACACACACCACCCCTTAGGCCACTTTTAAATCTTTCCTCTCTCACCTTAAACTTATGCTCTCTAGTGGGCGGCACGGTGGGCGGCACTGTGAGGCACAGTGGTTAGCACTGCTGCCTCACAGTGCCTGAGACCCGGGTTCAATTCCCGCCTCAGGCGACTGACTGTGTGAAGTTTGCACGTTCTCCCCGTGTCTGCGTGGGTTTCTTCCAGGTGCTCCAGTTTCCTCCCACAGTCCAAAGATGTGCAGGGTCAGGTGAATTGGCCATGCTAAATTGCCCGTAGTGTTAGGTAAGGGGTAAATGTAGTGGCATGGATGGGTTGCACTTCGGCGGGGTGGTGTGGACTTGTTGGGCCAAAGGGCCTGTTTCCACGCTGTAATGTAATCTAATCTAATCTAGTTTTGGTCTCCCCATGCACTTTATGATCATTGTATGATATGGTATGATAAGATGTTGATAGAAATATGTTGATATAAAAGATGTTGATGGGGGAGGAGGGGCGGCACGGTGGCTTAGTGGTTAGCACTGCTGCCTCACAGCACCAGGGTTCCAGGTTCAATTCCAGCCTCGGGCGACTGTCTGTGTGGAGTTTGCACATTCTCCCAGTATCTGCATGGGTTTCCTCCGGGTGCTCCGGTTTCCTCCCACAGTCCAAAGATGTGCAGGTCAGGTGAATTGGCCAAGCTAAGTTGCCCATAGTGTTAGGTGCGTTAGTCAGAGGGAAATGGGTGTGAGTGGGTTACTCTTCTGAGGGTCGATGTGGACTTGTTGGGCCGAAGGGCCTGTTTCCACACTGTCGGGAATCTAATCAAATACATAAGTGTATCTTCAGGGTCGAGACCACATGACAGGCTTGACTTTGAATTATCTCTCAGTTGCCATTACTAATTTACTGGAGTTTTCTTTTGAAGAAGAATGGCTCATTGAGGGTAATGCTGTTGATGTGGTTTCCATTGATTTCCAGAATGCATATGCTACAGGTGCCGCACAACAGACCTGTGAGGAATGTTTGGGTAGAAATAGTGTGTAAAGTATTTGATTAGTACTACGTAACAATATTCATTTGATGAGCTGGTGCAGACACGATGGGCCGAGTGGCGTCTTCCTCCTCTGTAACAATTCTGCGATTCTGCATCAGACCCAGAGGAAGTTCTGATGTGAGATCAAATTGATTCTGTCCAATCTGCTTTCTAAGAAGATTGGTAGAGTGAAAATGAAGAAGTGAAAGACACATACACTATGTTAAATAAAACATAGCAAAGAAGCATTAGTCAGACTTCTACAAATGTACTGAAATGGACTCTTAATAGATGGACTACACTCTGCATGGGACAGAAACATAACAGGGTGGTGGCAGGTAGAGACAATATAGGGAAACAGAAATTTAGATTATGATACAGTCTCAATATACTTATTCATTTCTATTTTTATCTTGGTTCAGGCAGGAATAACCATGGAATAAATGGCATTGTGTATATAAGACACCATATAAAAGTTGCTTGCTTTCTATTGACACTAACAATGTGAATGCTATATTAACATGATGTCAGGTTAATGTTTGATATCTTCATTATGCTGGGGTACTCCCATTTCTTTAAAAATTAAATTTTAGTTTATCTTGTAAACAACTTTTGCACCTCTCTGATACGCACTGCCTTCTCAGATTGTTCTCTGGGTTTTCAAAACTGGAAGGAGAGGCTGTACGGGTGCAGTCAATTATCACATCTCTCAGGAATGTTTCTGATGTTATATGACTAAATATAGTAGATACTTTCTGACTAGTTGGATCCCTCAAGCAATGAGACGAGTTACCAGTTAATCAGATAGTTGGGGTATTGGGAGTAAAATATTGCCCAGCATCGGGGGAGGATTTCCTGCTTACCTAATGCTGCTGTGGGATCATTAGAAGCCACCTAAGCCAACAGTGTTTGGGGCCTCAGTTCTGTGTCTCATCTCCAGCAGTGTAAGGCTTCCTCAGTACTGCACTGTATCGCTAGCCGAAATAGAGGATGGAGACACAGCTTTCTGATCCAGAGCCAAAGTGTTAAAAACTGAATCAATCTAACATTTGTGACCACATTCAAATAGAGACGGATGCGAGGAATTATAGACAGCCTAAATAGATGTTGACAGATTTGTCAATAGCAGCAAAGGTTACTGATCTGGAACAGATGTGGTTGAAATATTAACTTATCACTTGTGAGGGTAGAACTTCATCTTGTTCTTGACTAATATTATGCATTTCATTTCTTGCTTTTCTGAAATGTTGCCACATTTCTATATGGACGCTGGCTACCGTTTATATTTGATCTGTGACAGGTTAAAAAAAATACAAGGACAGAGAATGCAATCAAACTAACTGCCGCAGCGCCTAGGATCGATAGACACCCCATTTGACCTTGAGTTGAAATGAGTATCAAAATGCTTAGCCCTGGTCAGTAGATATTCAGTTACAATCAGCGAGGGTCACATCCTGTTTCAATCTAATTTGTGCATTCTCCATAGAGATTCATGTTCCACGAGTAAGCACTCTGTGATTTCAGGGCCTATCAATAAACTGCAGAGTTCAGTGCAATGCTGGTGAAGCTGTTGGCACAGACAATGTTCCAAGGAGTTCCTGGCAGTGGAGGAGGTGATTAAAACTTTTCTGTTTTGTGGATAGACCAGTAAAGGTGAAACTGTCTTCCTTAGACGGGAAAAGGTTGAGAGGAGATTTGGTCGAGTTGTTGAAATTCTTGAGGGGTCCCGACAGAGTAGTTGAAAATTGTTCCCACGGGAAGGATTGTGGAGGAGAGGGCACAGATTTGAGGTAGTTGGTTTAAAAAAAAAAGCACCAGGGGGAACTTATTTTCACACAACTAATGGTTATGATCTGGAATACACCAGCTCAGAGTGTGGTAGAGGCAGATTCAACTGAGGCATTCAAAAGGGGATTAAAATCTGTAAAGGGAGAACATGCGGGCTTACAGGACAAGGCAGGGGAATGACACACTGCCCACTCAGAGAGTCCGTCTTCACTGCTGTAACAGTTGTGAGCTTCAGGTTGGCTTTGTTGATGTGGAATCCCTGAGTAGACATAGAAGAAATAGAGCGGCAAAGAGGCAACAACTCAAGTTTCCAGCCTGCAAATCCCTTTTGTTGTTGTACTTTAAAAACGCAAGAAATGGAGATAATGTTGTTCAAGTCAGTCAGCACATCCTCCTGGTTAAACTTTCTAATATGGAGTTTACCCAGGTCCCTTCATCTCCTGCAGGATACTCCTATGTGTTTGCTTCTCCATCCACCTGAGAATGGGTAAAACTAAATTGGGGAACGCGTGCTGAAACACAGAAAAGGAACATAAGTGGAAACTCTCAGTGGGGTTCAGGCAGTATCTGTGGAGATCACAGGTATGTCACACTTTCTGAGTGTGCGCTCCTTATCTCATAATCCCGAGATGTTGATTTACATTTTCTCTCCACACATCTTGCTTGATCCTCTGGGTGCTTCTGTCATTTTTTTTTTGTTTTGCTTTGATATTTTTGATATTTTGTTTCTGGCCCACAATGCTTATTTTTACATACAGCCCATCTATCTCTCTCTTCCTTTGAGCAGCCATTAGTTCTTGTTTGGCACGTACCCTGCCTTCGAGAAACTACATTTTACTTCTTTGTTCTTGCACTGGACGTGGGCATCTGTCACCCATCCCTAGTTGCCCTTTGACTTTCTAGGCCATTTCCGAGGGTGGTTGAGAGGCAAGCACATTCTTGTGGGTGTGGAGTCACATGTAGAACAGACCCAGGCAAAGATGATAGCTTTCTTTCCCTCAGGGGAAGTGGTGAACCATATGGATTTGTACGACTATCACCAGTCACCGTTAAGTGAGCTTTAGTTCCAGATTTCACCTTTCATTGATTGAATTAAAATTTCACCAGCTGCCGTGGTGAGATTCGAATCTCCTGTCCCCAGGAACATTAACATGGGGTTCTGCTTTACTAGCCCAGTATACGTTCCCCCTAGCTTTGAGAGGGTGCAGATGTGAACCACATTTGAGTCAGTAGGTTTCAAGACTGTATCCTAGACTGCCATTTACATGCAGCACTGAGGGAGTGCAGGCATGTCAGAGTTGTGTGTCTTTTGGATGTGATATAAAATGAAGCTCAGGGAACGTAGTCACTGTTATAGTGATCAGTTTGCCTTAGATCTGTTTGCTATGATTGATTAACAATAGACTATGCAGAAGGAAGGAGGTGAAAGACCAGGGGTCGAAATTTATTTTTTTTCAGAGAAGTGCTGACCCTATGGTAAAAGACAAAGACATTGTAGTTATGGTGTAAGCTTCATTGCAAATCACAAATTGCTGGTTGCAATTTTATAAAATCTATTACTGGTTTACTGCACATTGAATAAAAACATGTTTAATGAGGAAGGTATTCCTGATTTTGCAGATAATAGGGAGACTCTGAATGCCCCGGTGAAAAGAGTGCGAAATGTAATTTATCTATCAGATAATGATTTGACTTGAGAAACGAATGGAAAAAAACTACAGTTTCTTTTGCATAATTATGTTATTAATGCACTTTAAACATTGATGTATAGCTTGCAGCTATGTATATCATCTAGCCAGCTTTCTGCTTACTCCCATCAACAAAGAAAAATGTAACAGGGGTCATTAGTTGCAGTCTTAACATTATTTATTGAATTAGCCTGCATTCATTTGTTTTGCCTCCATGTAATTAGTTTCCTTTCAGAATCTGTACTGCCATTAAAGAGCCATTGAGGTAAGTTTAACTTGAACTGAACGTTAATCAAAGGTTTATAACCATTTCCATTCAATACAATTACTGTCGCAGGCACTTTCTGCATCTTTCAGCAAGTATATGATACTGTTCGTAAAGAATACTTTTCAGATGGGAACTTTCATTTTAGCCAGTTCAAGCACAGTGCTAATAGAATTTATGTTTCATTGATACATTTGTTCTTTTAGAATTGTTGATAGGGTGCTGTTTGGAGATTTGTTTTCAATGTCTCAGTTTTGCTTTTAATTTTGGACATGTAGAAGTTGTTGGTGACTGTGAACTGCAAGGATCTCCAATGTATTTAATAGAGTAATGAAAGCATCTTGCATCTGTATTGTGCTTTGATGATAAATAACCTTCAGAGGAAGCATTATTGAACAACTTTTAACAATTCATTTTGTGAAGTGTGGGTGTTGTTGGCTGGCCGTCCCTAGTTACCCTTCACAAGATGGTGGTGAGCTGCCTCTTGAACCACAATGTGGAGGTGGCCGGTTTTGGACTGGGGTGGACAAGGTCAGAAATCACACAACACCAGGTTATAGTCCAGCAGGTTTATTTAAAATCACAAACCCTCTGGGCACTACTCCTTTGTCAGGTGAAGGACTCTTGATCATCACCTAACAAAGCAGCAACACTCCAAAAGCTTGTGATTTCAAATAAACCTGTTGGACTATAACCTGATGTTGTGTGATTTCTGTTCTTAAACCATTGCAGTTCACCTGCTGTGGGTTGACCCACAATGCCATTAGAGAGGGAATTCCAGGATGTTGACCCAGAGACAGTGAAGGAACGGCGACATATTTCCAAGTCAGGATGGCTAGTGGCTTGGAGGGGAACCAGAAGATGGTGGTGTTCCCATATATCTGCTGCCCTTGTCCTTCTAGATGGAAGTGGTTGTGGGTATGGAAGGTGCTGTCTGAGGAACTTTGGTGAATCCCTGCAGTGCATCTTGTAGATAGTGCACACTGCTGCTACCAAGCATCGGTGGTGGTGGGAGTGGATACATGTGGATCTAGTGCTAATCAAGCAGGCTGCTTTGTCCTAGATGGTATCAAGCTTCTTGAGTGCTGCACACATCCAGGCAAATAGGGAGTATTCCATCACATTCCTGAATGTGACACTGATGATTCCAAGGAGATGTTAAGCTGGATGAACAGAGGCTTGGTCAAAGAGGCAAGTTCTGATGACTATCTTACAGACAGTTAGTTAGGCCCCCACATTTAGTGAGGGAATTCGAGAGCTTGAAATTGGGACTATGGTGGCTGAAACCAGGGCCACCTATAGCGGAGCAATTAAAATTGGGAATGCTCAAGCAGTTAGAATTGGTGGGGCACTTGAACTCTAGGGGAGTCATGGAGTCAAAGGAGAATACAGCAGAAAGGAAGGGCCAGGCTCTGGAGGGATTTGAAAACAAGGATTAGAATTTTAATACTAACGTTGCTTGATCAGGAGCCATCATAGGTGAATAAGAATTTAAGGGAATTGGTTGAGTGGCATTTGATTTGAATTAGGACAGTGGCAGCAGAGTTGAATGATCTCAGGTTTATGGAAGTCAGAACGTCGGAGTCTGGTCATGAGTTCTGGACTATTGGAATAGACCGATCTGGAAGTAACAAAATTATGGGTAAGAGTTTCAGCAACCGATAAACCGATAAGGGTGGAGCTGTTGGGAATTCAGTCATAGCCATCGAATCAGATCCAATGGCTAATCAGTGGCAGTATGGTGGCTAAGTGGTTGAACTGCTATCTCACAACACCAGGGACCTGGGTTCGATCCCAGCCTCAGACGACTGTCTGTTTGGAGTTTTCACGTTCTCCCTGTGTCTGTGTGGGTTTCCTCCAACAGTCCAAACTTGTTGCAGGGAAGGTAGATTGGTCGTGCTAAATTGCCCATAATGTCCAGGGGTGTGTAGGCTAGGTTCTATTGATGACAGTGCATCCTGTGTACCATTATGAAGAAAGGCACCAGTTCAGCCAATGAAGACAGCTGCATGTATTAATCAGAGCTAATCTGACACTTGTACCTGGTTCACTGGTCGGAGATTGTGCAGGGCGAACAACAGTGCAGCTGTCCTCTAGTGCACTAATGGTAGTCGTATGTATTTTTGATATACATGCAAGAAATTAAATTATATCCACCTTATTGCATTATAAATCAAATTCTTTTCTGTTAACACACAATTGCTTTTAAAGGGTCACCAGTTGCAACTTGACTTGCCTTTTATATTGATAACACTTTATCGCAGCTCCTTTCATGTTCCTCTTAAATACCAAGTACGTGTTATGCTTTTGTTTCCCTCTCCCATGTACAGTCATAGAAATGTACAGCACAGAAACAGACCCATTGGTCCAACTCATCCATGCCGACCAGATAACCTAATCTCATCCTATCTGCTAGCACTTGGCCCATATCCCTCTGAGCCCTTCCTATTCATATACCTATCCAGATGCCTTTTAAATGTTGTAATTGTCCCATCTTCCACCAATTCCTCTGGCAGCTCATTCCATACATGCACCACCCTCTGTGTGAAAAAGCTGCATCTTGGGTCCCTTTTATATCTTTCCCTTCTCACCTTAAACCAATGCCATCTGGTTCTGGACTCCCCCACCTCAGGGAAAAGACCTTGTCTAGTTATCCTATTTTCAATATGAAGGAATAAGTAGCAGTTCTAACCTGACAGGAAATTCACAGGACTGTGATAAATGCTGAACATGCATCTTAATAATTCTTTCGCTCAAAATGTATTGTTTACACTTCTTCATTCTGTCATTGTGTTGCAGTCAAAATTCATCATGCAGTCTCCTTACATTTTAAGCCTAACCTAACCAATCTTTCCACAGCCAATTATTAAACCTTAGTTTGTGTATCCTGCAACTTAAACCATTTTCCATTTGAATGAATGGATGGACTCACCTTTGCAAATAAATGTCAGTGCAGTTCAGTTGAAGAAGGATGGAGTGCCAATACCAACAGTGCAAACTGAAAAGGGTCAGACCAAGCCAATTGTGGTGGTTAGCTGATGCCACAAACACAGCAGGGCAAGGACATTGTGGGGCAAGTCAAAACTGAGTTCCATGGATAATTGACAAGATAATGTTCAATTTTTGATTTTTCACCCTACCAAATATTATTGACTTAGTGGCAAAAGAATAATTCAGGCAAGGTGTCAATCCAACTTTGCTGCTGATCTCCTCATTGTCTGACAAGTTTAATATTTCTCCCAATTAAGCGTCAGCAAACAGATGGGTTATCATTCTTTGAAGACTTTAAAGCTATGGAAGTCACATTTTTCCAAATTATTGGCCTTGATATTTTCTAATCAACTTATTCAGAGCTGGAGTAATACACTTCTGGAGTAAATGAGACTTGAACCCAGTCCTCCTGGCTCAGCAGTAAGTACACTACCACTGTGCCACAAGAGCCCTCCAGTTAATCTCCTTAGCTATCGAGGATCAAATAGAGGACATGAAAGATAGGTATAGAATCATAGAGTTCTATAATCATGGAAACTGACCCTAACTTGTCCATGTCACCAGATATCCTAAATTAATCTCATCCCATTTGCTAGCATTTGGCACATATCCTTCTAAACCCTTTCTGTTCATAAACATATCCAGATGCCTTTTAAGTGTTGTAATTATTCCAGCTTCCACTACTTCCTCTGGCAGCTCATTCCATATGAACATCACCATCTGCCTGAAAATGTCACCCCTTAGGTCCCTTTTATATGTTTCCCCTCTCACCTTAAACCTATGCCCTCTAGTTTTGACTCCCCTACCCTGAGAAAAAGACATTGACTGTTCACCCTATCCATGCCCATCATGATTTTATAAATAGCTCAGCCTCCTACACTCCAGGGAAAATAGCCCCAGCCTATTCAGCCTCACCCTATAGCTCAAACACTCCAAGCCCGGCAACATCCTTGTAGGTGAGTTTTGAGAACTCCTTGTTACATCCTTATAAATCTACTCTGCGCCCTTTCAATTGAATAACATGTTTCCTGTAACCGGGAGTCCAGAATTTAATGCAGTATGCCAAAAGTGACCTAACTGTGTCCTGTAGAGCCACAACATGACATCCCAACTCCTCTACTCAAGATGTCCACCAATGAAAGCAAGTGTACCAAATGCCTTCTTTACTATTCCATATACTGGCAATTCCACTTTCAAGAAACTATGAATCTGCAAGGTGGGAGAATCAGATGGTTCTCGTGGTCCATGTGCAGTTTTCCATTCAGCTATTTAAATGAATGCCGTGATACTTCAGCAAGGGCAGCAAATGAATGGGGACACCACCAACTGCTGGTTCCCTTCCAAGTCACACACCATCCTGATTTGGTAATGAATCACTGTTCCTTCATTGCCACTGGGTCAAAATCCTGGAACTCCCTCTCAAACTGCTTTGTTGGTGTCCTCCACCCCAAGGACTTCAGTAAGTTCAAGAAAGCAGCTCACCACTTTCTCTAAGGCAATTAGTGATTGGCAATAGATTCAGGCACAACAAGCGATGTCCATATCTCACCAATGTATAATAACTTTATTTCCCACAGTATGCTTTTGCCAATTGTAAATTAGTAAAAAAATCACTCTCAGAACTCCTGTTTCACCTCATTAATTCCTCATGCTATGTACTACCATGTTTGAAATGCATTTTTGATGGTATTTAATACCAACAAATTGATGTCTTACTCTTTTCAAGTTGCAATAAGGCTCTTGGCGTCTTACTTTACAAAATAGTTTTCAATTGGGTAAGCAGCAGCCATTAATTGCAAAAGCATTCTCAGAAAACTGTTCATCTGGCAAGTAGTTTAACTACTAGAGTAAACAAGTTATAAGTTAGCTGGGAGTAGAAGGTTAAAGGAAAGAATAGAAGTTGGACATAAAAATGTAAGGAGACTGTGCCATTCACAAGATTCAATAAAACAATCCACCAAGGCCACTTCAGCAGCACTTTCCAAACCCATGACCTCTACCACTTGGAAAAATAAGAGCAATAGGGCCATGCGAACATCACTACCTGCAGGTTCCCCTGCAAGCCACACATTATACTGACTTGGAACTATATTGCCATTTCTTTAGTGTCACTGGGCAAAGATCCCAGATTTCCCTCCCAAACAGCTCTGTGGGTGTCCCCTTCATCATGTGAATGGCAGTGGTTCAAGAAGGGCGCTCACATGTCCATCATCCGGCCCAGGGCAAGTAGGGATGGTTTTGGCAGTGATAGCCATATCTTGTGGACACATAAAGTGTGAGAAGCCTGTGTGGTGAGTCTTGATTTCACAATGGGAGAAGGAAAGAACATGGTCGTGTATGTGTTGCTAAAAAATGATACATTTTTAAAAGAACCTTGTATTGTATGACATAAATCGATTCAAAAATAGATTTGATAGGTTTCTGGAAAGAAAAGGAATTGACAGAGATAGGAAAAAGCTGAATGGATGTCTATTGATGATCTACCGAGCCTAACCTTTCCTGTTTCTAAAAATTCTTCTGTTATGTATTACAGCATTGTATCTGAATAACCATTTACTTTCAAGTTATAATCCTGTTATTGAATTGCAACCTATAATGGGAATACAAACCCTGATAACTGACAGTGCAATAAAACTCATTAATATTCTGCAGTGAACATGATCACTCATCATCGGCATAGAGCAGACTGTCGCACACACTGGAGATGAAACAGAAGCCTCCCACAAATAAAACAGTAGATATTATAAAAATATAGTGGGCACAAGGGAGCAGGTTCTAGGCTTTGAATCTAATCAAGCAGGTCAGGTGCTGGTTATTAACTGCGGGAGTGTCTTGATTAGATTACAGCTTTGTAACTCATTTACGGTTATATATTTTCACAGGATAATTACATCAGATACTGCTCTGGCCACTGTCTACGTTGTATCACAAATGTATTCTTTTAGAATACATTACCAATGTCACCACAAGCAGTTCTCCTAACAGAATTGTTCAAAGTTAGCTTGTTCTTCCACATAAGATATGGCCAGTCCTTTTATCAAATAATTCTGTACGTTAAAGTTTCTCGAGTAGAACATTACACTGGGACTACTGGGCATACAGACTTCGATGCTCTATCCATTAGTTTCACCGGACGGTGAAGACTGGCTTTTTGCCAAGTTTTTAAGACCCTGTAAGTCCTTCAAAAATGGCAGGATATCTGGATTCAGAAGCCCCACCCTGTTTCTGATGAACCGTACTTTTGTTGGTAAGGGGGTCAGGAATAATTCATACTGGAGGAAAACGCAAACTCACCTGGGCCAATTGGTTGTAAAGACTTCAGCCTTGTCTTTTGCATTGATGTTCTGTGCTCCCCATCATTGAATCATTGGAAACAGATCCTTTGGTCCAACCAACCTATGCTGAACATAATCCCAAACAAAACTAGTCCCATTTGCCTGCTCCAGTCCCAGATCCCTCCAAACCTTTCCTGTTCACGGACTTATCCAAATGTCTTTTAAAAGTTGTAACTGTACTCACATCCATTACTTCCTCAGGAAGTTCCTTCTACACATGAACCACCGTGTAAAAAATTCTCCCCTCATATCTCTTTTAAATCTATGTCCTCTCACCTTTAAAATGTGCCCCCTAGTGTTGAAATACTGCCTCCTAGGGAAAAGACACCGACCATTAATCCTATCTATACCTCTCATGATTTTATAAACCTCGATGAGGTGACCTCTCAGCCTCCTACGCTCCAGTGAAAAAAAGTCCCAGCCTATCCAGCCTTTCTTTTTAACTCAAACCTTCCATATCCGTCAACATTCTCCCAAGGGTGAGGATATTTGTGGACCCTCCTCAACCTGTTGTTTAATTGTCTACCAGCAAATATAACTGGGCATGAGACAAACAGAACTGCAGATGCTGGGATCCAAAATAGACAGACAGGAGGCTGGAAGAACACAGCAAGCCAGGCAACATCAGGGGGTGGAGAAGTCGACATTTCGGGTGTAATCCTTCGTCAGGACTGGGGGTGGGTGTAGGGGGAGCTGTAGATAAAGTGAGTGGCAGGGCCAGGGTGGTGAAGAGGGGATAAATGAAGACAGGTAGAGGGTATGACCCGGTTGGTCAATGGGAGGAATGAATCTGGTACTGGGTGTGGCAGAACTGCAGAGTATAATTCTAAACCACTGGTTGTAAAATTGCTTCACCCAGTCCATTACATGATGTTGTTGCTGTTTGGTGTGAAGTAGTTCAGTATTGTAGTTTCACCAGGTTGACACCCACATTTTAATTTATATTTAATGCTCCTCTGGCATGCCCTCCTGCACACTTAGTTCAGCCAAACTGGGTTAGTCTCCCAGCCTGGTGGTAATGCTCGATTGGCAGATATGCCAGACCACAAGGTTATGAATTGTGGTCGAATACAATATTGCTGTTGCTAAGGGCCGACAGTGCCCCACGGATGCCCAGTTTTGAGTTGCTGGGTCTATTGGAAGTCCCATTTGGTACTAACATGTGGCATGATGGAATGTATCCTCAGTGTGAAGGCAAGATTTTGCCTCTGCAAGGATTGAGGAGTGGCTTCTCCTCCTGACACTATCATATTTGGCTGTCTCTGTAACAAGTAGATCAGGGAGGGTGAAGTGAAATAATTCTTTTCCCCCTCTTGGTTCCTTGACCACCTTCTTTGGGGCCTATCTAATAGTTCTGACCTTGAGGACTTGACCACTTTGGTCAAAAGAGCTAATGAGTTACTCTGGGTGATGGAGATTGAAGTCCCCAATTTGGAGTATGTTTTGCACCCTCAATGTTTTCCCTCAATGCACCCTCGTGTAGTTTTAAACATGAGGAGTATTGATTCATCAGCCAGGTGAGGACAGTGCATGGTATTCAGTGC
This sequence comes from Chiloscyllium plagiosum, assembly GCF_004010195.1. Classification (NCBI taxonomy): domain Eukaryota; kingdom Metazoa; phylum Chordata; class Chondrichthyes; order Orectolobiformes; family Hemiscylliidae; genus Chiloscyllium; species Chiloscyllium plagiosum. The sequence goes on from NC_057733.1 coordinate 10,317,256, forward strand.
ATGGTGTTCAACCTGACACTGAGGTCTCTTGGGATAGGACATACTCCAGGAAGGGGTGATGGTGGTGTCTGAGACTAACTTTAAGCCCAATAACTAACTGTATTTATATAACACCTTTATAGTATTAATAATTTCAACAAGTGCTTCAAAGGAGAAGTATAAAGCAGAATTTGACCAGACTGTGTAAGGTGATATGAGGACTGAAAGGCGTGTTATAGAGGTAGGGAAAGGAGGAGAGAGAAGCCATAAAGATAAGTCAGAGAATTCTTAGGGCCTAAGGAGCTAAAGGTACAGCCACTAAGTCAAGGCCAGAATGAGATGAGCACAGATATCTTAGGGAGTGTTCATGGAAGACGGGAGTGAGAGATAAAGCCCATAGAGAAATCCCCCTGGACATACACAAATGTCTTATAAGCTATAATGCACAAATATTCTTCAATTCCTTATCCTATTACAACTTTAAGTGTAAATGTCCAGTGGAATTGCATCTGGTTGCATATACATTTCAGTCATTAGTTCTAAGCCCTGGGGTTAGGGGAGGGGTTTTGCAAGGCCTGTGCAGTTTAAACAAGGCCGGCAGATAACAGCTGAAGGAAAGATGGCTTCCTAATTGCATGCACATCTGCTAGCACACAACAAGCAGCTGATGGGATCAGCTTTAGTCTATATCCATGCTCCAGCTGCCAGCTTTTCACCAGCTGAGGCCTACATTAGCATATGCAGCCTGCATTAATCAGCCCTCTCTGACAAAGTTAGCAATTTTGACCTGATTCTCCACATGCTTGTTAGGGTTTGATTTGACTAAATGATGACGTGGCACAGCATCGCCCAGCAATATGGAGTAAGCAACTAAATGAAGGGCACTGGGCCTCTCTGCTCGAAGATTAACAAGCAATTATTTATGTCCACAGGGCTGCAGATTTTAATTGCAAATTCTGTCATCTGAAATTCATAGGAAAAAGAAGTTGGCCAAAAATTTGCACTTGGAAAATAACAATTTGCATTGGTTGCTTGAAAGGCTTTTGACATCTTTGTATGATTTGGTTTTGTTTGTGTTATCATTTATATGGTATGGGTCTTGTGTAAGATAATGGTTCTGAAGGGGTTAATGTTCACGTTACATTGTCTCCACTAAATCTACGGATGTCACACACAGTCTGTGGGTGATGAAAAGGAGCCTTACTCTAGCTTTCTGATGGAGTAGATTTATTTGCACTAGCTCCCTGACCAACATAAAGAAAATACAATATAAAGATAGGTTAGGACTTTTCTCATTGGTGCATAGGAGGGCAAGGGGTGACTTTATAGAGGTTTATAAAATCATGAGGGCCAGTGATAAGGGGAATGGCAGGAGTCTTTTCCCCAGGGTGGGGGTGTTCAAAACTGGGGGGGCATATTTTTAAGGTGAGAGGAGAAAAGGTTTAAAAAGGACATGAGAGGCAACATTTTACACAGAGAGTGGTTGATGTGTGGAAGGAGCTGCCTAAGAAAGTAATGGATGAACAGGAAAGGTTTGGAGGGATATGGCCAAAAGCAGGCAAATGGGACTAATTTAATTTGGGAACATGGTTGGCATGGACTAGTTGGAGTGAAGGGTCTGTTTCCATGCTGTAAGACTCTATCTGTAGATCTTCTGTAGATAATCAACAGTGATGTTTCCTTTAGCACTCCTCACTAGATCAGCCTGAGACAAATCAGAGAGAAAGGAGGATTGGTAGCAGTGAACCAGCTTAACTGCCACTTTACTCAGTCCTACATGCTCGAAATGTAGGGAGTGGTCATCTGGAGAAATGCCACATGCCTGAAAGGCAGGACCTGAGAAATGCAGTGGCCAAGCTGCTAGATCCCAATTACACTGGCAGAGGTTATCATCAGGGAAAGTCTAGCTTCACAAAGTGTTACTAGCTGGTGACCACATAGCTGAGGGACAGTTAACTACTTGTGTTGAAGATGATTAACAACAAGGTTTAGGTTACTGACTGGCTTTTTATTTGTTCGTGGGTTGAGGGTGTCACTGGATTATGGGTGTTGCTGGGTTATGGGTGTCACTAGATTATGGATGTTGCTGGGTTATGGGTGTCACTGAATTACGAGTGTCGCTTGGTTCTGGGTGTCACTGGGTTATGAGTGTCTCCGGGTTGTGGATGTCACGGGGTTATGGGTGTCGCTGGGTTATGGGTGTCACTGGATTATGGGTGTTGCTGGGTTATGGGTGCCACTGGATGACGAGTGTCGCTGGGTTATGGGTGTCACTGGGTTATGGGTGCAACCGGGTTGTGGATGTCACGGGTTATGGGTGTCACAGGTTATGGATGTCACGGGGTTATTGGTGTCACTGGGTTATGGCTGTCACTGAGTTATGACGGTCACTGGGTTCTGGGTGTCGTTGGATTATGAGTGTCACTGGGGTTTGGCTGTCACTGGGTTAGGGGTGTCACTGGGTTATGGGCATCACTGGCTTATGGCTGTCACTGGGTTATGGGTGTCACTGGGTTGTGGGCATCATTGGGTTATGGCTGTCACTGGGTTATAGGTGTCACTGGGTTATGGGTGTCACTGGGTTATGAGTGTCATTGGGTTATGGGCTTCACTGAGTTATGACAGTCACTGGGTTATGGGTGTCACTGAGTTATGGGTGTCACTGGGTTATGAGTGTCATTGGGTTATGGGCTTCACTGGGTTGTGCGTGTCACTGGGTTATGGGTGTCACTGGGTTATGGGTGTTGCTGGGTTATGGCTGTCACTGGGTTATGGGTGCCACTGGATATGGGTGTCACTGGGTTATGGGTGTCACTGGGTTATGGGTGTTGCTGGGTTATGGCTGTCACTGGGTTATGGGTGCCACTAGATATGGGTGTCACTGGGTTATGGCTGTCGCTGGGTTATGCGTGTCACTGGGTTATGGGTGTTGCTGGGTTATGGGTGTCACTGGATATTGGTGTCACTGGGTTATGGCTGTCGCTGGGTTATGGGTGTCACTGGGTTATGGGTGTCACTGGCTTGTGGGTGCCGCTGGGTTATGGACGTCTCTGCGTTATGGCTGTCCCTGGGTTAGGGGTGTTGCTGGGTTATGGAGGTCATTGGTTTATGGTTGTCACTAGGCTATGGGTGTCACTGGGTTATGAGTGTTGCTGGGTTATGGGTGTCACGATATGGGTGTCACTGGGTTATGGGTGTCACTGGCTTGTGGGTGCCGCTGGGTTATGGGCGTCACTGGATTATGGCTGTCCCTGGGTTAGGGGCGTTGCTGGATTATGGGCGTCATTGGTTTATGGTTGTCACTGGGCTATGGGTGTCACTGGGTTATGAGTGTTGCTGGGTTATGGGTGTCACGATATGGGTGTCACTGCGTTATGGGTGTCGCTGGGTTATGGGTGTTGCTGGGTTATGGGTGTCGCTGGGTTATGCGTGTCACTGGGTTATGGGTGTCACTGGGTTATGGGTGTCACTGGCTTGTGGGTGCCGCTGGGTTATGGGTGTCACTGACTTATGGGTGTCACTGGGTTATGGGTGTCACTGACTTATGGGTGTCGCTGGGTTATGGGTCTCGCTGGGTTATGGGTGTCGCTGGGTTATGGGTCTCTTTGGGTTATGGCTGTCACTGGGTTGGTCGATGTTTTTTGCCCAGAGGACAAGTAAGCAGTCACTAATTTGTTCTTATCTGGAGCATACGGAGCCAGAAAGGGTAAACATGACAGATTTCCTTTCCTAAAGCAAACTGCATGGGTTTTTATGACAATCGACAATGGTTACCTGGTTCTCATTAAAGCTGCCTCGTTGACCCCGATTTTTATTAGCGTTAAAATTTCACTGTCTGGCACAGACAGAGGGTTGGGCTGTTTCATTTTGATGGTCTACGTGGTGAAGCTGTCTTTTAGGAACTCTCCAGTGCCTTGGTTTGCTCACACAAGCTGTTAGGAGTGTAAAGTTACAAAGCTGGCCTGCTAGTTGTTTCTCCTTCATGGACGCTGGTAGCTTTACAGTCAGAATTAGGTTCACTCCTCCATTCACTCGAACCCTGCAGCATAATCAATCTGGTAGCATTCGGTTGTATCTGATCATTATGCACTGCCACTTCCAGCTCTCTGAGTAGTGTCAACATAGTGTGTAAACTCTCATCATGTTCAGCCTCGCTGCTGCCATTGACTGGCATGCCATCTACAATGATGTAAATTCCGAGTGTCTTTTATGCACTTGATGGTCCAGCCTCCAGAACAGTTTCTGACCTGGCTGAGTAACAAATACCAGCCAACTATTTGGGTGCCCGGTTATCTAGCAAGCTGAATGCAGCAAGCATGAGACAGCAAGTTAGAAAATGGTACCTTTTGGTTCCCAGATCTGATACTGAAACTGTAACAGTATCTGGTTCCAGTCAAACATGTGGTTACCTTGCCTAGAGCCTGCATCTAAAACATTTCCTCTTGCTGGCTTCATTCAAGCCTTTGAGATCCAGATTCAATCTCACATTGCCATGTCCTCATAAAATTCACCCATTTTTCACACTTTGCAATTTTGGTGGATTGTCCAGTTTTTACATACACCCCACTGCTTGATCTGGTCGCAAAGTCCTGGGGCCATCATTTCGGCTGTTTCCTCTTGATTGAACTTTGCACATGAGCTTCACAAGTCAGGTCGCCAATACAGAAAGAAACTGTTTTGAACACATCCAGATTTGGTTGCACTCCTCCAGTGGGTTATCAGTACAAGTTTATAACAGGCTTTGCTCTTTGTTCTGCAGTTGTTCACTTCGGTCCCGATGGTGAGTTGTGTGCTCCCCAGAGAAGCCTAGGTCTCATGATTTTGGTATGACAATGTTTATCACACTCGGGCTGTAGTCTCTGACCCTCCATCCCCTTTCCCCATATAGGAAGTCCCCAGGTTATGAACGAGGTCTGTTCTTTCTGCTGTTCGTAAGTCAAATTTGTATGGAAGTCGGAACAGATACGGGTTAATTAGTTGGCCTGTTCATTAGGACAAAGCATTGTATGTAACTCGGATTTTAAAAAATAATTTTTAAACATGAGAAGCCGGGGATTGGTTTGTAAGTATGGCACATTCGTAAGTCGGGCGTTTGTAATCCGGGGACTTCCTGTACAACATTATCTTGCTCTCTTTCAGTATCTAATGAACCATTCTTAGTTATTCTTGCAATGCTGAGTGGGTAAGTGAGTTAACATTCGTTTAGGTTCCTGCATTCAGCACTGACCTGATAGTAGGTCTGTTTCTGTTTTCCCCTCCCTCTGGACTCATTCCAATTACCTCCACCCCATCCCCTCCTGATGCCTCTCCCTGTGCTCACGTCAACCCCCTCTGTACTGCCTCTCTCTAGATTCTTGCCCCAGCCAATTCCCACACCTCTTCCCTCCTCACCTCCAATGACCATCTCTTGGCTCACCAACTCCTTCCCCATACCTGTCTCTGAGAGTCACCCAACCTCCCCATATTTCTCTTCCTCTTGGCCTGCAATCCTCTGTCACATCTTGGCTCAGCCCCCTCCTCACCCTTGCCCCATCCCTTTCTGAGCTTGGCAATCTCTCCCCACCAAACATGCATCTCTCTCTCTCACCTCGAACCCTCTCCAAGCTTTCCTCCTCTCACCTCTGGATGACTGCCTTTACTTTCCCCTCTAGAGCACCTGCCCCACTTGATCTCTGGACTGAGGCCCAATGGGTTCAAACACCCTTTCCGCCCTTGGTAGAACTGCTCTCGCCCGCACCCTCACCTGACTCTTTCCCTGGAGTCAGGCCCCCACTGGATTCAGACCACACGTCCAATAAAATGGCAGCCATTTCTGTTAGCCAGTTCTGAACCTTTGCAGTTTTAACTTACTCTCAGGCAATTCCCTCCCTCCAACACCTACATGTTTCTAACTAAAGCATTACCACACAATCCAGGGAACAAGTCATTAAAATGCCAAGGCTGTTGATGCCAAATTTGTCTCTGCAATGACTTTATGTAAATCGGGTTACTGAAACCACGTTTAATCTTTGAATTATGAATTGCCTTCGTTTGAAATTAGTTTTGGGTGCAGAGATTAGAATCCACAGTGACTTCTGAATAATGTCGACATTACTGTTAACAACTGCATCATTCATCACAGCTCCACTGTACAAACACAGAACTAAAACAAAATGGAATAAGATAAACTGTTTTGGGGGCAAAAGGAGGAGCCACGTAACACCACCATTTGTTTCTGGAATCATTTTGTTAGTTATTTTCCAAAAGAGGAGAGACACATTGTAACACTCATTATTTGTCTGTCAGAAACTCTGGTCATATGTTGCATGTTTGCTTTGATTCTCATGTCCACTTGCATCGTGTGGGTGTGATGCTTCCTTGCAGTGTCAGTTTGTACCTTCATAATGAACACTGCCTCTCAGTCACATTTTATAACCAAGATTGCCTGGGATTGTTTTTCTTTTTAAAAGCAATCACTTTTTGCATCCCCTGGTGTTTCCCAAGAATCATTGAAAGGTTGTTGTCACTGAGCTTTTTCCCACGCACAGTCCTTCTTTAAAAGGTGTTTGGACAGGTACATGGATAGGGAAGGTTTAGAGAGGTATGGGCCAAACACAGGCAAATGGGACTAGTTCAGTTTAGGACGTGGGTGGGTTAGGTTGAAAAGCCTGTTTCAGTGCTATATGACTGTTGGAACAGGAGCTGGATGTCCCACCTATTGAGTTTGTTCATAGAAGATCAAAGAATCCCTACAGTGTGGAAACAGGCCCTTTGGCCTATCAAGTCCACACCAAACCTCAGAAAAGTAACCCACCCAGACCCATTTCCCAAATCTATTAGTCTACATTTACTCCTCACTAATGCACCTAACCTACACATCCCTGAACACTACGGGCAATTGAGCATGGCCAATCCATCTAACCTGCACATCTTTGGACTGTGGGAGGAAACCAGAACACCTGGAGGAAACCCACGCAGACATGGGGAGAATCTGCAAACTCCATACAGTCACCCGAGGCTGGAATTGAACCCTGGTACCTTCCAGCAATCAAATTTCCAATGTCCCATTTCAGACTTCCATGTACTTGAATGAAGAAAGGCTGAGTCTACTCACAGCTCCAATCTGAGATTCCACTTCACTTCCAGGGTAATTATTTGACTTAGCATTTCATAGGATTTTGTTCACAGTCTTTTGTTTTAAGAGTTATCAGAATTTTCTCATGGGAAGTTTCTTCTGTTCCTCTGGACTGGATTCTAATTCCATCTCACTGACTAGGTTCACACCATGGTCATCACATTCCATGAGTTGTGCCACAAGAAGTTTTTGATTTTGAATTTGATTTTGATTTTATTGTCATGTGCACTCAAGCGCAAAAGCACAGGAATACAGTAGGAAGTGTATAATGCCATCACTCAAGGCACCATCTCAGGTACAATTGCCTAGGTACAGAATCTTAAGCACAAGATAAGAAGAAAGGATAAAGTTAAAAGTTAAACATTGCCGTAATTAGAGGAATGTAGTAAAACATGCAAAATAAAGTTAAAACTTACACATTGCAGACCTTCTTAGTTTTAAGTAGCAAATAAAGAAATAAAGCTGAAATTAGAAAGTTTGACTGGTTCTTATTTTGCAATAAGCGTGAATCTGCTGTGATTTCCCCAAACTTTACCTAAAGAAACATCACACTTTCCAAAAATCCTTTCACAAATCATAGAATTATCTCCGACATGTTTTTGTTCAGTTCTGTTTATTCCTTCCAAAGCGTTGAATGCACTCCTTTTATGAAGTAGCAATGATTTGATCAATGGGGAACCATTGGGAGGAGTTACAGTGGGAGACAGAGTGCCATTAACAGCAGTAAAGCTATCAAGGTCTGAGCTGCTTCTTCAGCCCATCTCCCCTGATGACCATATTGGCAAGCACTGTTGAAAGAAATGTACTTTCAGAAATTGACAGCAGCATTGTAAGACATGGCATTGAAAGGGAATGCATGCTGACATTCAGAAAGGTGAATAAAGCAGCTGAATGCTTTTAACCACAGGAAGGTATAACAAGGTGGGTTTTCTTTACAGCAGCTCACTCAGTATGCATGATTCAATTACCTTTATGGTGAGACATCAAACTATTTGTTACTTGACAACGGAAAATGTCCATGAAATCCCAAATGCTTTTCCATTTTGATGGACCTCAAACCTCTTTCTTCATGTGGCCCTTTAAGGGTCTATCTCCAGAAATTCCTTCTTGAATCCATGTCTGTTGTCCCATCAAAAGAATTACCTAGCTTTTTTTTTGTTTTGACTGTTTGGAAGGAGAAATTCTCCCTGATTTCAATTTCTTGCCTCCAGCCTATTCCTTATTAGTTCTGCCTGGTATTCGTCCCTCAACATTGGTAAGCAATTTACCTGGATCAATGCTATTGTAATCTTGCATGTTTGAATTCTCTGCAAAACCCTCTGTTGCACAGAAAGTATGAACAACTTCCTTAAGACTGACTTGATCTGTTGATTCACAGAACTGTCTTCCTTCCTCACTCTCAAAATGACCCCGCACAGCATCCCGTATATATTAGAAACCTCCAGAAACTGTGAATTCATTTTATGTTAGTCTTTTGTTGAGAAGTAATATTGTCCTTCCAGTGTCCTGATGCCATTGCTGCAGTCAGGTCAAACACGTTGTAAAAAATAATTTATGGTCCTAATCATCGTGACAGCTATTGGTGAACCTCACAAAGAATGCAACTCTCTTAAGAAATGCCCCGAAAAAGAAAGTGTAATATTGATTTGAAAAAAGATACTGGGTTTGTGGTAATGCTGATTTTTAAAAAGACTTTTTCACGTTATGGATACATCCCGCAGGCTATGAGCTTAAATACAGACAATCATTATTCACTCCTTGGAATTGTTGCGAGTTTAATGTGCCATTATTAAACTACACTTTTATATGGGTTGAGTGAAAGAAGGATTTGCAAGGGGATGCCATGGTACAGAGTCAAGCAGGTTTCCCATGATTTAACAACACTAGCATAAGTACAGGGTCCCAGGGTCAATTCCAGCTTCGGGCGACTGTCTGTGTGGAGTTTGCACATTCTCCGTGTGCTCCAGTTTCCTCCCACAGCCCAAAGATGTGCAGGTCAGGTGAATTGGCCATGCTAAATTGCCCATAGTGTTAGGTGCATTTGTCAGAGGGAAACAGGTCTGAGTGGGTTACTCTTCGGAGGGTCGGTGTGGACGTGTTGGGCCGAAGGGTCTGTTTCCAATCTGTAAGGAATCTAATCTAAAGAAAAAACCTATCGTCCTAGCATGATACAATACAACCTGTGGGAGCAGAACAGCGAGGAGCAGAGTCTGATCCATTCTCTACCTTACACTTTCCACTGAACCTTCCTGCTCTGGAAGTCTGTGAGTGATGGTGACATAGTATAGGCAACAAGACATTTAGGACCTTGGTGAATGACAGGGCTAACAGCCTATCTCCTGAACTGATCAGATTTCAGAGAAAGTACTGGCAGTTGGAAGCTGAGTGAATTTAAGTCAAAACGGGGCCAGAAATATAAATTGGACTAAAGATTGATGGAGAGAGAGAAATGGCACAAATAATCTACTATCAGCAGAAATGGGTCCTAAATTAGAATTCTTATTTTTTTTAAAACAGCGAGGTTGAATGGTGTCGTGGGAATGCAAATGATAATGTAAGGACTTTAGGATCCTATAGCAACCTTACCATGGAGCTGCTCTTCACTAGGTAGAAATAGCACAGCATAAGTGGACTTAGAAAGGAAAAGAGAACTGTGTAAAAAAGCATATGGAGTAGACTGATCAACATAGGTGGTAGATTTCATGTGATAGCCTTTCAATACTGTATCAGTGAGATTAGAGCCGGGTATCTCAGGTGACCCAATATGTAGATAGGCTGACTAGAGGGGAGGCCATATTGGATTTGATGCTTAGCAACAAACCAGATCAGGTGTCAGATCTCTCGGTGGGAGAGCATTTCAGAGATAGTGATCACAACTCCCTGACCTTTACTATAGTCATGGAGAGGGTTAGGAACAGACAGTATGGGTAAGTAGAGCATGGGTAAGTATTTAATTGGGGGAGGGGGAATTACAAAGCCATTAGGCAAGAACTGTGGAGTATAAACTGGGAACAGATTTTCTCAGGGAAATGCACAACAGAAACGTGGAGGTTGTTTAGGGAGCACCTGCTGTGAGTGCTGGATAGGTTTGTCCCACTGAAGCAAGAAAGGGATGGTCGAGTGAAGGAACCTTGGATGACCAGAGATGTGGAACATCTAGTCAAGAGTAAGAAGGAAACTTAATTAAGGTTGAGGAAGCAAGGATCAGACAGGGCTCTACAGTGTTACAAGGTAGCCAGGCAGGAACTGATGAATGGACTTAGGAGAGCTAGAAGGGGGCATGAAAACGCCTTGGTGGGTAGGGTTAAGGAAAACCCCAAGATGTTCTATACTTACGTGAGGAGCAAGAGGATGGCCAAAGTGAGGGTGGAGCTGATCAGGGATAGTAGAAGGAACTTGTGCTTGGAGTCAGAGGAGGATGAGGAGGTCCTTAATCAATACTTTGCTTCAATATTCATTCGTGAGAGGGTCTTTGTTGTTTGTAAGGGCAGTGTGATACAGGCCGATATGCTCAAACAGGTTGATGTTAAGGAGGATACGCTGGAAATTTTGAAAAACATGAGGATAGATAAGTCCCCTGGGCCAGATGGGATATAGAGAGAGTGAGGATTTGTCATCCTTGGAAGAGACTTCGCAGTAAGGTTATAATCAACTGGGAGAAAGTGAGGACTGCTCCTCGGAGGCTGCCTGACCGGCTATGCTTTTCTAGCACCACACTCTTTGACCCAAACAGGATATACCCAAGGTTACTATGGGAAGTGAGGGAAGAGATTGCTGCGCATATGGCATCCTCGCTGTCCACTGGAGTAGTACCAGATGATTGGAGGGTGGCAAATGTTGTTCCCTTGTTCAAGAAAGGAAATAGGGATAACCTTGGCAATTACAGACCAGTCAGTCTTACATCGGTGATGGGCAAATTATTGGAGAGGACTCTGTGAGATAGGATTCATGATTGTTTGGAAAAGCATAATTTAGTTATAGATAGTCAGCATGGCTTTGTGAGGGGCAAGTCATGCCTCATAAGACTTATTTAATTCTTTGAAAATCTGACAAAACACATTGATAAGGTAAAATAGTGGATGTGGTGTATATGGATTTTAGCAAGGCGTTTGATAAGGTTCCCCTTGGTTGGCTCATTCTGAAAGTAAGGAGCTATGGGATACAAGGAAATTTGGCTGTCTGGATACGGAATTGGTTGGCTCAAAGAAGACAGAGGGTGTTAGTAGATGGAAAGTATTCAGCCTGAAACTCAGTGACCAGTGGTGATATGCAGGGATCTGTTCTGGGATCTCTGCTGTCTTGATTTTTATAAATGACTTGGATGAGGAAGTGCAAGGGTGGGTTAATAAGTTTGCATCCAAGGAACAGGAGAATCGATGTTTCGGGCATAAGCCCTTATGCCCGAAATGTCGATTCTCCTGTTCTTTGGATGCTGCCTGACCTGCTGCGCTTTTCCAGCAACACATTTTCAGCTCTGATCTCCAGCATCTGCAGTCCTCACTTCCTCCTGGGTTAGTAAGTTTGCCAATGACACGAAGGTTGGTGGAGTTGTGGATAGTGTCGAGGGCAGTTGTAGTTTGCAACAGGACATTGACAAGATACAGTGCTGGGCTGAGATGTGGCAGATGGAGTTCAACCTGGATAAGTGTGAAGTGATTCATTGTGGAAGATCAAATGTGAATGCAGATTACAGGGTTAAAGGCAGGATTCTTGGCAGTGTAGAAGAACAGACGGGTTTTGCGTCCATAGATCCCTCAGAATTGCCACCGAAGTTGATAGGATTGTTAAGAGGGTGTATGGTGTGTTGGCTTTCATTAGCAAGGGGATTGAGTTTAAGAGCTGCGAGGTTATGCTGCAGCTCTATAAAGCTTTGGTTAGACCACACTTGGAATGTTGTGTTCAGTTCTCGTCGCCTCACAATAGGAAGGACGTGGAAGCTTTAGAGAAGGTGCAGAGGAGATTTACCAAGATGTTGCCTGGACTGGAGGGCATGTCTTATGGAGAAAGGTTGATGGAGCTGGGGCTTTTCTCATTGGAGTGAAGAGGGTGAGAGGGTGACTTGATGGAGGTGTACAAGATACTGAGAGGCATAGATAGAATGGATAGACAGAGACTTTTTCCGAAGGCAGAAATGGGTATCACGAGGGGCCGTATTTTAAGCCGATTGGAGGAAGGTTTGGGGGAGATGTCAGAGGTCGGTTATTTATACAGAGAGTGGTGCGTGTGTGGAATGCACTGCCAGCAGAGATAGTAGAGTCAGAAACATTAGGGACATTTCAGCGACTCTTGGAGAGGCACATGGATGATAGTGCAATGAAGGATATGTAGTTAGTTTGATCTTAGAGTAGGATAAAAGGTCAGCATAACATCAAGGGCTGAAGGGCCTGTTCTGTGCCGTAACATTACCTCATAAGGTAATGTACCTCATAAGGTTTCTCTTCCTCATTTTAAGCTGCAGCTCAACTTGTGCAATATGGACAGAGATGACATTTATAAAAGTTGCTGGCATTTTGGTAGGATGTGCTGAGTCATGAGTATCCCTCCGCATTCTCAATTATTAGCAACTCCTTAACTGTGCACATGCTTTATATGAAAACCCTTGGCAGTAATCATACCAGAATGTGATTCCTTCCTTGCTCACCAGCCACTTGTCTGGCGGAGGCCACTATCTGGCAATGTGTACTCGTGACTGTTTCCCTGAGCTCTGAGCACAGCGCTATCAAAAACCAACCACAATGGCTTCAACTAGTCAACAACGGGAGTAGTGTGAGATATGACCTGAATGCTGCAGAAACATGTATATGTGTAGCACATTTAATGCAGCAAAGAAGGGGGAAAAATAATTATATGAGACCAAACCACAAACTGGTATACTAGGGCAGGGCTTGATCCAAAAGGTAACTTATAGGGAACTGACTGAAAGAATAGCGAAGTGGGGAGGGAATCCCTTTGGTGTAAAGATGCAGCCACAATATAGGGCAAAGCAAATGAGGGCTGCAGCACATGTCAAAGTTGGAGGAATGCAAATTTTGAAGGGAGTTATGTTGACTGTCTGTTATAAATGATCACCAATGAATTTCCCCTCATGGGGTGTCATCTGAAGAAAGAATCCAGAACTAGAGGCATAGATTTAAGGTGAGAGGGGAAAGATTTCAAAGAGACCTAAGGGGACAACTTTTTCACACAGAGGGTGTGTGTATGGAATGAGCTGCCAGAGGAAGTGGTGGAGGATGGTACAATTACAGCATTTAAAAGGCATCTGGAAGCGTGTATGAATAGGAAGGGTTTAGAGCGGATTGGGCCAAATGCTGGCAAATGGGACTAGATTAATTTAGGATATCTGGTCAGCATGGACAGGTTGGACTGGAGGATCTGTTCCCATGCTGTACATCTCTATGACTCTAACTGGACAAAGTTGAAAATCACACAACACCAGGTTATAATCCACAGGTTTAATTAGAAGCACTCGCTTTCGGAGTGCTGCTCCTTCATCAGGTGGTTGACAGCGCTCCGAAATATAGTGCTTCCAAGTAAAGCTGTTGGACTATAACCTGGTGTTGTGTGATTTTTAACTTTGTCCACCCCAGTCCAATACCGGCATCTCCAAATCATGTCTAATTGGACAGGCTGTGTAGCCCCACATAGTTGAGTCAACTCTGACTGTCCATTGCCTTGGCTAATCTACGAGAAAGTACCCACACAAGACACTAGGAGGTTATTGAGAAGATTAAATCTGTGAGGAAAGGGGTGATTAGGCTCATGTATTGATCAAACAGTGACAAATACACTCAGTTCTTTGAACTAATTTGTCAAAACAGGAAACCCATCAGCATCCAGTTAGGCACAGCTGTCGCCTCCACCACCCTCCCAAGTGAGCGCCTCACATCTGTGTCCATCCAGGGAAGGAAGATGAATGATTGTCTTCTTTCAACACAATGCTTGGAGTGCAGGTGCAGAACCTGACTGCAGAGAAAGGGGGATGGTGAGCTGGGGAGAGGCCCATTTTTAACCCTTGTACCACTGAGCAGTCATTTTAGCCTCAACGCTTCTATAGATATCTTTTCTCTATACACTTTCTGCCTTTCTTTTGAAATGCAGTCCACGCACACCCCCACTCTTCAACTCTTCCCTGTCAGCTCTCAGTGAATGACCATTCTTCACTTAAGAACATAGATGTGGGAAATGATCAGCTTTTCCTCTTGGCCTGCACATTGTTTCTATTTAGATAAATCACCCTCTTGAATGGCTGAATTGAACCTGCCTACACCACCCTTCCAGACCCTTGACTCTGCTGTGTGAACTTTTTTCTCTCCCACCTCACATTTATCTTGCAAAACACTTTAAAAACTGTACCCTCTATTTTTTCCCAAATGGAACAGTTTCTCCCTATCAACTCTGTCCACATCCATTGTGATTTTCTAAACCTCTATCAAGTCCCCTCTTTGTTTTCTCCTCTCAAAGATAAACAGTCCCAAATCCTCCAATGTTTTGTCGTAACTGAGATGTCTCTTTGCTGGAACCATTATGGTAAACTGCTTCTGCACTCTCTCGAATGCATTCACATCTTTGCTATAATTTGGTGTCCAACACTGTACCAAATCCTCCAGCTGAGACCTAACCTCATAACCTCCTTGCTCTTATACACTGTGCTCTTATTAATGAAGCTGAGAATGCTATATTAATGCTTTATTAACTGCTCTCTCTGTCAGGCCCATCACTTTCAATACTCTGTGTACATATACACTTCGAACCTTCTGCTCTTACATCTCTCCCTTAGAATTGTTTTATGTCGGCTTTCAATGAATTTTCCACCAAAATGCATCATCTCATGCATTTCTGCATTTTAACCTATCTGCCACCTCTCTGTCCACTCCACCAACTTGCAACTTCCTTTAGAAATTCTACATTGTTTTCCTCACAGTTTCCAATTCTCCCAAGTTTTTTGCCATTTGCAAACTTCGAAATTGTCCTTTGCACAATAGAATCTTCATCATTTATCTATATATTTGGAGAAGCAAGGGTTCTGAAACCAGCCCACATGGAACTGCACAACAAATTTTCTTCCAGTTTGCAAAATAATCCCAGCCATTACTTTCTGTTTCCTGTCCCTCAGTCAATTTTGTACCTGTATTTGTACTGTCCTTTTTATTCTAGGATCTATAACTTTCCTCACAGGTTACAATGTGTGGCATTGTATCAAACACCTTTTGGTAGTCCATGTTCATCACATCAATAGACTACCCTTCTTCAAATTTCCATACTATCTCTTCAAAAAGCTCCAACAAGGTAGTTAGACATGACTTTTCCCATGACAAATCCCTGCTAACTCTTCTAAATCAACCCACCATTTTCCATGCAACTATTACTCCTATCCCAAGTAATTGTTCTAGAATCTGCCCCCACTGTCAAAGTTAAATTGATCTCGATTAGATTACTTTACAGTGTGGAAACAGGCCCTTCGGCCCAACAAGTCCACACCGACCCGCCGAAGCGCAAACCACCCATAACCCTACATTTACCCCTTACCTAACACTACGGAAATTTAGCATGGCCAATTCACCTGACCTGCACATCTTTGGACTGTGGGAGGAAACCGAAGCACCCCGGGTCTCTGGCGCTGTGAGGCAGCAGTGCTAACCACTGTGCCACCATGCCACCCACATTGTCAGGGTCTGTTGCACATAGAGTCATGGAAATGTACAGCACAGAAACAGATCCTTCAGTCCAACTTGTCCATCCAACCGGATATTCCAACCCAATCTAGTCCCACCTGCCAGCACCCAGCCCAAATTCCTCCAAACCCTTCCTATTCATATACTCATCCAGATGCCTTTTAAATGTTGCAATTGCACCAGCCTCCACCACATCCTCTGGCAGCTCATTCCATACATGTACCACCCTCTGAGTGAAAAAGTTGCCAGTTAGGTCTCTTTTATATCTTTCCCCTCTCACCCTAAACCTATGCCCTCTAGTTCTGGACTCCCCCACCCCAGGGAAGAGACTTTGTCTATTTATGCTATCCATGCCCCTTGTGATTTTATAAACCTCTATAAGAACATGGAACATAGAACGTTAAAGCGCAGTACAGGCCCTTCGACCCTCGATGTTGCACCGACCAGTCATACCAATCTGAAGCCCATTTAACCTACACTATTCCATGTATGTCCATATGTTTGTCCAATGATGACTTGAATGCACTTAAAAATGGTGAATCTACTACCATTGCAGGCAAAGCATTCCATACCCTTACTACTCTCTGAGTAAAGAAACTACCTTTGACATCTGTTCAATATCTATCACCCCTCAATTTAAAGCTATGCCCCCTCATGCTCGCCGTCACCATTCTTGGAAAAAGGCTCTCCCTGTCCACCCTATCTAACCCTCTGATTATCTTATATGTCTCTATTAAGTCACCTCTCAACCATCTTCTCTCCAATGAAAACAGCCTCAAGTCCCTCAGCCTTTCCTCGTAAGACCTTCCCTCCATACCAGGCAACATCTTAGTAAATCTCCTCTGCACCCTTTCCAAAGCTTCCACATCCTTCTTATAATGTGGTGACCAGAACTGTACACAATACTCCAAGTGCAGCCGCACCAGAGTTTTGTACAGCTGCAGCATAACCTCACGGTTCCGGAACTCGATCCCTCTATTAATAAAAGCTAAAACACTGTATGCCTTCTTAACAACCCTGTCAACCTGGGTGGCAACTTTCAAGGATCTGTGTACATGGACACCGAGATCTCTCTGCTCATCTACACTACCAAGAATCTTACCATTAGCCCAGTACTTTGCATTCCAGTCACTCCGACCAAAATGAATCACCTCACACTTGTCCACATTAAACTCTATTTGCCACCTCTCAGCCCAGCTCTGCAGGTTATCTATGTCACCCCTCAGCCTCTGATGCCCCATGGAAAACAGGGAGAAAGTGAGGTCTGCAGAAGAAGGGCCTGTGCCCGAAACGTCGAATCTCCTGTTCCCTGGATGCTGCCTGACCTGCTGTGCTGTTCCAGCAATAAAGTTTCCCATGGAAAACAGCCCCAGGCTATTCAACCTCTCCCTATAGCTCATATCCTCCAACCCTGGCAACATCCTTGTAAATCTTTTCTGAACCCTTTCAGGTTTCACGTCATCATTCCGATAGGAAGGACACCAGAATTGCACGCAATATTCTATTGTCCAAACACTTCTCACCATAGTGAGGAGGTGATGAGCCATAGCACAAGATACTGACAAAGATGAGGAGAGAGAAGACTGGCATTAAGTTTGTGTTATGGAATCCTTAAAATAAAAATAAATAGGTAGGCATCACATTGAAATAGAACTTGATTCATTCACAGAATTATTGGATTAGATTGCTCACTTCAAATGTTGCCCCCGTTCGAGTTAATGCTGGGTTATCCTGTTCAGCAGCAGTTAGCACATACAGGCACTCCTGCTGAGGGAGAAGCCTGGTTAGCCATAACTAAGGATTGGTACGCAGCTTGAGTTCCATTTTATCATTTTGGACAGGACTGAGTGTGAACTCTTCATGAAGGCAAAAAACATTGGTGTGAAAATCTCTCTCTTCTGATTGTCTAAAAATAACAATTCCTCACAGGTTTTATCTGTTCAAAACTCTGTTAGATTTTACCAAACTTGTTTCTCCATTCATGGCATTATGGACTGAATGACACATCAAATTCTAGTTCATAAAAGTGAGTGCTAAAAACAATTATACACAGAGTTACACCATACATCATATGTTACCATCACAATGTACACTGGCATATATGTGCTGAGGTGATGTGTGCCTATAATACAGGTGCATTATTTGTACATGCAAAATTGTTTTCACCAGTTAAAATAGAGCAGTTATAATTACATCACATATGAGAGTGAGAGCGGAATAACACAACATGTCATATAATATGCAAAGCACTGTTGGGCTATTATAAAATATTGCTATTGAGTGTTGTGTGTAATATTGAGGTACAATTTGTATCTTGCAGTTGGTGTGCCATTCTGTAGAGTTGCTGAAAATGTGTTGCTGGAAAAGCGCAGCAGGTCAGGCAGCATCCAGGGAACAGGAGAATCGAGTTTCGTGCATAAGCCCTTCTTCAGGAATCCCTTCCTGAAGAAGGGCTTATGCCCGAAACGTCGATTCTCCTGTTCCCTGGATGCTGCCTGACCTGCTGCGCTTTTCCAGCAACATATTTTCAGCTCTGATCTCCAGCATCTGCAGACCTCGTTTTCTCCATTCTGTAGAGTTGACAGTGTATGGATTAATGGAGTTCAGACATTTTTGAACCAAGGTCTATTAGCCAAAATTTCTCTTACCAAACCAGTGTGCCAAACATTTATTTTCACTCATTGGGGGGTAACCATGTTCATCAATGACTTCCCCTATCATAAAAGAAGTAATAAGAATTGATGTTTGCCCAGTGTTCAATTCCAACTGCAACTGAAACAGTTTGTGCCAACATACAGCAAGATCTGGACAGCTTTCAGGTTTGTACTAACGTTTGCCAGACTGTTGCTTACCACCTATGTATCGAGCAATGACTATATCCAACAGTGGGTTGCTTAGTTTGGATGGCTGCTTTGCAATGCAGACTGAAGCTAACAGTGTGGGTTCAATTCCTGTACCAGCTGAGGCTACAATGAAGGTTTCACCTTCAGCTTTAGGTTCACCTTTCTAATCTGGAACTGTGTCAACTTTACCTCACTGTGTCCAATAAATTCCCCTTGTTGTTCAATTCCGTTACCATCACTGAATCTTTCACATTCCTGAAGGTCAATATCTGAATAAGGCTTAAGTGTAGGCCACTCTGCTGTTTGAGTCAGATTCAGTATTCAATAAGATCAGGGCTGATCTGATTTTTAACCTCACCTCTACATTCTTGCAAATCCCTGATAATCTTTCATTTCTCTTTGTAATCCTTAAAATATTGAAATATTCTGCAAAATATTTAAAGATTCTGTATCTTTTGAGGAACGTAATTCTAAAGACTCTCAAGTCTTTGAGAGAAAAAAAGTGGTTTCTCAACTCTGCCCTAATTCGGTAACCCGTTATTTTTAATGTAGCCTGCTTGAACAGAATCCCATTTGCCACCAGAGTGGCATGGTGGCTCAGTGGTGAGCACTGCCGCCTCACAGTGCCAGGGACCGGGGTTCAATTCCCTCCTCAGGCAACTGTCTGTGTGGAGTTTGCACATTCTCCCCGTGTCTGCGTAGTGAATTAGCAATGCTAAATTGCCCATAATGTTAGATGCATTAGTCAGGGGCAAATATTGGGTAGGGGAATGGGTCTGGGTGGGTTGGTCTTCGGAGGGTTGTGGACTTGTTGGGCCGAAGGCCTGTTTCCATACTGTAGGGAATCTAATCTAATCTTAAATATTTGTTCCCTCTACTGCCTACACACACATAGGCAGCTAAGTATAAAACCTCTGCAAAATACACTGTAACAACTTGCTATAACTCCTTCGACAGCAGTTCCCAAACACTTGACCTCAATGACTAGAAGGACAAGGGCAGCAAATGCATGGGAGCACCACCACCTGCAGGTTCCCTTCCAAGCCTCTTACTGTCCTGACTTGGAGTTTCAACTAATAATAGGGTCTGTGAATGGAATGTTGGCCATTATTTGAAAAGGAATGAAGTATAAAAATAGGTGCTCTTGTGAAAACAAGTCCAGGTAAAGGGCTTATGACCGGAATGTTGATTCTCCTGCTCCTTGGATGCTGCCTGACCGGCTGTACTTTTCCATCACCATGCTCTCGACTCTGATCTCCAGCACCTGCAGTCCTCACTTTCTCCCGGTCTTTGAGAAAACCCAGCGTTAACTTGAAGTGGGAAACATTTGAATTGAGCAGCCTCATCCAACAATTCTGTAAATAAATTCAGTTCTGTTTCAATGTGACGAGCTAGACCACACCTGGAATGCTGTGATCAGTTTGGGTCCCGTTATTTAAGGAAAGAAATACCAGCATTGGAAGCAGTCCGGATAAGGTTCACTCAACTGATCCTGGGAATGGAAGGACTATCTTATGAAGAGGGGTGAGTAGTTTGTGCCTGAACTCATTGGAGTTTAGAAGAATAAGGGATGACCTGATACAAGATTCTTCAGCACTTGATAAGGTGCAGAAAGAATGCTTCCCCTTGTGGGAGAGACTCGAACTAGAGACAATAATCTCAGAATGAGGAGGCCCCATTCAAGTCAAAAATGAGGAAGAATTTCTTTTTTCAGAAGGTAGTGAATCTAGAATTCTTCACTTGAAGAGGATAGGTCATTAAGTATATTCAAGGCTGAGGTAGATCAGTAAGAGAATCAAAGGTTATGGGGAAAAGGCAGCAAAGTGGAGTTGCATTATCAGCTCAGTTATGGTCTCATTGAATGGTGGACTAGTCTCAGTAAGGTGAATGGCCAACTTATGTTCCTATGTTTTGACGTCTTATTGAATAATGCTGGCAATTCCTTCAATGCTGCTGACTTAATAACCTAGAACTCCCTTCCAAGGAGCACTGTGACAGTATTTCCACCAAATGGACTATCGTGGGTTAGGAAGGTGATTTACTGCCATCTTCTCATTAGCATTTAGAGCTGGGCAGTAAATACTGGCCCAGCCAGGGCTACCCACCCCCGAAGAATGAAGCAAAAAGCCTGAGGAATGAGATGCAATCAATTTCTGTCACTCCATAAAACAATAAAGCACCCAAGTCATTGTTAAGAATTAAATTACAAGCCCCTTTAATTAATACTAACTTTTTCTATTCAAGGCAAATACATTCATATTTCAGCTTGTATCTCTCATTTTCCCTCCGGCTATTAGAAAGTGAGATCCTCTGCCTCTTTAAATATTTCAGGTTGGTATTTCCCAGACTGACTTCTGCAAAGAGGGACAGTGAGTCAAAGACCAATGTATGATCGATCACTCCCTCAATGCTGTGCTGTGGAGTGCTGTCAGTCAAAGTGACCACCGTGAATGAAAGCTTGCTTCCTCCGGCTGCTGCCCCATTCTTTCACTGAGTGCCTCAGGCACCTGAGTGCTCTGATTAGCTCTGCCCCTGCTGGGTCTATTGAATGAAACTCATTTGTGCATTAAGGCTGCCAACTGTGATGGGATGTGCTCAACAACTCCCCATTGTCTTAAGACTGATGTGACATGCGGCACTACACAATTTTGATGGCAGATTCATCTGGTAGTCAGTTTAATTGTCTTAATCAACATTCTGAATGAATTTGTATGTCTGGGATTTAACTCTTCACAAATGATCATGACCAAGTAAATGAACGGAATATAGAATTATGTAAAACTCCTTCTGGTTTAATTAGGTAAAATATTGTGGGAGGCAGGGAGGTGAGCAAAGACTTGGTGTGCATACTTAAAGATAGTCCCATGTTTGCAGTGTATCTGTCTTTGCACTGATACCTGCTTTAAGTTGTGATAAAGTTAAAAATCACACAACACCAGGTTATTGTCCAACAGGTTTATTTGAAAGCACTAGCAATCTACGTTTGTTCAATGTATCATTTCAGTTGCATGACCATGTAAGCTTTTGCTATAAATTGTCTCATGATCTTGTCCCACAATCACCTGATGAAGGAGCAGCGCTCCGAAAGCTAGTGCTTCCGAATAAGCCTGTTTGTCTATAACCTAGTGATGTGTGATTTTTAACTTTGTCCACCTCAGTCCAACACCGGCTCCTCCACAATAAGGTGTGATGGCACTGTGCTGTTAGTGTGGGGATTTAATGTTCCTGAGGCTCTCATGTGTATTCTTCAAGGACAAAATAACTTGTGATAACACAATGTGTGATACAGCAAAAGCCATTTGACCCAACATGCTTATGTCAGCCTTTTGACTCACTCAATGCAAGTCATAAAGTCATAGAGATGTACAACCCGTCCATGCTGACTAGATATCCCAACCCAATCTAGTCCCACCTGCCAGCACCCGGCCTATATCCCTTCAAACCCTTCCTATTCATATACCCATTCAAATGCCTCTTAAATATTGTAATTGTACCAGCCTCCACCACATCCTCTGGCAGCTCATTCCATACACGCACCACCCTCTGCATGAAAATGTTGCTCCTTAGGTCTCTTTTATATCTTTCCCTCTCTCACCCTAAACCTATGCCCTCTAGTTCTAGACTCCCTGATCCCAGGGAAAAGTCTTTATTTATTTATCCTATCCATAATTTTGTAAACCTCTATAAGGTCACCCCTCATCCTCCGACGCTCCAGGGAGAACAGCCCCAGCCTGTTCAGCCTCTCCCTGTAGCTCAAATCCTCCAACCCTGGCAACATCCTTGTAAATCTTTTCTGAACCCTTTCAAGTTTCACAACATCCACATTGATGACTGTATCGGCGCCACCTCGTGCTCCCGCGAGGATGTTGAGCAATTCATCAACTTCACCAACACATTCCACCCCGACCTTAAATTTACCTGGACCATCTCTGACATCTCCCTCCTCTTCCTGGACCTCTC
>NC_057733.1:10340382-10348996 GCF_004010195.1 Chiloscyllium plagiosum
TAAACTCCACCTGCCACTCCTCAGTCCATTGGGCCATCTGGTCCAGATCCTGTTGTAATCCAAAGTAACCTCCTTTGCTATCCACTACACCTCCAATTTTGGTGTCATCTGCAAACTTACTAACTGTACATCTTATGCTCGCATCCAAATCATTTATGTAAATGACAAAAAGTAGAGGACCCAGCACCGATCCTTGTGGCACTCCACTGGCCACAGGCCTCCAGTCTGAAAAACCACCCTCCATCACCACCCTCTGTCAAGTAACAGAATGAAAATCAGGTAAAATGTGCAATGGATGTATAATCTGATATGGCCTTTACATACGTAATGCTCAAAGTCATAACTACCTCCACTATCTGCTACTCACCCAAATTCTTGTTTCCTATTGTACCTGTCCCTTCCACCCATTGTAAGTAAATTGAGGGTATTCATTAAATCTCAGTTTAGTATGTCCATTAAATAGGTAAAAACAATGACTGCAGATGCTGGAAACCAGATTCTGGATTAGTGGTGCTGGAAGAGCACAGCAGTTCAGGCAGCATCCGAGGAGCTGTAAAATCAACGTTTCGGGCAAAAGCCCTTCATCAGGAATAAAGCTTTATTCCTGATGAAGGGCTTTTGCCCGAAACATCGATCTTACTGCTTCTCGGATGCTGCCTGAACTGCTGTGCTCTTCCAGCAGCATTAATCCAGAATGTCCATTAAATAGTCTAAAGAAAAATAAGATTTAATTAGGTCTGAAATCAGCTACAGTCAAAGCATAACTTGCCCCTTTCTGATGTTCTGAAAGAGGTACATTGTCAGGAGGCTACAAGGAAAACTACTGCTATTGGCCAAGAAATGCTTCTGTACTGACCTGGTCACTCACACTGTCCTGGAGTGGACTATGTGGCCTGGACATCACCAATGGCATGACAAGAGGCAAGAGTTTATGTTTCTCTAGGTCACAACATTGAATAGGTCACTTTCAGATTTTGGATACATGGTGCACACTTTACATAAAGAATGGATTTGTTTTAACTGCTGTCAATGTGAAGTGGTAACTGAATGATTCGTTGGGCCTGATTGTTGAAATGATGCCATTTAATTCACTTCATTTTAAGTGAAATCTGAACTTGCTCAGAATAATGGAGAGGAGAAAGTGAGGTCTGCAGATGCTGGAGATCAGAGCTGAAAATGTGTTGCTGGAAAAGCGCAGCAGGTCAGGCAGCATCCAGGGAACAGGAGAATCGACGTTTCGGGCATAAGCCCTCCTGAAGAAGGGCTTATGCCCGAAACGTCGATTCTCCTGTTCCCTGGATGCTGCCTGACCTGCTGCGCTTTTCCAGCAACACATTTTCAGAATAATGGAGAATCAAGGAGTTGGGTGGGGGTGAATCTATTTGTGAATCATGCTTTCATCACTTAATTCTAGTTAAAAGATAACAGTGGCTGCAGCCTAATCCCTTTCCATTTCAGTGCTGTATTTTTATGCCAGCCCTGGGAACATACAAAAGAAGATAACACAAGAGGATCAAACGTCTCTTGTCTCCACAGCAGAGAGGTCAGAACAATAGGGAGAGAGGAGGTGGAAAAAAACATTGGCACTTACAGAGATATTGAGTTTGCAGAGAGCATGTCTGAATAATTGATGCACAGCTCTAATAGACTCCACGGCTCCCTAATGGGACAGGGTAAACACTGAAGTGTTTGAGGCAAGGCCTGGCAGGAGTGAAGGAATAGATAATGTATCCTGGCAGGGGATTCGATGAGCTCCCACTGAATCCCGTGTACTGAGGGCCTATACTCAGCTGCAGGCCTTCCCTTGGAATCAATATCGACATCAAATATAAACCAAGAATCAGGCAACAAAAAGTGTCATTTTAACATGGGATAGCTTTATAGACATATTTTCTAATGTCATTTTGATTCCTATAATTTGTTGTATTACAGTTTAAATTTGTCTCCCTTTGAGTATGGAGGCATTGGATAGGATTTCTGTTCATGGAGTTTATTAGACATGAATAGAAGACTTAAAAAATCTTTGTCATTTTTTTTCTATTCTAATTTTCTCTCTTTTTCTCATGAGTACACTGAGCAGTGCTGGGTTTGCTATTTCTAGAATTGGATGGGTTTTGGAAGTTAGGTTGACATGGCCCCATGCCCCAGCAAACAGGATTGTCCCAGCGTCATCACGTCTTGCTGCGCTGTTTGATGACAAGCCCAGCAGCTGGCCCACTGGATAATCCACTTCCTGGCTTCTCAAAGCCCGTCGACAAAGGCGCGAGTTGTTGTGAGATGAATCCTCACCTTCCCTTATCATGTTGTAAGAGCTAAAATGAAAGCAAAGACTTTGTGGCTGCTGCAAATCTAGCACAAAACCACAAGGCAGCATGGCAGATCTGGAGACAGAAGCAGAATTCGCAATTTGAGTCTGGTGAACATGAGTTGTTAACGGGATTGACGCGTTAATGTTGCAAAATGCCTCATTAACATCCAGCTTCTCATCATTCATAGAGTCATAGAATCATACAGCACGGAAACACACCCTTCGGTCCAACTCATCCATGCTGACCTAGTTTCCCAAACTAAACTATTTGCCTCCATTTGGCTCATATCCTTCTGAACCTTTCTTATTCATAGACTTACCCAAATATCTTTTAAATGTTGTAACTGTACCTGCATCCACTACTTCCTCTGACAGTTTCTTGCACATTCGAGCCACTTGCCCCTCGTATTGCTTTTAAATCCTTCCCCTCTCACCTTAAAATTATGCCCTCCAGTTTTGAACTCCCCTACACTATGGAAAGGAACTTTACTATTCACCTTATCGATGCTCCTCATGATTTTATAAACCTCTAGAAGGTCACTCCACAACTTCCTACGTTCTCAGCCTCTTCAACCTCTCCTTCTAACTCAAACCCTCCAGTCTTGATAAACCCTCCAGTCTTGGTAACATCCTTGCAAATTGTTCCTGCACCCTCTTCAATTTAATAATTTCCTTCCAAGAGCTTTGCCAAACAAACTGAGCGTTTATAATATCCGACATGCAAATCATTGGTGTGGACAAATGCACACACCGCATTAGCACGTCTCTCCATATCATTGCTGTTAGGACCGTGTGCACTCAGGGACACGTATTCAGATTGTGGACTGGACCAAGCTGCATCTCTGAGCTGTTCACTTACCTGAATGTTCACAGCAGCCCTGCATTACAATTTTTTTATATAGAAATCCCTACAGTGTGGAAAAAGGCCCTTCAGACCAACAGGTCTACACCGACCCTCCAAAGAGTAACCCACCCAGACCCATTCCCCTACCTTATTATGCTATATTTACCCCTGACTAATGCACCTCACCTACACATCCCTAAACACCATGGACAATTTAGCATGGTTAATCCAGCTAACCTGCACATCTTTGGATTGCGGGAGGAAATTGGAGCACGTAGAGGACACTCACACAGACATGGGGAGAATGTGCAAACTCCACATAGACAGTCACCCGAGGTTGGAATGAACCTAGGTCCCAGGCTCTGTGAGGCAGCAGTGCTAACCACTGAGCCACCATGCCACCCACAGGCTTGTCTTGCCTGGCCTTGACCTTTGTGCATTTTGTTCTGTCAGCCAGAGATACCAGGCTTATAGTATTTTTGTATTGACAAGCTGTTTAGTGCAGGCACAGGACAAAGCTATTGGCCATCCTCAGTCAAGCCGAGATAGATGGTCTTCGCTCAGGGGCTCTGGCATAGGACTTCAAATGCAGCCTCAGATCTCAGTTCAGGAGCTTGGCCACAGTCAGATAGCCAGTTAAGGCAATCAGAGTCAGGATGTTCTCCACGTATTAGAGAGAAGATACTAACACTTACACAGGCGGAGTAACAAAAGTCATTGACCTTCTTCGTACAGTGCTCGGCATTCCTCCAGACAGCTGACATACTGAGCTGGGTGGTAACCTCAGACCATGGCATGGTGTGGTGTAATGGCACCCATTGTTCATCCTGGGGAAGTAGGAAGTCCCTTATCAGCAGCATTCCATCTAACGGCAGGCTGCCATGTTTGGGACAAATGACAGGAAGCATGCAAGGCAGTTACAGACCAACAGTCCTTGTCTGGGTGCCCAATGGGCTCCTTAAAATGGCACTAGCAACAGGGATGCTAGTTATTCCAGGATATCATGGCAGTATTGAGCTGTTGCAGGAACAGTGCATGATAGAATGGGGATGGAATTAGATGTGAGGGACACCATAAGTTTGGGGTTGGCAGTTACTGAGGTGCAGTTGGTAAGATATTGGGAGAGAACCTACCTGGACTCACAGAGAGAAACCAGGATTTGTTGAAATTGACAAAAGCCTTTATCATTAGCTGGACGTGATCTCTTGCTCTGAGATGCTGTGGAAAGATTGCCTTGTTGGCTTCCTTGTGGGTTGATAGAGTATTAATCTCCACCTATCCTGGCAGCTTTGGTCATGACATGCTGATATCTAAGCCTGCCATTGCCCATACACTGGGTCAGTGTTAACATGATTGATACATACTGGGAGGGAGGTGGAGAAATTATTGACTGCCAACAGCTTTCCAGATATGATTAACACACCAAACGACTTTATTAGACATCTCATCTTCAGGGAACTGACAAATCTAATAGCCATTTTTCTTTAACTCTCTTCCACGCAAATGGAGAGAGATAGTCAATTAGCTCTCGGGAAATCTATTGACATTTTAAAGCAATTTCCCCAACATCTCGACTCTGTGCAGAAGTCACTTGACTTTCTAGAATCCATTTTGGAATGGTTCAGTGTCTATTATTCCATATTATTTTTCAAAAGTACAGTGTTCACCATCCTCGCATTACCGTCACACACTTCCAAAGTACTTAGTGAAGTGCTTGGTGTTTTGAGAGCTGTTGTGTAAGTGCGAAGCTTCCTTTCTTCCTAATGGAAACCCTTTTCTTTTCACTGAGCTCTCTGTGCATATTAAACTGGTTTCATAAATCCAAATGATATATTGTCAACAACCCAACCTGGCACTAGCACCTCGATAAGGTCTCTGCAGTAGAAGAGCTCCTACTGAGTCTGACAAAAAATGAATTAACAGGAAATAATAAAGGGATTGGCACACGTTGAGCTTTCCATCACAGATATTAGCAATTTGTTCCAGTGTGCATGTCTATATTTGATTCCCCTGGTTCTTCGCAGTGGGTCCACTTCCTTGGCTCAGATAAGAAGGTTGTTTCAAGTCCTCTCCAATGCATGGGCACATAATCCAGATTGCCTACCCAAAATGGTACTGATAGAGTGTGTTGGAACCAAACCCATGGCCTACTCTTCAGTTTTAAATATTCTTAATCAACCTGTTAGATGATGTTATTGCACTCTGACAGATATCAGAGGTAGTTTCTTTACTCCGAGAGTAGTAGGGGCGTGGAACACGCTGCCTACAACTGTAGTAGACCTGCCAACTTTAAGGGCATTTAAATTGTCATCAGATAAACATATGGATGAAAATGATATAATATAGGATGGATGGGCTTCAGTTTGGCTCCACAGGTTGGTGCAACATTGAGGGCTGAAGGGCTGTACCACGCTGTAATGTTCTATTTTCTATACTTCAGGGGCAGGATTGAGAGAATCAGGTTGATAACAGATCCCAAGAAAAAATATTTGGGGAATGTCTGTAAGATCTTTTTTGGAGCCCACTAAGAAACAGGCAATTCTAGATTTGGTGATGTGTAATGAATTAGGGAGCTTAAGGTGAAGGAACGTGTAGGGGACACTGATCATAATGTATTAGAATTCACCCTGCAGTTTGAGAGCAGTGGGGATGCTGGAATCAGACATAACGGTCCACCAATTGAATGAACATAACCACAAAGCTATGAGGGAGCTAGCCAGAGTTGGTTGGAAGTAGAGCTGGGCGGGGAAGACAGTGGAACAGCAATAGCAGGAGTTTCTGGGAGTAATTCGGGATTAACCGCAGAAATTCATCCCAAGGAAGATGAAACATACTAAGGATGAGGTTACCATGACTGACAAAGGGAAGCCAGCAACAGCAGCATACAATGTGGTGAAGATTAGTGGGATGCCAGACGATTGAGAAGCCTTTAAGGACCAACAGAGGACAATTAAAAAAAAACAAAAATGGGTAGCACGGTGGCTCAGTGGTTAGCCTCACAGCACTATGGACCCAGGTTTGATTCACCCTCAGGTGACTGTCTGTGTGGAGTTTGCACATTCTCCCCGTGTCTGCGTGGGTTTCCTCTGGGTGCTCTGGTTTCCTCCCACAGTCCAAAGATGTGCAGGTCAGGTAGGTTGGCTGTGCTATATTGCCCGTAGTGTCCAGGGATGTGCAGACTGGGTGAATTAGCCATGGGAAATGCAGGGCTATGGGGATAGTGTGGGGGTGCCTTTGAGGTTTAGGTTGAAATGAAATGTTTATCCATCTTGGGAGATCTGCATTGAAAAAAGTCTAATGGTGTTATTTCAAAGATGAGCAGGGCAGTTCTCCTGGTCCATGGTCATTCCTTAAGCAACATTCAAAGACTGATTATCTTACTGTATTTGTTTGTGGGATTTGCTGTGCTGCACTAGAGAGGGTAAAGTCACCTTCGTCCTAACAGACCATAGGGCTGCTCTCATTAGACAGTGACAACTGGTTAACCTGAGGTCCACCATGCCTCAGACAAGGGGAGAGGCCTGCATAGGAACCTTAACCACCATGGGAATTGAACCCATATTGTTGGCGTTACTCCATATTGATAGCCAGCAGACCAGCCAACTGAGCTTACCATGATTCCCTACATGACAGGCAGGTATTTATTTTCTAAAATAGACCCAGGAAGCAACACAGCACAACTGTACTGAAGAGACACTTCCCAGTGCTGTCATTCTCCAAGATTGGCATTTCCCTGGAGGCAGGGATAGTTATGAATGGAACACTATGCATTGACTTATCTACAATGCAGCAACATTTTATTTTTATTCGCTCAGGATGTGCGCATCACTAGCAAGGCCAGCATTTATTGCCTATCCCTAATTACCCAGAGGACAGTTAAGACTCAACTACATTGCTCTGGGTCGGAGTTACATGTAGGCTAGACCAGGTAAGGATGGCAGATTTCCTTCCCTATAAGACATTAGTGAACCAGGTGGGTTTTTCTGCCTCTGACAATGGTCATCATTAGATCCTTAAAATTCCAGATTTTTAAAAATTCAAATTCTGTCATAATAGGATTTCCTGAACCTAAGTCTCTGAATTAACAGTCTAATGATAATATCAGCAGACCATTACCTCCCCTGCATATAGGATCAAAAGAGTTTTGTCTGTAATGAAGCAAAACTACATATTTTATAAATTGTTTTATAAATTGAGAAAGGCAGGTGAAAATTCAAAATGCACAGGCCAGGGACTTGGCTGTAGAAGCATTTTATTGCCTGTAAAGTACTTTGGGGTGTTTTGAGCTTGTGAAAGGTGCGAGGAGAATGGAAGTTCTTTCCTGCATCTTTCACGTCTCCTTGTGTTTGCCTCAAGTGCTGGAGAAACTATGAACATATCAGGCACAGTCATGTCGAATCAGACTCCCTCCAGACTCTCCTGCCACTGAAAATGTTTGAGACCCGAACTTGGCATCAGCTGAACAGTACATTTGGATTTACTCTGTCTCCTCCACTAGCCTTTGTGACACTGATGTGTTCCTGCAGTCTGGGTTTGATTCTGCACCTGCCTTTCCCAATTTATAAAGCAATTTTTTTTTTAAAAAGCACTTGGTTTGTTCCAGCGACAAAATCCTTAGCCAATTCTTCTGATCCCATATGCTGCTCTATTGTAGATAAGTCCACCCATAATGTTACATTCAGAGCACTGGGGAGATGCCATTGTAGATAGATGGCATTACTGGGATCTGTTTGTACTGTGCAGCTGCACTGTGTTTTTTTTTTTGGCTCTGTACGAGAGGATAAGTGTCTGAGGCTCGTGCCAAGATGCTGCGCAGAGTTAATTACATGCCACAGCTGCGGAGTGCAAGCTGGCACAGGGTGGTGCCAAGTGAAAGCAATGGCATCCGCCTGGTGGCAAAACCAAGTGCCACACTGATGACAAGGACGTGTCTGCGTAAACACATCTCAGCTTTGTGCACCCCGCTACAACATGCGGCGGTTCCTTCTGCCACTTGACGGTGTAACAGATCTCTCTCTGATCCTCCCACACCTCCCAGTAGCACCGTAGTGGTTTGGCTGGTACTGAGCTCAATCCGTGGTGTTTCAAACCTGGCATCATCCTGGCCTGACTGACTCCAGCTGTCGACGGGAAGAATCTTCCCATTCCCTGAACATTGGCAAGTCAGTTTGGCAAATACAGGAAAAAAACACTCGAAGCCAGACCTTAAAGGCCCAGAGTATTTCTGCCTCGTCTTGCCATCCACTAATATCATCTATTGTATCCGTTGCTCCCGATGCGGTCTCCTCTACATTGGGGAGACTGGGCGCCTCCTAGCAGAGCGCTTTAGGGAACATCTCCGAGACACCCGCACCAATCAACCACACCACCCCGTGGCCCAACATTTCAACTCCCCCTCCCACTCTGCCAAGGACATGGAGGTCCTGGGCCTCCTTCACCGCCGCTCCCTCACCACCAGACAC
>NC_057733.1:10349047-10360114 GCF_004010195.1 Chiloscyllium plagiosum
CTTTCTCCCCACCCCCACCCTCCTCTAGCTTATCTCTCCATGCTTCAGGCTCTCTGCCTTTATTCCTGATGAGGGGCTTTTGCCCGAAACGTCGATTTCGCTGTTCATTGGATGCTGCCTGAACTGCTGTGCTCTTCCAGCACCACTAATCCAGAATCTATTTGCTGGAGGTCAATCATCTCAGCTCCAGGACATCAATGTAGTGCATGAGGCCCACCCATCTTCAACTTCTTCATCAATGACCTTCCCTCCATCATTAGGTCAGTAGTGGAGATATTTACCAATGATTGCACAATGTTCAGCACCATTCATACTGCCTCAGACACTGAAGCAGGCCATGTCCAAATGCAACAAGATCTGGACAATAAACAAGGCTTAAACGGGAAAGTGCCAAGTAACATTCATGCCACACAAATGCCAGGCAATGACTATCTCTAAGAAGAGAAATTCTGGCTATTACTCAATGACATTACCATCACTGTATCTCTATTATCAACATGTTAGGTTACTGTTGGTCAGAAACTGAACTGGACTATCCATATACATATTGTTGGTACAAAAGCCAGTCAGAGGCTATTAATTATGAGATGGGTGACTCGCTTCCGGATTCCCCAAAGCCTGTCCATCAGCTACAAGACACAAGACAGGAGTGTGATGGAATACTACTCTCCACTTGTCAAAAGTGAGGACTGCAGATGCTGGAGATATCAGAGTCAAGATTAGAGTGGTGCTGGAAAAGCACAGCAGGTCAGGCAGCATCTGAGGAACAGGAAAATTGACGGTTCGGGCAAAGTTCCTTCATCAGGAAGGGCTCCATTTGCCTGGTTGGATGCAGCTACAGCACATTCAAGAAGCTAGACACTACCCAGGACAAATCAATCCCTCAACTGGTATCCCATTACCAGCTTCCAGATTTATTCCTTCCAGCATTGATGCAGTGTGGCATCAGTGTATTATTGACAAGATGCATTGCAGCAACTTAACAAGGCTCTTTAGATTTTACATTACAAACCTATGACCTCTTTCATGCAGAATGACAAGGAAACCATTTGCATGGGAATACAACATCTTGAGGTTCCTCCAAACCACACACAAGCCTGGTTTGGAAGTAGGTCACTAGTTCTTTAATGTTGCTGGGTCAAAACCTTGAAACTCCCTCCTTAATAGCATTGTGGGTGTACGTACACCACATGGACTTTGTAAAAAGTCAATTCACTGCCAATTTCTCAAGGACAATTAAGATGGCCAATGATTCCCACATCCTGTGAACATAGACTTAGGTTCAGGTTGGTTTAAAATGGAATTCAGAAAGATTTACTGTATGAATGATTTCTGTTCATCGAAATCCTTGCATGTTAACCACACAACAAACAACGTATCCACCTCTCCAATAGGACTCAGAACCTCCGAGGGTGAGAGGACTGGGTTGAGGGAGAATTAAAAATCGACCAGGTTTCTGTCAGCTGCTTGCATGACCATTGAGTCAGAAACTCTGTGTGGACATATTCCTCACTCATCCAAACAGCAATTGCTTCCTTCCCTGAAACCTCTCACTTTTTTCAACTTACAAAGTTACACATTTCTTTTCTCTCTAATTGTGTGCACTTTGATCCCAGGAGGTTCCTGACCACTCCACTAACCAAGCAAACACCTGACCCCCACCCAGTGACCACTGTGGGCCCTCCTGTTTTGAGGAGATCTGGGTGTTGGGATGTGTCTGTGGAACCTTAGCCGAGTACAAATCAGCAGCTTTAAGGTGAAAGGGACAAAATGAGATGGGAAAACAATCAAAAAGAAATTGCTTAAAACATATAATTATAGAGAGATGCAGCACAGAAACAGACCTTTTGGTCCAACCAGTCCATGCTGACCGCAATCCCAAACTAAACCCGTCCCACGAACTTGCACTTGGCCTGTATTCCTTCAAACCTTTTGTATTCATTAACTTACACAAATGTCTTTTAAATGTTGCAACTGTACCAGCATCCACCACTTCCTCTGGAAGTTCATTCCACACACAAACTACTCTCTGTGTAAAGACTTTGCCCCTCATAACTTTTTAAAATCTTTCTCCTCTCACTTTAAAAATATGCTTCCTAATCTTGAAATCCCCCTATACCAGGGAAAAGGCTCCTGCCATTCACTTTATCTATGCCTCTGATGATTTTATAAACCTCTATGCCACCACTCAACCTCTTATGCTCCAGTGAAAAAAAGTCTCAGCCTATTCATCCTCTCCATATAACTCAAACCCTGACTTCCCAGCAACATTCTGATAAATCGTTTGTGAACCCTCTCCAATTTAATAATATCCTTCTTAAAACAGGGTGGCCAGAACCGAACACAGTGCTCCAGAAGAAACCTCACCAATGTCCTGTCCCACCTCTATTTGATGTGTTTTGCAGTACTGAAGAGTTTGAGAATACTGCATTCATCAGACTCTGTGAACTTTGGCCTGACACTCCTCAGCCCATTAAACAAGAAGATCACCATTTGTCGTTTGTTTCTGTGGAAACTCCCTAATTTGCAGAATGCAAACACAGAGCGGCAACATTGGGAAAGGTTAAATAGAAAGCAGAGATTGCTGGCAATACAATTCAGACAGCATCTGTGTGGTAGAATTGGGTCTGGGTTCTAGAGTCATAGTCACTGAGTCATACAACAGACCCTTCAGTCCAACCAGTCCATGCTGAACGCAATCCCAAACTAAAGTAGTCCCATCTGCCTGCACTTGGCCCATATCCTTCCAAACCTTTCTTCTTCATGTTTCTCTCCAAATGTCTTTTAAACGTTGTAATTGTACCCACATCCACCACTCCCTCAGGAAGTTCATGCCACTACCAAACCACTCTCTGTGTAAAAAGATTTGCCTCTTATGTCTTTTTAAAATCTCCTCTCACCTTAAAAATATGGCCCCTACTCTCGAAATCCCCTATCCTAGGGAAAAGACAACTACCGTTAACTCTATCTATACTTCTCACTATTTTATGAACTTCTAACAGATCGCCTCTCAACCTCCGATGCTCCAGTGAAAGAAATTTCAGCCTATCCAGCCTTTTTAGAAAGTAAACCACACCGATATTGATAAATATTAACAACTCTTATGAAGTTTATATGCTATTTATAGGGCTCTTGTGACACAGCTTCGGGAAGCAATGGCCTAGTGATATTATCACTGAGACCCAGAGAATGTTCTAGAGACCTTAGTTTAAACCCCGCTGCGGCAGATGGTAGAATTTGAATTCAAACAAAATCTGGAATTAAGAGTCTAGTGATGACAATGAATTGATTTTTTGGGACAAACTCTTTCGGGACATTCGTGTTTCACTCCTTTAGAGGAGAAAGCTGCTATCCTTACCTGGTCTAGCCTCCATGTAACTCCATATCCACAGCAGTGTGGTTGATTCTTAACTGCCCTCTGGGCAATTAGGGATGGGCAATAAATGCTGGCCCAACCAGTGATGCCATCATCCCATGAATGAATAAAAAAAGCATTGGTAGTGTCCTACCACTTATCGTCAGGGTGAAGGAAGTTATGAATTAGGAGGGTTCGAGTCTAACCCGCTTCAGAGGTATTTAGTAACATCTCTGACTAGATTGGTGAGGAAACTAGGTTCCTGGCAAAAGGTAACAGTGAATTTAGTGCTAAAACAAAAGCAAAATGCTTCAGAGGTTAGAAAACACGAAAATCTAGGTGTTGATTAAAGCTGACAGGCCTAAAACTTTAACTCTGTGTTTATTATTCAACAGAGAGGCTGAGTATTTCCAGCATTTTCTGTTTCTCAGGTTTCCAGCATCCCCTGAACTTTGCTGTTGTATTAATGTTTGAACGGGGCATCAAAGGTTGCAGATTGGCTGGAAAATGAGTGTTCTTTGAACAATCTCTTTCAGCCATGTGATCAGCACGTGGGGACAATAATCTAGTCTTCTTGCTGATGCGTTTTGAAATAGCTTCCATTTTCGAGGCTGGAACGTTAAATCTTTGAGGGCCACTGAGCAGAAAAAAAACCTTGAAGCGGGGGGGATAAAGACGTCATTGTGTGCAGCCGAGTTAATGAAGTGAAAAATAAATGACAACAGCTATGTTCGCTGAGGACAAGACGCTAATCATTCGATCAGTCACACCTGGACCTGATCCATTAATTGTTTCGTCGAATGTGCAGATGATCAGAAGATTCAACACCAACAATTTATCCCCCTGTTGTCAAGCTTTCAGTTAAAAAAAAACCGTTTAGCGCATCCATCTGCTAGCCTTTATTCATTCACATTATTCAGTGGAGAGATGGATTGTACAAATATCTAAATTTAATCAGCTGCACCTCTCTGCACAGTGATGATGATATTAAGAGGGCTCTCTCACAGATGGTATATCTTTTATGCTCCCCTCTACAAAGTTACACAACCTTCTAACTTTTGTAAGCCTAGACCTAATTCAGTTTAGTTGCTAAAAAAAGATGTTGCCAATGGTTAAGGGTAAAGGTTCTTAGCAGACTTCAAAATGGCTGAATGGGGCTAGAAGTAAATTAGGAAGTAGTTTTCAAAGTTACCCAACAAAAAAAAAAATTAAAACTCAGATTTAATGTTTTAGCCCCAGTGAACCCCCTCCTCAGAACAGATGCTGCCAGACCTGCTGAGATTTTCCAGCAACTTCTGTTTTTGTATCAGCGTTACCCAGTTGAAGTTAAGCTGATTATAATAAGGGAAGAGAGACCTCCCTTCTTGAGGCACAGTGTTACTGTCCCTCCCTCTAGACCAGGAGACCTTGGTTCCAGAGGTGTGTGTCATAAGTTGATTAAAATGTATCTGCTTGTTTCACAATTTCAGTAAATCCCTGCGGGTTTGACAACACTTTTGAAATATATAGTCACCACTGAAAGAAGAAACATGACAGCCAAGTTGTGGAGATAGCAGCAAGTAAATAAGGACCATACGTTTCTTAAGTCTTTTTGCAGAGAATTCTGGGAATCCTTAGGTCAGGTAGTTTTTGTGAGATGTTTCAGCTGATTGTTAAAACTGCCGCTTGACCCGATGAGGGTTTTTCACATTTTCTTTTCATGTTTCACATTCCCAGCATCAGGATGCATTTAATTTTGTAATCTGTGTTCGTGATATTGTTAGTTGTTCAACAGATGTGGGTGTTGCTGGCTAGGGCAGCAGTGATTGCCCTAGAGAAGGTAGTGGTGAACTGCCATCTTCAACAACTGCAATCCTTCAATATATCTACCAGGATAGCTAAAGAGAGCTGTGTTTATCCTCTTTGAAGTAGTGCCTAGCGATGTTTTACCTTCACTGGACAGGGTAGACATAGTCTTGGTTTAACATCTCATTGGATGGTCCATCCTGTAGAGATTTATATTCCACAGTTGGGCTTTAATCCATTACTTTTTGCTTCTTCTGTTTTCTATGGAGCTGGAGCTAACTCCTTGTGTATCTAAAAGATCAAGAGGTGTGTGATTCCCTATTTGAACTTGTCAATGTTCTATGTTTATTGAGTTAGACCATGGCATGAGGAAATACTCTCAAGACAGAAAATCGAAAGGAAAGCTGGAGAAAGGTTAAAAGTCAGACAAGAGTGTCATGGTAACCAAAATCAGATTGTAAAAATATTGAGGTGCTTGTAGCCACCTCGAATATTATCCTTGGAAACTATTTGAAAAGGAATATGTACTGTAAGTTCTCCATTTCTGAAAAATGAGTTGTCCCAATTGGGCCACAACAGAGGTTTGCAAATTCAAGTGAATCCAACCACGTTTGAGGAAATTCATAGGTTTGTGCCCATGATCCCTAAGGTTTGTTTCATGATCTCAGTCCAATCAGTAGAAGGAAGCCCCTTGCACATGCCAAACATTTCCCCAGAGACAAGAAAATAAATACTGAGGGAGGTGAATGGATGTAACACCCATTATCTCCAGCTACAGTGGAATATGATTTCCTACTGGCCCTGTCACGAAACGATAGAGGGAAAACACAAAATAGCCAACTGAAAAGAAGAGAAGAATACAAATTCTGTTTCTTTGTCAGCTTGCTGAGTTTCAACCAGTTGATTGTCCATTTCGAGACTTTGGCTATGAATTGGATTTTAAGAGGCTTATATATTGTTCTTGCCCTGAATATCTTTCTTGCACCTGGGTGGGGAAGGGGGGAGAGAGCTGTAGAATTTATAAAGGTGGAACTGGGGTGGTGGGGGGTGGGGTGTGTGTGTGTGTGGGAGGTGGATCTGAAGAGTTTTGGAATATTCAAGTCCCCCAGTGACAAAGGAATGGATGAGGGTGTCAGAGGCATGAGTGGAGTAGGACAGTGTTACAAAGGTAGA
The DNA here is from genome assembly GCF_004010195.1 of Chiloscyllium plagiosum. Classification (NCBI taxonomy): domain Eukaryota; kingdom Metazoa; phylum Chordata; class Chondrichthyes; order Orectolobiformes; family Hemiscylliidae; genus Chiloscyllium; species Chiloscyllium plagiosum. Next base: position 10,355,361 of record NC_057733.1, read on the forward strand.
AATAGGCTATCAGAATGTTGGCAGGGATATCTGGCCATCTCCAGGTAAAATAGGACAGGGAGAGGAATGGCTGGGAAACAGAGTTCATGGTGAACACTGGCTTTGCCAATATTCAGCAGACAAAATTACCCTACGTGTTCAAAGACGGGGTGTTGATTGGGCAGTATGACAATTCAGAGACATTGGGGAAGTGGGCAGAGTTGTGCTGCGGTAAAGTTGGGTGTTGTAAATGTACCTATGCAAAGTGACCTTATGTATTAGATGTTGACATTGAAGGGTGACATAGCAATGTGAGGGAGGAGCGGGCTAAGGATAAATCCTTGGGGAACACCAAAGACATCATTGCATGAAAAGGAAGAGAAACCATTCCAGATTTGGCTAACACATTATAGATAGGAATGGATCAGGAGAATACTAACCCAAAAACTATTGTGCTGGAAAAGCGCAAGCCGGTCTGGCAGCATCCAAGGAACAGGAGAGTTGACGTTTTGAGCACAAGCTCTTCATTAGTGACTACTGTGCTCACCATTTCCAACACTTTCCTGATTCAAATGGAGGATAAATATCCCCTTTTACCAACTCTCCACAAAACAATCTGAACTTTTCATTCTTTTCCTGCAGTAAGCCAGCAGCAGCTGCCTGAGATTTGTTTTGGCTGTTGTTGTTATTACACGTGAATTTCAAAGATGTTAAAGTATTAAAAAAAAGACTTGTTGAACAAAATACAGCCGACATAATTACATTGACAATTATAAAATTACTTGGATTGAACAGATTGCTCTATGAGAAAATGCCAGACTGGTACCATTGGAGATATAAATATAGATAGTAGGTTTGCAACTGACACCAAAATTAGAGGTGTAGTGGACAGTGAAGCTTACCTCAGAGTACAATGGGATCTTGATTAGACGGGCTGAGGAATGGCGGATGGTGTTTAATTTAGATAAATGTGAGATGCTACAATTGGAAAGGCAAATCAGGGCAGGACTGAAACATTTCATGGTAAGGTCTCTGAGAGTGTTACTGAACAAAGACATTGTGGAGAGCAGGTACATAGTTCCTTGAAAGTGGAGTCGTAGGTAGATAGGATAGTGAAGAAGGCATTTGGTATCCTTTCCTTTATTGGTCAGAACATTGAGTATAGGAATTGGGAGGTCATGTTGTGGTTGTATGGGACATTGGTTTGGCCACTTTTGGAATATTGTGTTCAGTTATGGTATCCCTACAGGAAGGATGTTGTTAAACTTGAAAGGATGCAGAAAAGATTTACAAGGATGTTTCTGGAGTTGGAGGGTCTGAGCTATAGGGAGAGGCTGAATTGGCTGTGGCTGTTTTCCCTGGAGGGTCAGAGGGTCAGAGGCTGAGGAATGACCTTATAGAAGTCTGTAAAATTATGAGGAGCATGGATAGGATAAATAGACAAGGTATTTTCCCCAGGGTAGGGGAGTCTAAGAGTAGAGGGCAGAGTGTAGGGTGGAAGGAGAAAGATTTGCAAAAGACCTAAGGGGCAACAATTTCACGCAGAGGGTGGTGTGTGTACAGAATGACTTGCCAGAGGAAGTGATGGAGGTTGGTACAATTACAATGTTTAAAAGGCATCTGGATGGGTATATGTATAGGAAGGGTTTAGAGGGATATAGGCCAAATGCTGGCAAATGGGACTGGATTAGGTTAGGATATCTGGTCGGCATGGACGAGTTGGACTGAAGGGCCTGTTTCCGTGCTGTACATCTCTATGACTCCATTTCTATCTTCTTGAGTTTAGAAGATTCGAGACGACTTAATTAAAACCTGTCAGATCCTGTGGGAGAGTTTGGAGCTAGGGGGTCATAGTTTAAAAATAAGGTGTTGCCCATTTAAAATAGAAATGAGGAAACACTTTTTCTCTCATTGAGGGATGAGAGTCTTGGGAATTCCCTTCCTCAAAACGCAGTGGAAGCAAACTATTTAAATATTTTAAGGTCGAGGTGGATAGATTCTTAATTGCCAAGAGGCTGAAAAATTCTCGCGGGGTATATAGAATGTAGGGTTGAGGTACATTCCGACCAGCCATGGTCTTATTAAATGGTGCAGCAGGCTCGAAGGGCTGAAAGGCCTCCTGTAGTTTCCTGGTCATGTGCTTTCTAAAGTGCACATTATTTTAAATACACAACACCAGGTTATAGTCCAACAAGTTTAATTGGAAACACATTAGCTTTCGGAGCGATGCTCCTTCATCCTTCATCAGGTGATGAAGGAGCATCGCTCCGAAAGCTAGTATGCTTTTATTAAAGATATAAAAGAGACCTAAAGGGCAACTTTTTCACACAGAGGGTGGTACGTTTATGGAATGAGCTGCCAGAGGGTGTGGTGGAGGCTGGTACAATTGCAACATTTAAGAGGCATTTTGATGGGTATATAAATAGGAAGGGTTTGGAGGGATATGGGCCAGGTACTGGCAGGTGGGACGAGATTGAGTTGGGATATCTGGTCGGCGTGGACAGGTTGGACTGAAGGGTGTGTTTCCATGCTGTACATCTCTATGACTCTAATTACATTCACTTTACTTCCTTTGACAAATTTGCGTAAACATAGGGCTTTGTGGTTTTGTAGGGCAAGGGGTTATGGTGCATTCAAACTGATCAAGATTCGGGAGGCTGTGTAAATTATGTACACCATGTTATCTGCACCATTGGCCCATTGACCATTGACCCAAGTGCTGAACCCTCTCTATCTGAGCTCTTTGTGGTCTCTCTGTACAGCTGAGGGACTGGCCAAGGCCTGGGAGAAGGAGCAGCATTGGGAGTGCTTCACCTGGAAGGTATGTTTCCATGGAAGTCATTAATTAGGTTGCAGCATCCAGGGTTTGTTCAAACCAGAGACAACAGACAGTTTCCAGAGTTATAACGTTCAGTGCTGCCTGTGGTGAGGGTTGTTTGCCTCCTGTGTAAAAAGGATGGTGCCACAGTTAATACAGAAGGTTGTGAGTTGGACTGTGTACCCCCACTGAGGCTACATGGCTGGAATTCACTACACCATTCCAGGGGACATGAATTGATCACTTAGGAGTAGGAGAAGCTGTCCACGCCTCCTTGAAGGCCCAGGATGATGACCATGGTAGGTACTTCCTTCTCCTGGGACCTGACAGCCTTGGGGGTGGTGATGGCTGAGTAGTGTTATCACTGGACTGTTATTTCAGGTAATGTTCTGGCAGATGGCAGGAATTTGAATTCGATTTTTTTAAAAAATCTGGAATTAAGTGACTAATGATGACCATAAATCCATTGTTGATTGTCAGAAAAACCTACCCGGTTCACTAATGTCCTTTAGGGAAAGAAATCTGCCATCCTTACCTGGTCTGGCCTACATGTGACTCCAGACCCATAGCGATGTGGCTGACTCTTAACTGCCCTCTGGGCAATTAGGGATGGGCAATAAACATTGCTTAGCCAGTGATGCCCACATCCTGTGAATGAATGGCCACTGCTGATGGCATTGCTTATTCACCAGCGAGGGGTGGACTTCCTTCCTGCAACCAATTAGTGCTCCTCAGAGCGTCAAATTGCTGGTTGGCAAGAAAGTCAGCCACTCAAAAGTAAAATCCACCCCGTGAGAATCTCAGATTTACACAAGAGGCTCAGTTGTCCTGGAAGGTTTTCTGTCAAGTTTTTCTGCTGCTGGGATTAACATTTTGAAAGGAGGACAAGAGCTGGGATTAGAATAGTCAGTCAGTTGTTTTTGAAAGATGCAGACTCAATGGGCCTGTAGGACTCAATGGGCCTGTAGGACTCAATGGGCCTGTAGGACTCAATGGGCCTATAGGACTCAATGGGCCTGTAGGACTCAATGGCTCTACGAGGTGTTTACTCTGAACATTTTGAAATGCGAAATGTCCGCTGTGATCCATCTGTTACCCCAGGAGACCCCACTATTCGTGAAACTATTGTGTAAAGGCTGGATGGTTCCTGATGCACCTTCAAAAAGGCCGGAGCATTTTGAAAACCGTTACAAGCCATAGTTTTCTTTGCCTCTATCATGAGGTGGTTATCTCTGGAAAAAGCTGAAGGACTTCAATGTCAGCGTTTCGCTGTAAAGTGCAGTCAGACTGATTTCAGCGCAATTAAAAATAGTCTTGTGCCAGGAAATGAGCGCAGAGATTGTGTATGTGCAGGAGAGCAAGGGCAGTCCTCCTTCAGGGAGATCTGAATTGGGCAAATGGAGTCATACAAGGTCATTAAAAGCACAGAAAAAGATCTTCACAGAGTTCCAAACAGAGTCAGCACTTTGAAGGCTATTCTCAAGGGCTCCTCCCAAATGTACTTTCATTACTTTGACTCCAGTGACCTTACTTGCATTTATTCATAATATGAGGTGTGTCCCTGCTGCCTGTGAGTTTCGAAGCCAGATTCTTTGAGTTTGTGCGTACTTGCATGGTGCTCCATCTAGTGGTTGTGTTGTCACAAATGCAGACCCTCTAGAGATGTATCCTTGTCATTGTAGTGAGATGACAGCAGTGACAACATAGGTAAAGTCCATGACACTTCATTGGCCGTAAATCACTTTGGGATATCCTGAGAAAGGTGATATCTAAATCCAAATCTGATTACGTTTTCTCTTTGCCTTTCACACACCCACCCACGCACACACGTGCGCACACAAACACACACTCAAGCACACTCGCACACCCCACACACACACACACTCACACACCCACACGCACATACACACTTGCACACCCCCACACACACACACCACAGTCTCACTCACACACACAC
>NC_057733.1:10360356-10411776 GCF_004010195.1 Chiloscyllium plagiosum
CGCAACCACACAGCCACCCACCCCACACACATGTACTCACACAGACAAATACACACATACCCCCACACACATTCACACAGACAGATACACACATGCACCCACACACACATACCCACCCCATACACATGCTCTCACACAGACAGACAGACAGACAGACACACACACACACACACGTGGGGTAAAACTTTGTGGCTGGAGTCAGAGCTGTAAGATAGCAACATCTTTACTTTGTCTTTTTATCAACTGAGCAACATAACACCATGTAGGTGTGGGTCAAGAGATAAAGATACTGGAAAAAGTAATCTCATGTTAACCACAGGTTCCTGTCTGTGAATGATTGGTGCCTCAGTCTTGCCAAGAATGTGACGAAATGGCCAATGAAGGTGGCCGCACGTGGATCATGGCGATGAGCAGGTGCAGGAAGGAGACTTTCTGTGGGATGGTAATGAGTGGCAGGGCCCGAGAGAAGGAACCACAGGCGGCTCTTCATGCAGATGAGAGAGCAGGTGTACTCGCAGCCTTTTTAAACATTAATCAAAGCCACTGGCCTTCTCTTTAAGCCTGCGGAATGCAGATTAGATACCAGTGCTGCACTTGCCCATCTTGAGATGAAAAGAAAGTCCTTTTCGATCATTTGTCTTCCTCTTGTATGTCACCAGCGCTTGGTGATTAATGTTGCACAGAGCCAGACATCTGCCTCTCGGACACTTATTAATGTGAATGCTGGGAACAATGATGCTCAGAGCCTGGCCTTGTGCGAAAGTGTCACTGAAGGACAGCAGCAGTTCTCCACAAATCATCATCGAGTGTCGACACTGCACAGAAGTGGTTCACATCTGGCTCTGTGTGACTTGTGCTTGTCTCACACTTGTACTGCCTGCTGTAATCTGGATGTAGCCTGACTGCCCAGTGTGTCAGAAGGATCTGAGTGCAGGAAAAGCTCTCTCTGTGTGATTGAGGAGCTGATTAGTCTGGTGCACCAGATAGGTAGCTGCTTGGCTCAGCCTATACAGACTTAGAAATACCAAGCAAAGTCCTGTATTATAGGCAGGCTACGCGTGAATCTTTCATTTAATCTGGTATCCAGTGTGTCACGCTCATGTTTTCGATTCTGTGTTAAGAAAACATTGAACTGCACTGTACCTCAGAACTGATTGAGCCTTAACTGACTTTGTTAATTAAAGGAAGAAATATAGTGCCTTTTGCATCTCCAGATGTCTGTAATTACTTTACAGCTCATAACAGCCTAAGAAATAGGAGCAGGAATAGGCCATCTGGCCCCATTCGATAAGATCATGACTGATCTTTACATGGACTCAGCACCACTTACCCACCTCACTCACCTTAATCCTAATTTTTTTACTGTTCTAAAATCTATCTATCTTTGCCTTAAAAATATTCAATGAGGTAGCCTCAACTACTTCACTGGGCGGGGAATTCCACAGATTCACAAACTTCTGGGTGAAGAAGCTCCTCCTCAACTCAGCCCTAAATCTCTTCCCCCTTATTTGGAGGCTATGCCCCCTAGTTCTAGTTTCACCCACCAGTGGAAACAACTTTCCTGCTTCTGTCTCATCTATTGCTTTCATTATTTTATACGTTTCTGTAAGATCCCCCCTCATTCTTCTAAGTTCCAACGAGTATAGTCTCAGTCTACTCAATCTCTCCTCAAAACGGGACTTTCTCAACTCCAGAATCAATCTAGTGAACCTCCTCTGCACCCCTCCAGTACCAGTACATCCTTTCTCAAGGAAGAAGTCTAAACTGTACACAGTACTCCAGGTGTGGCCTAACCAACATCCTATACAGCTGCAAGCCAGGCAGCGTCAGAAGGTGGAGAGGTTGATGTTTCAGGTATAGCCCTTCTTCAGGACTGGAGGTGAGGTGACTTCTCCACCTCCAAATGCTGCCTGGCTTGCTGTGTTCCTCCAGCTTACTGCTGTCTACCTCAGATTCCAGCATTTTTTGTCCCTATACAGATGCAACATAATCTCCCTATTTTTAAATTCCATCCCTCTCGCTGTTTGTTTTTCTTGGTTATAAAGGGAGCTACACATTACATTGGAAATTTGCAGGAAAGCAAAATGCTTCAGATGCTGGATATCTGAAACAAACACAGAGAATGCTGGAGAAACTCAGCATGTCTGGCAGTGCCTGTGGAGAGAGAAACAGTTAACATTTTGAGCGGGATCTTGACTTTTCTTCAGAACGTCCTAGTTCTCCAGCATCTGCTGTTCCTTGTCTCATCTCACGGAGATTCAAACGGCTGGAAGAGAAGCTGGTTTAAACCTGACATTGTGACAAAATATGGAGAAAGTGAGGAGTGCAGATGCTGGAGATCAGAGTCGAGAGTGTGGTGATGCAAAAGCACAGCAGGTCAGACAGCATCCGAGGAGTAGGAGAGTTGACATTTCAGGCATACCGTTGATGAAGGGCTTATGCCTGAAACGTCAATTCTCCTTCTCCTCGGACGCTGCCTGACCTGCTGTGCTTTCTCAGCACCACACTCTCGATTGTGACAAAATGTGCTTAGTGATTACAGCCCGTTCCAGGCTAAGAAAGGCCTATGGAGGGGGGAGGGATATTCTTCATGTTATAATTTAGGAGTGTGAAATTGTTAGTGATCCTTTCTTTCATACGAGGGAAGCCTATATCCTGTTTGCTTCTTCTCGTGTGGATTTAAACATTGGTTCAAATCCTACTCGGCAACATTTAAGCGTAAAAATAAAGGCTGACACTCCAGATCTTGATCAATTCTGTCAATGGGCTGAGGAGTGGCCTGTAGAGTTTAATTCGGATAAGCATGAGGTTTTACATTTTGGTAAAACAAGGGCAGGACTTACACAATTAAAGGTTGAGCCCTGAAGAAGGGCTTATGCCCGAAACGTCGATTCTCCTGTTCCCTGGATGCTGCCTGACCTGCTGCTCTGTTCCAGCAACACATTTTCAGCTCTGATCTCCAGCATCTGCAGACCTCACTTTCTCCCCTGGATAATGTTGTAGAGCAGAGAGGCCTCGAGGTTCTGGTACATAATTCTTTGAAATTTGCTTCACAGGTAGACATGGTGATTAAGATTAGATTAGATTAGATTACTTACAGTGTGGAAACAGGCCCTTCGGCCCAACAAGTCCACACCGACCCGCCAAAGCGTAACCCACCCCGACCCATTCTCCTACATTTACCCCTTCACCTAACACTACGGGCAATTTAGCATGGCCAATTCACCTAAGGTGTTTAGCACACTTGCCTTTATTGCTTAGACTTTTGCAAAGAGCAGAGAAAATTCACAGCCCAAGGACAGGCCCTTCAGCCCTCCAAGCCTGAGCTGATCTAAATCCATTGTCTAAACCTATCGCCCAATACTGATGCATCTGTATCCCTCTGCTTCCTACCTACTCAATGCATCTGTCCAGATGCACCTCAAATGAACCTACTGTGCCTGCCTCTACTACCTCTGCTGGCAACATGTTCTAGGCACCTGCTATCCTCTGTGTAAAGTACTTTCCTTAAACTTTTCACCTCTCACCTTGAACACATGACCTCTCGTTATTGAATCCCTCACCCTGGGAAAAAGCTTATCTCCATCTACCCTGTCTCTACCCTTAATGATTTTGTAGACCTCAATCAGGTCCCCCCTCAATCTCTTTTTTTCTAATGAAAACAATCGTCACCAACTCAACCTCTCTTCATAGGTAGCACCTTCTATACCAGGCAACATCCTCGTAAACCTTCTCTGCACCCTCTACAAAGTGTCCACATCCTTTTGGTAATGTGGCGACCAGAACTGTACACAGTATTCTAAATGCGGCCGAACCAATGTTGTGTAAAATTTTAACATGACCTGCCAGCTCTTATACTCAATCCTCCATCCAATGAAAGCAAGCATACCATATGCCTTCTTGACCACTCTACCACCTGCGCAGCCATCTTCAGGGTACAATGGACCTGAACTCCCAGATCTCTCTGCTCATCTACTTTTCCCAAGGCTCTTCTGTTTACATTATAGTTTGCTCGAGAATTAGACTTTCCAAAATGCATCACCTCACATTTGCCTGGATTGAACTCCATTTGCCACTTCTCCGCCCAACTCACCACTTTATCTATCTTTTCCTGTATTCTTTGACAGTCCTCTATGCTTTTTGCTACTCCACCAATCTTCATGTCATCTGCAAACTTACTAATCAGACCAACAATGCCCTCTTCCAGATCATTTAAGGATAGGAGTTGGAACACCAAGTTGAGGTTGTACAAGATGTTGGTGAGGCCTTTTCTGGAGTACTGTGTGCAGTTCTGGTCACCCTATTATAGGAAGGCTATTATTAAACTAGAGTGGGTCCAGAAGAGATTTACCAAGATGTTGCTGGGAATAGAGGGTTTGAGATATAAAAATACACTGGAAAGGCTGGGACATTTTTCACTGGAGTCTAGGAGGTTGAGGGGTGACTTTATAGAGGTTTATAAAATCATGAGGGTTATAAATAAGGTCAGTGGCAAGCGTGGGGGAATTCAAGACAAGAGGGCCTATTTTTAAGGTGAGAGGAGAAAAAATTTAAAAGGACGTGAGGACCAACGTTTTTACACAGAGAGTGGTTTGTATGTGGAATGAACTGCCAGAGGTGGTGGTGAATGCGCGTCCAGCTGCAGCATTTAAAAGACGTTTGGATAAATACATAAACAGGAAAAGTTTGGAGGGATATGGGTCAAGTGCAGGCAGGTGGGACTAGTTTACTTTGGGAAGATGGTTAGCATGGACCGATTGGACCAAATGGGTTTGTTTCCGTGCTATATAATTCTTATGACTCTAGGACTACTGCATTGCCAGAAACCCTGAGATTCAAATAAATATGAAATGGGGTCCTCATCTGTCCGTTAGCTGGAGGTTAAAAAAAAAATTGCATTATTCTAGGGAGAAAACCAGGGTTAGAGTTACTTCAGCTGCTCTAATTAATATTATTCCCTCAGTCAATATCACTGTAGTAAGAGATTACCTGGTCATTATCAAATTGCTGAGTGTTGGAGTTTACTCTGCACAATTTGGCAGTTTTACATTACACAGCAACAAGTAAAACGAAAGTATCCCATTTTCAGTAAGATTGTGCTGGGATGTTGGTTGGTTGTGAGAAATGCATACAAATGGAAGGCTGTTTTATAAAGGTTCCAAAAGAAGCACAGGGCTTTCATAGTCCGGCAAGCTAATGGTATCAGACATGCATTAACTGACCCTTCCTCCTCCTCTTAGACATAGCAGCCATCATACATTCTGTATATACTATGTAACAATAGCAATTGCACTTCAGTTGTGACTTGTTGCTTTGAGATATTCTGATCTTGCACTGTAAGCAAAACAATGCCGTAATCCACATGGGGAGAAAAAGGCAAACTGAAGCAGACCAGCTCAAAAATGCAAACATCTGGGGGTTCTTACTTTTGAACCCGCACTGATTTGCTCGCTTGCATCCCCAAGGAATTACCATCAGATGTAAAAGCAGAAGTACCCCATTCTGTCCATCAGTTTTGCTCTACCACTCAATAAGAGCATGCTTGATGTGACCAATTTTGTTAGCGTCTGATGAGGCTATCATCACCAGAAGGCTGGTTTTGATCTTTCAGAGTTGGCATGATCATACAGCCATCTATCTCAGCCTAGAACATATGTTTATTCACACAGTCTAGACAGCCCTTTGCAGTAAAAAGAACCACAGATTCACTAGCCTCAAAAAGAAGAAATTTCTCTTTATTTCTGTCCTGACTGGGCGATTCTTTTATTCTGCGAATGTGCCCTCATATCCTCCACTCTCTCAAAAGGGGAACCATTCTCTCAGCATTTACTAACTCTAGCTCCCTCAGAAGCTAAAATGTTTCAATGTGCTTGTCTCTCATTCTTCTAAACACCAAGGAGTGCCATCTGCCTCATTCCCTACACTGCCATGTTCATTTTATACTTCCTTCAAATTGGTCTCCCAATACTGAGCTGACTCTTTGCAGTAATTCATGGTCACCGTTCGGAGCAGGCTGCTAGAGATTATTAATTGAAAGATTACCAGACAAGGTGTTCTCCCAGAAACCTGGAAGGGGAGGAGTTCATGTTGCAAACGTGGACCTTGTTCAGCACAGAATACCAATTAAATTTCCAACAGGCTGACTCTTAAAATAACGTTCTCAGCCTGATGGATGGGATTTGGTTTTCAGTCCCTTCTGCTCAAACTCCACATCTCTCAACGAAATTTGTTCGTAGTTATTCTCATGAATGGACTGTCATTTCATTGTCTTCCCACACTTGTGTTCCAACTACATTTTGCTGGTGGTTTCAGGCACAGAGTCAGTGTCTTTTGCAACCCATTGAACCGAGCTTTCAGAGTTCCATTGATATATGGGGGAGGTTGGATTCAGAAAAGATACTGACTTCAGTCAGTTCGAATAGGTTATCCAACATTATTTTTTTCTTTAAATCATTATCAGGATGTGAGCACCACTCTCAAGGTTCCACTAGTTGCCCTGAGAAGATGATGTTCGGCCATATTTTTAAAATATTCTTGCACAGAGGTGAGAGTCACTGGCTGGGCCAATGTTTCTCGCCCATCCTCAGTTATCAATGAGAAAGTGATGGTGAGCTACCTCCTCGAACTACTGCAGTCCACTTGATGTAGGGATGTCCACAGTGTGGTTAGGGAGTGAATTTCAAGAATTTGACCCAGTGACTGCCAAGGAATACAATTCCAAATCTGAGTGGTGAATGGCTTGGAGGGTACCGGTACTCGGGGCTTGGAGGGTACCGGTACTCCCATGTATCTGCTGCTCTTGTTAGTCTGTGCGATAAAGTCGCTGGTTTGGAAGGTGCCTTTGAAGGAGTTTGGTGATAAGTGGCTTGTTACTCCTTCAGAGAGCAGTCAAGAGTCAACTATGTTATTATGTCTCAGATACAAATCGAGAGCACTTGGACAAGTTGGGCCCATCAAGATTCACCTGAGAACCAGAGAGCGGGACGAAGTGCACCAAAGAAAAGCAAATTGATGCAACCTTCCAGTTTTTGAAGAGTTGGCCAAGCATAACTCACATACAGTAGCGACAGAAGGAATTCTAGACTAAGCCTGAAACCACCAGACAAGTTGTCACTATCCTCTTACCGAACAGATTCCTCTCCCAGACACAGTACCATCTGGAGTGAAAGAGTTTTCATTTGGGGAAAGGTGTTTCAACGCAGCATATTGTAGCTCTAGCAATTTAGCTATAAGCAACATTGTGGGACTTGCACCCATAAGCATGCATTTGGGCTCTAAAGGACCGGTAAAATCTGGCGAATAATGGATAATATTTGCAGATCCAAAGCAAAGTAATTAGTCAAGCATAATCCAAAGGTTGGATATAGACAGTGAGCTGAAGTATCTTCAAGCTGACTGCACACTACCTGTTCCATATGTTGACACTGAATAATGGATAACTTGAAAGTTATGGTTAGGTCTCTTGGAAGTGGTGGGTATTAAATCAAATCCCTCTTAAGCCTCAATAGATTATCTTGAGTGTGCGAAACTCTCATTCATTTCACAGTGTGATGTCCAGCACACGCCTCCTAATTAAACACTAATTACTGTTTTCAATGGTATTAGATCACTAGAACAGATTATTAAACAGTTTTCTCAAGAGTACTTAATAACCAATTAAAACTTATAAGCCTGTGGGGAAGTAATTAATGAACTCAAGCCTCCCATTGTTTTTAATGGTGAAGGATTAATATACACGTCTATTATTGTGAATATTTAACTCTTAGAGATTTTATAGTGTCACTTTCTTGTTTTTCCACCTCACAATGCAGTCTGCCAAAGCCTCATCCACCAGGGACTGTAATTAAGATGTTCTACACTAATCGGAAACCATTTCACTTCTAATCGTTTCGCTGCTATTCTTCTGTGAATTGAACGGTTTGCAAGGAAGTCTTTCTTTGGCACATCAAGTTTTTTTCAGAAGCATGATTAATCTACTCATTGAATGTTTAAACTAACTGTGATCACCTCTCCAGAGACTGAGAGTAGGTAGGATCATGAAGTAAATCAGAAAGAAATTACAGTACTCCTGGACTGGGGTTGAAATCCTTCAGGTGGGAAAAGAAGACAACAGAATGATCAGAGGTGCCACAGTTGTCCAGCCCTGAATTGGATCACGTAGCGATACAGAGGGCTGAAACATTATTTCAACATGGCCCTGAAACATAGAAGATAGAAAGTGCACATTGGAGCTTAGAAGAGAAAAGTTCAAATTTGAGTGGGTCCTGTCAATGACATAATGTCCGCCTTATAATGGTTACTTTGATGGAAAATGATCAGGCTCCAAAATATTTAAGAATGTGTTCTTGTGAAAAACCACAGATAAATCATTCCAGGACTAAATTCGCTGCATAAATGAGGGTTTAAGCAATAGTCTGGGACACATAGCCCTCCAGCCCTACTTCCTTGATGCCTCAGGGATTATCTGATGTGTCCTCAAGACAAATGGTTCAGGCATTAGGTCAGTGTTAGAACAATATAGCAGGAACGGTAGTGTTACGTAGAGGGATGTAAAAATGATGCTGTGTCGAAGTGCTTACCGTTTGACATTTCTTCCGAACCGAAAGTTTATTTTAATATCAATTAAAATGCCCAACTGATTGGTTCAGGCATTTGATACTCTTTTCCAGGATCTGTTGCTTTTTTTACTCCTATTTTTTAAGCAGAATTCTCTTTGTAACATTAGTCCATTGTGTCAATGCTTTTCAAATCCAATCGATGACCTAGCTCCTCCCGATCACTGTAATCTCCCCTCAGTCCTGAAAATCTTCAAGATATTAGTGTCAATCTAAGTCTAGAGCATTCCCAATAGTAATCACTCCATTGTTTTTGGCTGTGCCTTCAGCTGTCTGAGCCCTAATCACTGGAATACTGTCTACAAACCCTTCCACTTCACTACCTCAGTTTTATCCTTAAGACACTGCTTTAAACATCCCTGTTTGATCACGGTTTTGACCATTTCTCCTAATACTACGCTGAATCACTCAATGTTAAATTGTGTTTTACCACCTGAAGCATCCTGGGAGGTTTTGTCTGTTAAAGGCATTAAATAAATGCAGAAGGCTGCGGATATAGGGCTAGAGAATGGGATGAGCTAGGTAATGTTTTTGGGAGCTGGTACAGACACAATGGGTCAAATGGCCTCCTTTTGCATCGTAAAATGCTATAATTTCATAAGACTTCAATCATTCTCATAGTCTCAGCACTCTCTACCTTCAGAAAGTTGGCCAATACATTTAGAGGGAATTAATTCCCAGGGCTCCTTCCAACATCATCTTCAAAGAGCCATCTTGGGCCAAACTTCACCCCTAAATGTAACAGTGACAGCCCATAGCTGGAAGCGAATCCAAAAGTGAGAGGAAAACAATTTAAGAAGGACCTGAGGGGCAACTTCTTCATGAAGAGAGCAGTGCGTATATGGAATGGGCTGCCAGAGAAAGGTGGTTGAGGTGGGTACAATAGCAACATTTATAAAAGCATTTGAATAGGTATATGAATGGGAAGGGTTTAGAGGGATACGGACCAAAAACGAACAGCTGGAACTAGCATGGTCAACATGGAGCAGTTTGGGCCGAAGGGCCTGTTTCGATCTTGTACTACTCTCTGATTCTATGACTCTAAAAGTCACTGTGCCCAGTATTAACTTTCCTTGGCCAGTGAGGATGAGCTGGCTGTGTCTGGGCTAACGAGTGAGTTCAACAAACATAATACTAAATATCTTTGTCCCACAACTAACGAAGCTCCATTTTTATAACGGGGATTTAGCCAAACACTGAAACAGAACTGAAGGAGGTGAAATGGGGATTTTGTGGGTGGGGGTGGGTGTTGGGGTCTCGGGGCAGAGGTTGTAGAGAGAGGTGGGGTGCAGTAGGGATAGTTGAAATAGTAATTCCAGAGGTTAGACTTTGACTGTTTCATCAATTATTGCTCTCAATTCTCTCAGGCACCTTATTCTCATTTATATGTAATTAAATTGTTGATTTTGCGCAGATAGACCAAACTCTGCCGTGCTGTTTAGCAGCAAATTCATCATTCAGTCTATTGCCAGTTGCAATAGAGCAGAACATAGACCCATATGAATTTGGAATGTTTGCCCTCTGTAACACACTCTTTTACACCATTAAAGAGAACTCCCAAACATTTCATTGTGATATATCCATATAAACAATTCAAGAATTATACATCCAACAATACAAACTTAACACAGGCAACAACCAATTTAAAATAAATTGGTTCAATGGGACTATTTAAATATTAGATAGAGAAGTCTCAAATGAATGAGTTAAAGCTCTATTTACTGTGAATAGCAGTTTCTTGATTAGCACCCCATCTCTCTCACAAGCACACATATACTCACACTTGCTCACACACACACACATTCTCTTACAAGCACACACTCTCTCACACACTCTCACATACACACTTTCACACACACTCACATACTCACAGACACACACACAAACACATACACACTTTCACACAGTCTCATCCATGCGCACACATTCACAGTCTTACACGCTCGCTCTCTCACACAGACCCACACACTCAACACATCCACATATTCACATATTCACGCACACACTCACTCACACACACCCACACACACTCGCACACTCAAACACACACTCACTCACAGACACACATATGCACACACACACACCCTCACTCTCGCACACACACTTACACCATTCAGACACTTACTCTCTCACACAGATACATGCACACACACTCTTTCTCTCCCACACACTCTCATGCACTCTCTCTCCCACAACACAAAACACACAAACAAACACACACCTGTGCAGCTCCAACCTCTTCTTCATTTGCCCCTTCACTACTGGCTATATCCTCAGTCACTTAGGCTGCACTTTAGAAGCAGAGAAACAGGAGTTGACCAGTGAGCCCTTCATTCCTTTTCTGTTCAATTAAATCAAGGCTAATCTGTAACACCAACTCCATTTATCTACCTCTGCTTCATATCCCTTGATACCTTTATCAAGCATAAGTCTATTGATCCCACTTTTGAAAGCTTCCATTGTGTCAGTAGACATGGGCTTTTAAGGCAGAGCACTTAAAATTTTGACTGTGGTTTCTGTGAGAAGGTGTCTTCTGACTGCCTTTCTGAGTGATCAAGGTCCGGTTTAAAATTATGTCCCCATTGTTCTCTGTTGCAGCTCCACAAACAGGGAAACATTGTGTGGATCCTGGAAGTTATAAATAAATAACACAGAAAATGTAGGAATAATCCAGCCGGTCTGGCAGCATCTGTAGAACAAGAAGCAGAGTTAATGACTGGAATTTAATGTCAGTGAGGGAGATCTCACCCATGGCTGGAGAATCTGTAGCAACCTCCTGCCACTTGTGAATGGAAAGCCTGGGGAGATGTCATTGCTCTTAGGCCCGAGGTAGGCCTTCCCCAAAAGTTAGGAGTCAGGGCAAAACCCTGATCCTTGAGGATTTCTGGTAGCAGCTAAAGGTGGACAATGAGCATGAGATGTAGAATCCATAGAATCACTACAAAGTAGAAACAGACCTTTCGGCACAACAAGTCCACACCAATCCTGCGAAGGGTAACCCACCCAGACCGATTCCCCTACCCTTTTACTCTGCATTTAGCCCTGACTAATGCACCAAAACTTACTTGAACACAATGGCAATATACCACAGTCAATTCACCAAACCTGCACATCTTTGGATTGTGGGAGGAAACCGGAGCACCGAGAGGAAACTCACGCACCCACGGGGAGAATGTGCAAACTCCACACAGATAGTTGTCCGAGGTGTAGAAGTGACCCATTCTGTCCATCAAGTCCTCACTACCATTCAGTGGCTGATCTGATAATCCTAAAGTCCACTTTCTTGTGTTTTCACAGTCCCCCTTGATTCCCCAACGGATTAGAAATCTGTCCTTTTCTCAATTGGCTGCTGCTGGTTACAATCCCAATGGGATCGTCAGGGATCATCCCTGGATCCCTAGACACAGGTCATGGAAGCACGATGAAGGTTATAGGGAGAGGGCTGGCAGAGAGCCGAAAGCAAAGGCCGGGAGATGGCTTCCAGCACCAGCTGGCACCTGCCTTCCTGATACCAGTGGGGCACCAGATGTCTGAGAGTGTGGGATGGTCCCCTCCCCACCCAACCACGCAAAGCCGACTTGGCAGCTTTATGGAAGCACTGGATGGCCATGTGATGCCCCTGTGATTCCTGAGCTGCTATTCCTCTCTGGCAGGCTGAGGGTTAATACAGTCGCATGGTTCGTTAATGAGTCTCCTAGCCATCATGCAGTGTGTGGATGAGTTGTGCCCATCAGTCCCTTCAAGCCCTGTCATAACCGTGGGAGGTGCATGGCCTCCCATGTAAAGTGCCATCATGTTTCTCATCATGAGGGGTCCATTAAAATTCTGTCTAATGTTTTAGATCAGTGGCTTGTTGTCGGACATAATCCATTAAACCCCCTTCGACCATTTTAAATACCTCAATCAGATCATCAATGAATCCTCTATAAGCTGAGTTTACATTGACTGGCCTTATTAATCAAACCTGAAAAAGCTCCAACATCACTCTGAGTGAATCTACGCTATGGTGGCACAGTGACTCCATGTTTACCACTGCTCACAGTACCAAGGGGCCCATTTTTAACGTGAGGGGAATGAGATTTGAAAAAGACAAGGGGAAATGTTTTTACACAGAGGGTGATTCGCTGTGTGGAATGAACCTCCTGAGAAAGAGGTGGATGTGGGTATAATTATGATGGCTAAAAGACATTTGGATAAGTGCATGAATAGGAAAGGTTTGGAGGGATATGGGCCAGGAGCAGGCAGGCGGGACGTTTAGTTTGGGATAATGTTCGGCATGTTCTGGTTGAACCAAAGTGTCTGTTTCGGTGCTGTATGACTCTATGGTAAAGGTTGAAAGTTGTTAGTATGATAAGGGACCCATTCCTTTACTTCCAATGCCCACAAAGCTATAGACATAATGGTCATTCTATAGATGTTTTTAATCAACCCATTCAGACATGCTATGCCAAACCACTAGACCTGGAACCGAGATGTCCTGACACTGAGGTCGGGACACTACTACTGTGTCACAAGTAGTTGCTCTTTGAGTTACGAAACAAATGATGAAATTTGAGAGCTGAACAGTGATTGATGCATCAAAATATCTTCGTAAATCTAATGATGGTTGACACTTTTATGTTGTGTTAGCCTTAATTATATGAAACGGCTCTGTTGTTCGAAGCTGCTTGCTAAGTTGTATTTGTGATAAGCAAAATAGATTAAGAATATCAGAAAGAGATACTCTTTAAATGTTAATGTTAATTGAGCTGACGCAGTATTTGGTGAAGCGGTGAGTTTTTTAAAAAAACTTTATGAAGCCGAAATCAACAAACAAAATAAATCCGTGGATGCCTTTATAAACAAAGCTTGCAAATGGCTCCCAAAACACTTTCAGAGACTAAATATTGCCAGCTAGTGCTTTCATATTCTAAGTGCATCCTTGTAGTGACCAAAATTACACCCAGATCAAAAATTCATGTGAATGTACTCTCCCACAGGCAAGGAAAATGCTTGTGTGGTCATTAAACCTCTTTCAGATTGTTAAAAACAGGGCCACTTCATTCCATGGTTTTTGAGTGCATGACTAATTGGGAGTCTATTGATAATTACAATGGAGTCAATCAGTGAGAGTACCCCTGTCAAGCCTGTGGAGAGATAAGAGGCTGTTCAGTGAAGGCTAAAAGGCTGCATTACAAAAAGAGCATCAAGAGGAACATCAAAATGAAAATTCCCCGACCACAAACGTCCCTTTCATCTGAGAAATATTCTGTAATGTGACTGTTACAGGAAATTGATTTTTTTTCCTCTCTATCTTAATAATGGGCTCTCTAAACAGCATTAACCCTTTACACTGAGACGTCAGTAAACAGCATTAACCCTTTCCCTGTGAGGTGGATATCAGGCCAAAGAGCTGAACATTGGGAGACCATTTTCTACAGGGAACTCTTACCCTACTTCACATTTAGATGATTACAGTCTCACTGTTAAGTGAAAGCAGACTTCAGTTGTGGTGCTATCTCCACCTTTTAAATTATCTTCTAAATACCTGAATCTTGACAATACGTTCAACGAAGGCAAAACCGCAGATGCTGGAAATCTGAAATAAAACCAGAAAGTGCTGAAGGAACTCAGCAGGTTTGGTAGCTTCTGTGTGTGAGAGAGAGAGAAACAGAGTGAATACTTTAAATCTGATGTGACCTTTTTTGAAAACAGAAAGTGCTGGAGGAACTCAGCAGGTTTACCAGTACTTTAGAATGAAGAAGAGGACTTGACACATTAACTCCATTCCTTTCGCCACAGATGCTGCAAGACATCCCGAGTTTCTCCAGCACATTCTGCTTTTATTTCTGACAAGTGGACTTGCTTGATTATGGGGGACCAGCGATGAAAGACACGCGAGAGGAAGTTGACCAGATACTGATGTAAAACCTCGCGTTTCTCTCCAAGCTAAAAAAAGGGTTCTGGAGACAAAAATAGAATTTTATTCAGAGTACAGAGTTGTAACTTCACGATAGGATTCAATCCCACATCCCCAGAATTTTACCCTGGCATTTTGATCACTATTCCAGGGACATTACCACCACCTCCTCAATCGGTATGCATTTGGGTCTTTTTTAAATTCACTCATCGCTGGCCAGCATTTGGTGCATGTCCCAGCTGCCGTTGAACTGAGGGGGTTTGATCAGCCATTTTAGGAGGCGGATGAGGTCTGGAGTCACATGTAGCTCAGATCAGCTAAGGATGGCAGATTTCCTTTCCTGAAGGCCATTAGTGAATCAGTTAAATTTTCTGACAGTTGATCAACAGTAGCTTGTTAACTCCAGATTTTTTTCATTGGATTGAAATTCCGCTGTCTGCTGTGACGGGTTTTGAACCTGGATCCCCATAACATTAGCTGAATTTCTGCATAAATATCTGGCAGTAATGCCACTAGGTCATCGCCTCACCAGGTCCTACACATTTTAACTGCCCACCTTTTCTCCTGATAGGCAGGGATCATATTACCATTGAATTGTTTGTCTCACTCTAACTGCCATCCATCCTCTCCAATTCAATCCCTGTAAACAGGCTGACTGCCCACTTTCCTCCCTGGCAAAAGCTATTCTCTTGTGGCTTGTAAAACAACCTTCCAAAGGGAAGAAATTGAAGCCACCTCTCCCATCGCAACTCTGTCATTTTGCTCAGAAGTGCAGGACACCCACAGTGGGTTTTGCTGGATTGTTTCGGACAAGCTAGAGGATGAGAGGGTGTTGACCATGAAATTAGGCCCTGACCTTTGAACTGAGGGTAATTTTGTATCTGTGAGCTATGTGGTTGGAGCAGCCCAGGTGGTGACCTTGTAAAAAGCACTCCCTCACTTGCTCTGTGATCAGGGCCTGCAATTTGTACTCAAAGTAAATCCTTGAGGCAGTGAAATGATTCAAAGAAGGGCAGCAGTTTGCTGCATAATGGGGAGGCTAAGGGACTGCAGTGTATTGTCACTAGGGAAAAGAAACTGAAAGGGATTTTACCAAACAAGGAATCAATTGACTTCTAGTGCCACGGCACTTTGAACAGAAATAAGAGAAAACCAAGGGGTGAAATGTGTTTGTAATGTTTTAGTCTCTGCTCAAGATTGACACTAACCTTCTTCAGAACTTGGATATTTGTATAACTGTTTCCATTTAAGTAGAAGATTGGTTTGACATTGATAACTTTGTTCATTGCTTGTAAGTTGCCGTTAATATTCCTCAGACATACTGAACTGAGCATCTGGGCAATAAAAATATTGGCTGTATCCTCTTTAACATAATCAAACCATATGTTGTGTGTGGGTGGAGCTGCTGTAATTGGAGTTCAGGGGATAGAAATGCGTTTGGGCCCAGTCTTGGCACTGTGCTACCAGCCCAAACCCAATGGTCCTCATGCTCACCCTAAGTTATAGGTGCCACATGAGGGGAAGGCTTTTGATTTAAGCCACGACCAGCCTATCGTCTGCCGTGTCGCAGGAGGTGAGATGGGGTCGGAGGCTTTAGAAACCATGGGAGGGTGAGTAAGAGGCAATCACTGCTCTTATATAATCAGGGTGCATAGAGCTAGTCCTTAATGTTACTCCCACCTCAGCTGACTGCGGGGCTTGGAATAATTCCTGAGGGCGATTCTCAAAGTGTGTCAGGCTCCCTAGTCAGAGAGACAAAGAGCTGATTCTGGGGACACATCTAGTCTGAATACATGGAATATCCAGAAATTCTGGAGTGAGACTGATGGGCTCAGGCTATCTCCATGCTTGCCTGGTATGCTCTGCACCTAGCTACAGCCTTGTATCAACTTTTGTCTACTCTGTTTCTTTTCCTTGCGGACAATGCAGTCCATGCATATACATTCGTGTAATGAAGCTGGTGCAAAATGGGAGTAAGATGCATCCAGAGTTTGCCACAGGAAGGACAGAATAGTTTCCTACTGTTTCTGTGTAATTGTTTAAGCTCCTTTCTAATTGGTTGCCTTCACTGAGACCTGCCCTACACTCTTCCTTTCGGTGCATCTTCATAACGTCACTGGACACTATATTAAAAATGGAAAAGCTTCTGCCAACATTCAATACCTAATGCTTTACTAAAAGGCGGAACTAATGATTGCGTTCTTCTTTTTCCTCTTTATTAATTTGAAAATCACATAACCAGGTTATAGTCCAACAGGTTTATTTGGAAGTACAAACTTTAATTGCTACTTGATGAAGGAGCAGTGCTACAAAACCTTGTACTTGCAAATAACCTGTTGGACTATAACCTGGTGGTGTGTGATTTTTTAACTGTGTCCACCCCAGTCCAACACCGGCACCTCCCAATTAATGCTGATGTGTCCATTTGGATATGCTAATGAGATTAGGGGAAGTTGTTGTGGCAAAATGGGTACATCAAAAGGCAATTATTCACTCACAAGAATTTCCCTGGGTTTGAATTTGAGTGTTGCCCCCATGTTGCCCCCTGTTCAATAGCAGGTAAACAGAAATGTGCAGTAGTGGTTGCAAATTTTGCAATACTATCAGAGGAACATTTTGATGCAACCCATCTCTGTTTAATGTTAAGCTTACCATGCTTTAGATACTTCACACTATACTGTGCTTTTAATGTAAAGAAATGATCTAAGATGCCCCCATAGGCAAATAAATCTTTGTTCTGGATCAGTGGTGCCGGAAGAGCACAGCAAATAAATCTTTGTTGTTCAGTGCATGAAGCAGCCAGTTGTGAGGTAGCATTGCTGAAATAAGAATTCTCCTTTCTATCACGGCTTTCACAACCTCAGGATGCCATTAAAAACAGCTTCACAGCCAACATGGTGTCTTTGAAGTGTCCGTCACTACACTACCTCAGGAAATACAGCAGCTACATTATGCACAGAAAGCTCCCAAAACACGACCACATGATGAATGTTGGACTGAGATTAAATTACAGATTAGATTACTTACAGCATGGAAACAGGCCCTTTGGCCCAACAAGTCCACACTGACCCTCCGAAGAGCAACTCACCCAGACCCATTCCCTTACATTTACGCCTTCACCTAACACTATGGGCAATTTAGCATGGCCAATTCATCTAACCTGCACATTTTTGGACTGTGGGAGGAAACCAGAGCACCCGGAGGAAACCCACGCACACACAGGGAGAATGTGCAAACTCCACACAGACAGTTGCCTGAGGCAGGAATTGAACCTGGGTCTCTGGCGTTGTGAGGCAGCAGTGCTAACCACCGTGCCACCTGAGCATGAGGAATAGATGGAAGAGCCATCTCAACTCAAAACAGTAGCTTGCTTCCTCTCTTGCCGTGATCTCCAGCATTTGTTATTTTCATTTGAAATAACTCCCCTTGCTCTTCTTTGAATATTGTCTCAAGATCTTTTGCAGATCCTCTATTTAACATCCTACAGAGTTAGAACCTCTATTTAACATCCTACAGACTGCACTTCAGTCAGTGCCGTGCTCCCTTAGTAATGCACAGCTGTGTCGACCTGGTTTATGTGTTTAAGTCTCTAACGTGTGACTTGAACCAACAACCTTCTGACACTGAGGTGGTGAGGCCTACCTTCCTCTATTAAAGGAAGCACCATAATTATTATCCTAAGGTAAATTTCCAAGGTGCCATATTAACTCCATTAGAAATGAGGAGCAGTTATATCATGGATAGAGTACAGACTAAACAGACCTGTAGCTTTAAGACAGCCACATATCATCATCACTCATCTCATCTTAAGTCACTCTCACTGTGTTATTGGAGTCAATGTAGTCAGGACGTGTGTGTGTAACTTACAGGAGCATCAGCCAGCATCGAACCCATCCTGCGGGTGTATGTCCGCCTTATAAATAGTAACTGTTGTAAATTATATCAGATATCAGACTCTAGAAGAACTGGACCCTGTGTGGTATTTGTTATCTGAACTGAGATGTAGTAATCTCCAAATTGGCACCACAGCAGGTGACACTCAGCTACTTTCATTAATGTTACTGGAGACACAGTGACAGTCTGAAAGCACACAAAATGAACATGTGACAGGGGCTGACATTACACCATTCTAACCTCATCATTATCAGGCCCCATTCAACATTAAAGGCAAACAAGTTACTTAGGTTCAAGGTGTCCATTTTCTGTCATATAAATAATCTTTTTGTAACCTTTGAAAATAAACAGGGAGTGTCAGAGTCATAGAGTCATTGAGTCATATAGAAGAGAAAGAGATCCTTTGGTCCAACCAGTCCGCACCAAATATTATCCCAAACTAAACTAGTCCCACCTGCCTGCTTCTGGCACACATCCCTCCAAACCTTTCCTATTCATGTCCCTATCCAAATGTCTTTTAATTGTTGTAACTGTATCCCCATCCACCACTTCCTCAGGAGATTCATTCCACACACAAACAACCCTCTATGTAAAAAAATCTGCCTTTTATCCCTTTTTTAAATCTCTCTCCTCACCTTAAAAATGTGCCTCCAAGTCTTGAAATCAAGAATCCTAGGGAAAAGATAACGACCATTAACTCTATCTTACACTTCATTATTTAATAAACTTCTATCAGGTCACCTCTCAACCTCCTAGGCTTCAGTGAAGAAAACCCAGCCTATCCAACCTTTCTTTATATAACTCAAATCTTGCAATCATTTAGTAGATCAAACAGCATGTGTGGATTGAGGAAGCTAGACTTTCAGATGAATGGAATTAGAATCATAGAGTCATACAGCACTGAAACAGAACCTTTGGTCCAACCAGTCCATGCTGACCATAATCACAAACTAAACTAGTCCCACCTGCCTGCGCTTGGCCCATATCCCTCCAAACCTTTCCTAATCATGTACTTATCCAGATGTCTTTTAAACATTGTAACTGTACCTGCATCCATCTCTTCATCTGGAGGTTCATAACCAAGGCCCTACTTTTAATTGTGTAAATCCTGCCCAAAGTTTAGACCATCTGAGTTGTTAGTGCATCTGAGGTGTTAGTGACTATCTTCCAGATGTTACCTGACCACTGCAAGCATGATCTGTTTTGGGTTCAGATTTACGACATCCACAGGTATTTTGCCTTCCATATTCAACTCAATTCCCATTGAAATGCGGCACACCTACTATTGACTCCATTCAATTTGTGAAGGTTTGAGTATCTCTACCTTGTGATTGGAAGATGTGCAAGCATCGTTGGTTTTAAGGATGGGTGTTGGTGGGCAAATGTGGGATTCTCACTGGGCACTTAACGACTAACTTCTCTGTGATTCCTTGCAGGAACCTGATGCCCAAAGCACTTGATGGTCAGATTGTAATGGAGAAGACGCCCAGGTATTTTGTGACAGCAGAAGCCCCGGGGCGTATTCACGCTATGTCCAAGGACACCAAGCTGATTGTGGTTGTACGGGACCCAGTGACTCGAGCGATTTCAGACTACACCCAGATCATCTCCAAAGCACCGGGCATCCCCGGATTTGAAACGCTCACTTTCAAAAACAGGACTACAGGCCTGATTGACGCGTCGTGGAGCCCAATATGGATTGGGATCTATGCTCAGCATTTGGAGAACTGGCTCCAGTATTTCCCCTTGTCTCAGATGCACTTTGTCAGTGGGGAAAGGCTGATCAGTGATCCAGCTGGAGAACTGGGAAAAGTCCAGGACTTCCTGGGCCTGCAGAGAATGATAACGGATGAACATTTCTTCTTCAATGAGACCAAGGGTTTCCCTTGCCTGAAGAAGCCACAGGGCAATGGCAAACCTCACTGCCTTGGCAAAACGAAAGGCCGGATCCATCCTGACATTGACCCAGAAGTGATAGAAAAACTGCGGGAATTCTACCAGCCTTTCAACCATCATTTCTATCAAATGACAGGGCAGAACTTTGGCTGGGAATGAAGGAGTCTAGGAGAGGCCACCCATTGGAGAAAGACTGAAACACTTGCTGGAAAGGAGGAGATATCGATCAGGGCACCAACAGATCCAAGTTCTCACGTGATGTCAAAGATGTAGTCCATACATTCATCATCCACAGCGGGAGTCCTGTCGGGGATATGGGCGTTCTGCATCTACTGAGTGACAGACTGTGGGAGGGACTGGGTGTCTGAGTGTGAAGACCCAGACTACGGATGATTTCACTCCATATTTACTCAAACCTTCATCCCACCTTTAAAAGGGCAATGTTCATCTTGCGAGGCAGATTGACTTTATTTTTTGCTTGCAATGGTCCTGAGTAATTTTTTAAAAAATATATGCATATATATAAATAGATATATTGATATATATCTATTAACAGCAGTGTCTGTAAAGTGAATAATGTCAGGGCTAAAAATCCCTTTAGATTCACTCGCACTCAAAAACAACCACAGAAAGTTGCCGTTTTTATTAAGGAATGCTTTTGCTGTCCTATGTCACGTTGTATTGTGATTTATCACTTCCTTCGTGTCTTCACAGTTACTGCTTTGTTGTAACAGCAGTGTTCTGACATCATCGATGAGCTTAACTGCTTGTATTGTTTTACTTTAATTTCTAATAGTCCTGAAACTAATTTCCTTTCCCTTCTCTATATTACGACCTGTGATATAAATGAAAGGAGAACAGTGGGGGATAGCTCAGTTGCTCCACTTGTGGGAAAAGCTTTTATAATTCACTTTGTGCTTGCCATGAAGAAATCCTCCACTCTCATCGAATAAAGCCAGTCTTCTATTGTTCTCTGTTGTGTATCCTTTCTATTTGTTGTATATACTATATATATATATGTGTGTGTGTGTGTGTGGTCATTTCTCGCAAAATCATTCTATTTTTTACTGTTGCAGTAAAGTCCACATAACCAAAGTAATGCTGCTTCTCTTTTTTGTCTCATTTGAGCATTTTCTGAAACTTCAACAAAAAAAGAACACATTTCTGAGCACCTGCAGGCAATGATTGCCTGAAAATGCTGGCCATGTATAAGGAACAGTCAACAATCTACTACTGCCACCACCAAACACAACCCCAAAACCCCATCCCCCTCAACACTCCACACACTCACACACACATATACACACACACACATATACACACACATACACACACACATACACATATACGCACACACCCACACACATACATACACACACACACTCACTCTGTCTCACACGCACAATCTCTCTCACACACATGCACTCATCTCACTCACTCTCTCTCTGACACACACACACATAAGCACACTCTAACTAACACACACACACTCACTCACTCTCCCTCACACACAACCTCTCTCATAAACATGCACTCATCTCGCTCACTCTCTCTCACACACACATGCTCACACACAGGCACACTCTAACTAACACACACACATTTAGGTATAGTCCTTGTAACTGAGCCCCTGCAAATACAGATACAGTTTGGGGAATATCACTATTCCCCACCCACCCAAAGTACCCTTTACTCCCTCTTTCCTGTTCCTTGCAAATATTGATACTACTTGGTGGACCCATTCAATGTAAGCCTTGGATATATTTATGAGAAACTCCTTGAAACCTTAACATAGGCTGAGAAGCCCCTCGTTTCAGTGGGCAACTCAAATGAAAACACAGCTGTCACTGCAGAAAATGTATTTAGTACTAGTGTACAGCAACAGAAATAATATTAGTTAGTCAACAAAGATGTAAATCTGGTGATTTCATTGGGATCTCCTTAAGGACCCTCTTACTTTCAGGGATGACACTTTGAGAACACAGATTTTTAATTAAGGGTGAACAACAAGAAGCAACTGATGGAAGTGTGATATACTGCTCGAGTGCAGCAATTTTACTGTTAGCTATTCCCTGGGGCAGTCAAAATGCCAGTTTCTGTGTTGAACTGAATGATAATAAGTCACTTGCTGTAACAAATCACTTGCTTTTCATATGACGCATTCGCTAATTTAGCCATCTCCATTCTAATGTATGTAAGGAGATTCACGTGCCTCCCATCATCAGTGCAGCCCTTAATTATCTAGTTGATGCAAACCCTTCTCGACTCCTGGGAGTTTAATCTGAATAAAACAGTCAGAACTTACTTCTGGTGTTATAAAAGCTATCTGTCTCCTGCTTCTGCTCTCTTTATTTGTTGTGCGTTTATGAGCAGCTTCCAAAGTCGAAACTGTGTTTTCCTCCAGGGAGCATGATAAACTCTGTCACTCTGCTATGCTTCCTGGATGATTATATCTGGTGTGGTAATGGCAAGGTATTCTCCTTTTTGGTCATTCTTACGTTGATCAGATGTTCTGGTTTTGCTGGGGCTCTCCCAGACTTTCACTAAATGCTCCACCATACTGACAATCACCCCCAAATTAATTCTATCTCCCAATTTTCAGCTTTCCCATTCATTGAGTCTGAGTTGCATCGATCCCCTTTGATTTGCCCATGGATCACCCTTTGCTCTGCAGTATTACATTATCGAAAGGGAGAGATGGTGGCATTGTGGTAAGGTCACTGGCCTTGTCTCATGGTGAGCGAGACTAATACTCAGGGGGTCCCAGATGCAAATCCCACCATGGGCAGCTCCTGGCATTTACATTCCATTAACTAAATCTGAATAGTTTCTGACATGGTGACCACCAAACCTCACTGATTGTTGTAAAAATCTGGTTGGTTCAATTATCCTCCACATTAATCTGGTGTGGCCCACACGTGACTTGATCCCCTTTGATTTGCCCATGTAAATGCCAGGAGCTGCCCATGGTGGGATTTGCATCTGGGACCCCCTGAGTATTAGTCTAGCTCACCATGAGACAAGGCCAGTGGACGGCATTTGGTGGGCGGCATGGTGGCTCAGTGGTTAGCACTGCTGCCTCACAGCGCCTGAGACCCGGGTTCAATTCCCGCCTCAGGCGACTGACTGTGTGGAGTTTGCACATTCTCCCCGTGTCTGCGTGGGTTTCCTCCGGGTGCTCCGGTTTCCTCCCACAGTCCAAAGATGTGCAGGTCAGGTGAATTGGCCATGCTAAATTGCCCATAGCGTTAGGTAAGGGGTAAATGTCGGGGTATGGGTGGGTTGCGCTTCGGCGGGTCGGTGTGGACTTGTTGGGCCGAAGGGCCTGTTTCCACACTGTAATGTAATGTAATGTAATGTAATCTAATCTAATCACCCTTTGCTCTGCAGTATTACATTATCAAAAGGGAGAGATGGTGGCATTGTGGTAAGGCCACTGGCCTTGTCTCATGGTGAGCTAGACTAATACTCAGGGGGTCCCAGATGCAAATCCCACCATGGGCAACTCCTGGCATTTACATTCCATTAACTAAATCTGAATAGTTTCTGACATGGTGACCACCAAACCTCACTGATTGTTGTAAAAATCTGGTTGGTTCAATTATCCTCCACATTAATCTGGTGTGGCCCACACGTGACTCTACACCCGCAATAAGTTGGATGACTCTTCACTGCTCTCTGAAATGGCCGAGCAAACCGATAGGTGCAAAGGGCATTTCGGAATGGGCAATGCAAAGTTGGAATACTGTGCACAGTTTTGGTTTCCTTGTGTAAGGAAAGATGCTTTGGTTACTGGAGGAAGTTCAGTGAAGTTTTACCAGACAGATTCCTGGGATGGCAGTATTGATGTCTGAAGAGATTGGTTAGGACTGTACTCAAGACCTTGGAGTGCAGGGTCATAGCTCCAAGTCGCAGGTAGATAGGATAGTGAAGAAGGCGTTTGGTATGCTTTCTTTTATTGGTCAGAGTATTGAGTACAGGAGTTGGGAGGTCATGTTGCGGCTGTACAGGGCATTGGTTAGGCCACTTTTGGAATATTGCGTGCAATTCTGGTCTCCTTCCTATCGGAAAGATGTTGTGAAACTTGAAAGGGTTCAGAAAAGATTTACAAGGATGTCACCAGGGTTGGAGGATTTGAGCTTTGTGGAGAGGCTGAACAGGCTGGGGCTGTTTCCCTGGAGCGTCGGAGGCTGAGGGACGACCTTACAGAGGTTTACAAAATTATGAGGGGCATGGATAGGGTAAGTAGACAAAGTCTTTTCCCTGGGATGGGGGAGTCCAGAACTAGAGGGCATAAGTTTAGGATGAAAGGGAAAAGATATAAAAGGGACCTAAGGGGCAATTTTTTCATGCAGAAGGTGGTACGTGTATGGAATGAGCTGCCAGAGGAAGTGGTGGAGGCTGATACAATTGCAACATTTAAGAGGCATTTGGATGGGTATATGAATAGGAAGGGTTTGGAGGGATATGGGCCGGGTGCTGGCAGGTGGGACTAGATTGGGTTGGCATAAATGGGTTGGACCGAAGGGTCTGTTTCCGTGCTGTACATCTCTATGACTCTATGACTCTATACTCACTGGAGTTTAGAAGAATAAAGGGAAGTGTCATAGGAACATATAAAAGTCTAGCAGGACTGGACCTGGGTAAAACACAGGAAGGATATTCTTGATGGCCATGGAGTCCAGAACCAGGGGGTCACAATTTAAGGATAGATCGGCCATGTCGGGTTGCGATGAGGAGACATTTCTGCACCCATAGGATGGTGAGCCTGTAGAATTCTCCGTCACAGAAATTGATTGAGGCCAAATCATTGAATGTTTTCAAGGAGTTAGATATAGTTCTCAGAGCAAAAAGGTATCAAAGAGTGTGGGAAGAAAGTGGGAACAGGTTACTGAGTTGGATGATCAGTTATGATTATATTGAGGAGCAGAGTAGGCTCAAAAGGCCGAATGGCGTCCTCCATCTCCTATTTTCCATGTTCCAATGTTAAATACCTGCCATTGACAACTATATCTCACAAAAGACTTCATTTATCAAAGGTACATTTCCAGACAATGCCTGGATAGCACTGCCAGCTGAGGTAGCAAGAAGGTGAAAGGAGCTGGTGCAGTAGCAGGGTCTGATTTCCCCAGCAATTCAAACACGGATTTATGACCACTCCATTGGTTCCCATCATAAAAACAGAGAAAGTAAAGCCTCTGAGGAACTACAAAGATAAATTCTTTTTTGTTGTCAGGAAACATTTCCCCAGGGACTGTGGTCACCCGAGTCATTACAATGGTCCATCACATTGACAGAGAATTCAGACAAAATCTATAGAACAATCTGAGCAGTTAAATCATCCCAAATTTTATTATCCTCCATGTGCTGGAAACCAGGCCTGAGAGAGTTTGAGGCCTTTACCCTCTGACTCTGCACCCCCACCAAATCCCCTTGCTGGTTCATCATATTATGCTCCTCATATGTAAGTGGGCAGATTTGAAATGAGGAAATAGGAGCACACTATAAAGATACAGGTCAGGTCGGATGAAGCCATGACTACAGTCTGATTTGCAATTTCAGTTTGAATGGGGAATGGGGAGGGAAAGGGGAAGGCTTTGCTCAGTTTCTCTGTCCGTCCAATCAAGCTGAGAAATGGATGGAACCTGATGATAATCTGATCCTGGGTCAAACTTGCCAGTAGCTGTTCCCATCTATTGACCAGAGGTTCATCGGCATATTATAGAAACAGGGCCCTGATTTCACTGCTGCAAATCCCCAGACAGCACTTTCCAAACCTGTAATCTCTACCACCTAGAAAGACAAGGGCAGCACATGCGTGGGTCACCACTCGCTGCAGGTTCCCCTCCATTTCCTGACTTGGAAATACAGCGCCATTCTTTTAGTGTCGCTGGGTCAAAATCCTGGAAATTCCCTCCCTTATAGTATTGTAGGTCAACCTACAGTATACAGACTACCGCAAGACAGAAAGCTACAGGGCTGTGGGCTGTGTGCAGAAAGATGGGATTTGAAAGGGCATCTGGGTTGGCATGGACAATGTGGGCCGAAAGGTCCCTTTCTGTACTGTATCAATTCTACAGTTCTAAGGAGGCTCACCCCCACCTTCTCAAGTGCAGTATAGAAGGGCAACAAACTAGTTTACCTGGCAATCCGCACATCCCTGAAAAGAATACACATCCCTAATATACTTGGGGATTGAATGACAAGAATAAGTTGTACTATCACATTGGAGGAGTGTAAGAGCAAGTCTAATGAGGAGATGGCTGGCTTAAAGAAACAACAGGCTGGCTTGTGTTGGCAGTGTGTGGATCTATCACAGCGGCATCACTGGCAGGATTTCGAGCAGAGGAGTTTCCATATCACAGAGAGAAACGGCATGTTCATGTAATCAATCTCAGAGCAGGATTGCAAGCTGCTTACTTCCCTCTCTGTCTAGATTGAGCAAGGTGTGTGAAATTGTGTGAGCCATAAACTGGGAAAGCGAACAAATGAGCCTGACATGCAATAACCAAAGGCAGCGGGCACTTACATCTCCCATTAAATGAAGTGGTCACCATTTATAGAGATGAAATAGCCTTCAAACCTATCGTACTGTTGGGTTAAAGAGATTACACGAGAAAATCACTGGATGGGAAATAGCCTGGCCATCACAAAGAGAATTTATATTAAAAACCTGACAAAAACTCACAAGGAAATCTGTGAAGGTTGGAAAAGGCATCCATGATGTGGAGAGACAATGGCCAGAGTTACAGGACATCGCAAATCAACACGGCCAGGAGTCGATTGTCCAGTCAAAATACTTACAAATCTGTGTGGAATATCACCCAGTTTCTGAACTTGTGTGGTTTCATAATAGCGACTGCTGAGTCTGCCATCACTCAGTTGTCACACTTTCCCACCCCTGGGTCACAAGGTGTCTGGTTCAAGTCCCACACTAGGGTTTGAGCCTGGCACTCCAATGTACTACTGAGGGAGCGCTGCACTGTCAGAGATGTTGTTTTATTAGATAACATAGTAAAAGGAGTACCCCTGCTGTGTGAATGGTGGAGGGAGGGGGGTGTGAGAGATCCCATAACACTTATTAGGTGTCTTTGTCAATTTGTAGCACTCATTAAAAACTCCAGTCGTCATCTGGGTAGCTCAGAGAGAAACCTTAGTAATCCCTAGACCATAGGGTGTTTGCTGATCATAATGATACTTTCCATTGCTCTATTGTAGGAGGTGAGCATTACTGACTATGTGGCTTGTATTGCCCATCTCTAACACACCTTGAGAAGGTGATAGTTGCCATCTTGGGTTCAGATTACCAACCACTGGCAGCTCCTTGGGATCATAGAATCCCTACAGGGTGGAAGAAGGCCATTCAGCCCATTGAGTCCATATCAATCCACTGAACAGCATCCCGCCCAGACCCATCTCACTCCCCTACCCCTGTAAACCCTGCATTTCCCATGGCTAATCCACCTAACCTGCATATTCCCAGACACTAAATGTAACTTTCCATCGCCAATCCACCTAACCTGCACATCTTTGGATTGTGGGAGGAAACCAGAGCACCCAGATGAAACCCACAGAGGCACAGAGAGAATGTGCAAACTCCACACAGCTACCCAAGGCTGGAACTGAACCTGGGTCCCTGGCGTTGTGAGGCAACAGTGCTGACCACTGAGCCACAGTGCCATACTGATTGGGGTAGCTTGTTGCCAGCAATTCTCCTTTCCATGCTGAGTCTATGAGCCTTATCAGTTGCGGAGGATGGATCACTGGTGAGTCTTAAAAAAAGCATCCTGCCCAGATCCATCTCACTCCCCTACCCCTGTAACCCTGCATTTCCCATGGCTAATCCACCTAACCTGCATATTCCCAGACACTAAATGTAATTTTCCATGGCCAATCCATCTAACCTGCACATCTTTGGATTGTGGGAGGAATGTCAGGCTGTGGTTTGATGAGTCTGTGGAACCCACACATCCAATTTTGGCTCAAGCCCCAGCTGTTATTAAAGAGAATGCTGGCGGTTTGACAGGGCTCTCTACCCTCCCAGGTGCATACACAAGATTCCACGGCACTATTCCAACGATGCTCACGGGTGTTATTCCCAATGTTTTGAGCAACACGTATCCCATAATCGGCATCACAGACACAAATTATTCCCTCATTGCTGTTTGTGGAAGGTTGCTGTATACAAAGTCGTTGCTCCACTTCCTACATTAGAAGTGAATAACTATTCATTCACTGCATAGTATGGAGCAATGATTTAATAGTATAAGCCTAATGGATTATGACATGGTGATGTAACATCAATCACTAAAAGAGAGAGAGAAAGACACAGCAGGACTGAGATTTCTTGCAGAAGATATTCTGGGTTGATGTAAGTTTCAAGTGATTTGTTTAATGGCTGTCACAGACTTAAGTGATAGTACATCGTAGGAGAAAGTGAAGACTGCAGGTGCTGGAGACCAGAGTTGAGAGTATGGTGCTGGAAAAACACAGCAGATCAGGTGGCATCTAAGGAGGCCTTCATGAGGCATGATGATGAAAGGCTCTTGCCTGAAACATCAATTCTCCTGCTCCTCGATGCTGCCTGACCTGCTGTATTATTCCAGCACCACACTCCCGACTCTGATAGCACATCATGGAAGAGATAAAGTTCTCATAGTTGTGGCAAACTAGCTGGTACACTGTGTACAAGTGCATTTCACCAAACAGCTTCCTTTTCATAAGAAAACAACAATATTTTGTGTGCATTGCCATTTGCAGTTATAAATTACATAAGGTCCTCAATAACAAAGAAAAATGATCACATTCTGCACAATCTAAACTGTCCCACTTTCATCAGTCTCTGCACAAACACATTTCATCCATTGTACGTCTATAGTCTTATGGTTTCCAAAGTATTCAGATTTTCTGATGACATGAATGGAAGTTGTTGCCAGTTTGAATGGCACCTGTCTGTTCCTGGAGTGATATTCCTTCTGTGGAATGCATCATTCAAGTAGTGAGAGTTTGATCAGAGCAATGTGTTTGTCTTTCAGATACAATGCCTCTGCTGGATTGCTGACTTCCAGAGCATGCTGAGTTATTGTTGATAGCTTCATGCTTTGAATGGAACTGCCTTCTTGTTCTGGAAGTACCCACTTTATGTCTTCAGCAGTGAATTTGCATATGTGCTTAATCTGTGACGATAAATTAGGCAGAAACCTTGCTGGACAGTACACACATTAAACAGGTCATTGCACTGTTTTCGCATTCATTGGGTCAATGCATCTTTGGTACATCCCTCACCTTGTCAGGATCCAGGTGAAGTAATTGATTGACAGCACATGGCACTGACCTATGTAGTTGACTTTAGTCATTTTCAATTGCATTTTCTTTCTCAGCATCAGGTTCATTGGACTAGGTCTCTCTCTCTCTCACACAAGCAGTTGCACTAGATTCTGATCATGTTCTGTAATGGTTTCTTCCATTGTGTCTCCCCACCCATGGACTAGTTTAGCAGCCCATCCTCAATAACTTCCACTCTGGGAAGCTCACTGACAATGTTGAGCTGCCTTTGTTAGCACTCTTCTGGAACAGTGGATATGCAAAATGGTATATATCTCCCAAATAGCATGCAGTACATTGTTAGAAAACTGCTGCTTTCATCCAGTTCATTTGCCAGTAACTATCCCTCACACTGAAGATTATAAAGACTTCTGTGTAAACATGTTTTGGTGAGACCTATTCAATGGTTGTTCAGATGTAGTGAACTCTAATCAAGTTTTATTGATGAGATGCTTGGGATTTATGTTTCCCCTCAGTTTTCCATTGTCAACATGTTGCTAATCCAGTCTATAAGATGGTCACTTCCTTGTTTTCTCTTTTCTTTTCCAACGTCCTGCCTTGTTTTCCAAGCTGGACTCGAGTGCAGCTAGAACCCTCCTCAGCAGCTGCTGCCTTGGTCTCACACTCTCATTTGCTTCCAGATGGTCCTCACCAGGAGACATCCAAGATGCGGAACAACATCGACGTGCCTTTTAAGGATCTGTTCAACAGTCAATGCCAGTGGCCTGTGAAAGTCTGTAAACCTTTTCTGGCATGTGTGCAGGCACTAGTCCAAGCTTTAGACTGAAATGAATGGTGTTTCTGTAATGTCTTTTATCTGAAATACTTCCCATTGCATTGGGCTCTCAACTTCATTTCTCCCCATAGAATGAGTATCATTCCATCATTTGCCCATACCTTTGAGGGCTTCATTTTTGGGTCACCCATCTTGTGGCACCTTGCACACGTCTGCAAATCTTATGATGTTGTATGAAGCACCAGTGTCACCCTGGCACTTCAATATTCACTTGTTGCTCTTCTCCTGCAGACCTCATCCTAATAGTCACCAACTACTTATCACCTTTAGACCAGAAGATGCCAAACTGGTATTGTGTGGTTTATTGGAATTGCTCACAGACATTTCTCCAGCAGCCATCTTTGTAGACCCATTTTGCTTCTTTCTAGCTAAAGGCTTGCATGCAAAGTGATTTAGCTTGTTGCAGTTAGAGCACTGTTTTCCCCATACTAGACATGCTTTCCTTCCATTTGTATGGAATCATCCTCAAAATTCACCTCATGTTGTTTCTCAAGTCTTTTTTCCATTTTCTTCAATTATTTGTTCTCATTCAGTTTGGAATATTGCAAAATGCAACAACTGTTTTTTGTTTGCATTAAACCATTCTACCTGATGATTAGCAATCTCTCAATGATAGATTTCTCCTCTCTCAGCAGACATGCTCTGAAGGCAGGATCTCTGATATGTCCTTGTGGCTGAAGTTCAAATGTTGCTTGATAGCTCACCTGGAGGAACACTTTGAAACCTTTTCTGTTTTAAAGGTGGTTAATAAATACAGGTCATTGGTGAATGCGCATTTCTCCACCAGATCATGCATGTTTGAAGCCAGGATTCAACCTCATAAATTTATTTTTAGTTCCGTGATAGTTCTTTATTGTCACATGGGATGTGGCATTACTGGCAAAGCCATCATTTATTGTCCATTCATAATTACCTCTGAAATGAATAAACAAATGGCATTTTCAGAGGCAGTTAAGTGTCAACCACCTTCCCATTTGTCTCGTCCCATGTGGGTGGCATGGTGGCTCAGTGGTTAGCATTGCTTCCTCACAGCACCAGGGACCCGGGTTCAATTCCCGCCTTGAGCAACTGTCTGTGTGGAGTTTGCACATTCTCCCTGTATCTGCGTGGGTTTCCTCTGGGTGCTCCGGTTTCCTCCCACAGTCCAAAGATGTGTAGGTTAGGCTAATTGGCCATGCTAAATTGCCCAATTTAGGTGGATTAGTCAGGGGTAAATACAGGGGGGGTGGGTTTCTGTTTGGAGGGTTGGTGTGGACTTGTTTGGCCAAAGGGCTTAATTCCACGCTGTTGGTAATCCTAGCTAATGTAGACCGGACCAGGTAAGAGAGGCAGATTTTCTTTCTTAGAGTATTAGTGAACCAGATAGATTTTACAACAATTAATGATAAGTTCATTGTCAACCGAGAGTTACCTTTTATCCTTCATATATTCATTGAATTTAAATTCCACTAGATTTTGTCCCTGGGAGCATTAGCCTATACCTCCAAATTCAAGTGTGGTTCTGGATGTAGGTTTGCTAGCTGAGCTGGAAGGTTAGTTTTCAGACATTTCGTCACCAGCAACATCGTCAAGCTAGTAGACCTATGCCTTACCACCCACTTCACCTTCAACAACAAAACCTAAAAACAAACCAATGAAGTAACCATGGTATCTCCAATATCAGGGTTCTTAGCAGAGACAGTAATGCAGAGACTCGAACAAACAGCTCTGCCAACTATCTAACCCAAACGTTGGGTCCACTACATGGATGACACCTTTGTCATCACTAAACGAAACAAATTAGAGGAAACTTTCAAGACCATCAATTATACCCTTACTGGCATAAAATTCACTAAAGAGGAGGAAACCAACAACAAAGTGCCATTCTTAGATGTTACTGTAGAGCGAACAGCCAATGGGGAACTTCAAACCAGCGTCTACAGGAAAACAACACATATGGACCAAATATTGAACGACAGAAGTATCATTCCAACATTCACAAATGAAGCTGCATCAGAAAATTATTTCAATGAGCCACCATACATTGCAGCACAGAGGAACTACGCAGAGCAGAGGAAAATCATCTATACTATGTATTCAAAAAGAATGGGTACCCAATGAACACAGTCCACCGATTTCTCAGCAACAAACCCAAACAAGCAGACAAAATATGTCCAGAAGCCCTAGCCACACTTCCCTACATCAAAGACACCAAAGACTGCCAGACTACTCAGACCCCCTGGCATCATGATAGACCACAAACCCACCAACACACTAAAACAGCAGCTAATGAATTTGAAAGACCCTATACAGATAACAAGCAAAACTAATGTCATTTACAAAATATCTTGCAAGAACTGTAACAAACACTACATTGGACAAACAGGCCAAAACTAGACATGACCACAAAAAGACATGACCCACTCTCACTTGTATTCTTAAATACAGATTAGGAAGGACACCATTTTGACTGGGACAACACATCCATCCTAGGACCAGCCAAACAGAGACACGCACAAGAATTCCTAGAAGCAGAGCATTCCAACCGGAACTCTATCAACAAACACATTGTCACTAAAGAGGAGGAAAACAACAACAAAGTGCCATTCTTAGATGTTACTGTAGAGCGAACAGCCAATGGGGAACTTCAAACCAGCGTCTACAGGAAAACAACACATATGGACAAAATATTGAACGACAGAAGTATCATTCTAACATTCACAAATGAAGCTGCATCAGAAAATTATTTCAATGAGCCACCATACATTGCAGTACAGAGGAACTACGCAGAGCAGAGGAAAATCATTTATACTGTGTATTCAAAAAGAATGGGTACCCAATGAACACAATCCACTGGTTTCTCAGCAACAAACCCAAACAAGCAGACAAAATATATCCAGAAGCCCTAGCCACACTTCCCTACATCAAAGACACCAAAGCCTGCCAGACTACTCAGACCCCTTGGCATCATGGTAGACCACAAACCCACCAACACACTAAAACAGCAGCTAATGAATTTGAAAGACCCTATACAGATAACAAGCAAAACTAATGTCATTTACAAAATATCTTGCAAGAACTGTAACAAACACTACATTGGACAAACAGGCCAAAACTAGACATGACCACAAAAAGACATGACCCACTCTCACTTGTATTCTTAAATACAGATTAGGAAGGACACCATTTTGACTGGGACAACACATCCATCCTAGGACCAGCCAAACAGAGACACGCACAAGAATTCCTAGAAGCAGAGCATTCCAACCGGAACTCTATCAACAAACACATTGACTTGGATCTCATTTACCACCCTCTGGGAAAAAGAACAGGAAATGACATCACCATAGGAAATTATGTCAACTCAGGAAATGACATCACCAACCCATGGAAACCCAAATAGAAAGCAGATTACACCACCAGTGCTTCATCCGGAGACTCACTGAACATATTGCTGGGTATGGTGATTAAACGTCTGAAAACGAACCTTCCAGCTCAGTGAGCAAATCTGCATCCAGAACCTCAACCCGAGCTACAAATCTTCTCAAACAAAACCTCAAGAGTGTGGTGCTGGAAAAGCACAGCAGGTCAGGCAGCATCCAAGGAACAGGAGAATTGATGTTTCAGGCAAAAGTCCTTCATCAGGAAAACATTAGCCAATACCTCCAAACTGTAAGTTCAATGACACGAGGATTACACTAAAATCTCTCCAAATGGCAGTAGGGAAGCTACAAGGAGTATGGGACTATTGACTGAGGGCTGCATATTTGCAGTCTCGCATCCCCCTGATGTGTGCTATCTTTGAGGAAAGATTTTGTGGCATTTTTATTAACACGTGGCTTATCTTTTACCAAGATAGCATCAGGGATTGAGCTATTGAACAGAGATAAACTCAGTTTCAGCACTCTGAAGATGTCAGCTGAAATTAACACATCATGAAATTCCTCTACCTCTGTTCTTAGTTGTTGCTACAGATTCTCCGTGGAGCTGCACCATCAGAGATGCTTTTTTCAGATGTTCATGTTAATCTAAGATGTTGCCTGCCCTTTCAATAGGATGCAAAGAATTCCAGCGTGGCTGTTGTCAAATAAGAGAAATGGCATTCTCCCTGGTGCCTTGACTAGTATTTACCCCTCAACTCACATCAGTAACACAGGTCATGTGGGCATTGTCACTTTGCTGTGTGTGGGAGTATGCTGTGCATAAACTGTTGTCTATGTTTCCTATACTTCAACACTTTGAAAGGGCTGCCTGTAAAACATTGTATCAATGCAAGTCTTCACTGTGGCTTTGTAAAAGGCCAAGAACAATTAAACTGCTGACCAAAGAGTTGAGTCACTCAGTTCAGTAAGGTACACGCTTAGTCTTTGGACTCTCCCTGTAGATATCACATGTTAGCTCAGTGTTGAAATTACCCAGAGAATCCTTGAACCACGGTTCAGGAAACATAGATTAGTATTGCCAATGCTCATCACTATTTATTACCAGCCGCTTAAAAGTGATTGAACATTGATTAAAACCAGGGCCTAGCTCATGGATGATGCTTTTCATGGTTAAATAGCTCATTGATAGCTTGCTATTGATGTCATTCAACCATTCAAGTAACAGAGCTCTTACAAGGTTTGACTGGCAGATGTGTTTCTGGTGATGGTCTACAATTGGGGGACTCGGTCTCTAAATAAGAGATAGGTCATTCAGGACTGAGATGAAGAAGAATTTCTTCACTCAAAGGTTGATGAATCTTTGAATTGCTGTACTTCAAAGGGCTGTGGAGACTCAATCCCTGAGTATATTCAAAACAAAGTGTCAATAGGTTTCTCGATACTCAAAGTGGAGCATGGATGGTGCAGAAAGATGGCATTGAGGGAGAAAAGCTGTGGTCCCATTGAATGGCAGACCAGGTTCAAGGGGCTGAATGGCCGACTCTTGCAATAATTTTCTATGTTCCTATATTTTGGCTCACAGATGAAGAATGGCCATGTGGCAGGAGGGAACAGGTTCAAAACAATCACCAAACTGCAAAAGACAGCTCAAAGGTAGGAGTTGGTATCAAAGGATCAGAGGATATCTGACTGCCATTCCCACCTCTTGGTGGTGCCTGACTTGCTGTGTGCTTCCAGCCTCCTGCTTGTCGATTTTGGATTCCCATATCTGCAGCTTGTTTTTGTCTCGAACTGCCATTCCCACCTAGCAAGACCCATTGGGGGTCTGTGGCCTCGTTGAATTTACCCGTAACTGTTTTAAGTGGTATAAGCCACACTTGTCAGCATTTTAATATACACCTTCACCATATCCAGTCAGCACAGTGAGGAGTGGCCTTTAGTAAGATGAAGTCTTCTGCTCTATTTGAATTTTGTTTTCAAAATTCAGATCACTTTAGCTTTGATGGTGGATGTTTGGGATTTGACACTACCCCATTTATGTTGTGCCAGTGCTTATTAAACAGTGGAATATTCTTCAAGCGATGAAAGCTCATTCTGTAGTTGTCTTCATCAAAGTGAGAGCTGACAGAATTGAGTAATTGTATTTATTGTTATCTTCCATGCAGTGACATCATCGAGTGCCCTGGCAATAGGCACAACTCACGACATTATCTTGACAACATTGTGGAGTCACACCCTTGAAACACAGTGCCTCCTGCCACACAGATATCTCCCTATGTCACGGCGAGTCAGGTTCTGAGATGCTTGATTATTGAGAAATTCTGCCGCCTGTTTGCCGCTGGGGGCCCTCACAAATTGCATGGCATGCCCTAATTTATTTAATTATACCACACAGAGAGGAAAAACATTGACTGTAAAGCAAATCCAGATCACAGTCGAGGGGTTTGTGAATCATCCTAACAAAGTTGGAAGTGTTCTTCCATCCCTTAAATACTGTGTTGGTATCCTAGCCAATATTTATCTCTTAACCAACACCACCATTATTTGAATATTTATCTCATTTAGTGAGTGTGGGGGGTTATTGTATAAACTACACTGAAGTAAAGACTAAACATCAACATTTTGTTCCTTCTTCTTTCATTCCCCTCTCTGCTGACACAGCGTGTGGTATCATTTATGTTCTACAATTACTTTTCTGGAAGATCCAATAAATTTTCCAATATTTCTGTATAAAAGGAGAATATTCAGCCCACTATCCCTGTGCTTGGCTCTCTGAAAGATCACATGACCTTTGTCCCACCATCCTACTTCTTGCTGGGTAACTAACTGTGGGTTCCTCATCTTCACATATCTGTCCAACACCCTCTTAAAATTAGTTAGCAAAGCAATCTCCACTACCTTTGTCAGGTAGTGTTCCAGATCCTAGGAAACAGTGAGGACTGCAGATACTGGAGATCAGAGTCAAAGAGTGTGGTGTTGGAAAACCACAGCTGGTCAGGCAACATCCAAGAAGCAGGAGAATTAAACATTTTGAACGTAAGCATATTCCTGATGAAGAGTTTATGTTCCTTGGATGCTGCCTGGCCAGCTGTGCTTTTCCAGCACCATACTCTTCGACAGTATTCCAGATCCTGACAATTCTGAGTAGAAAACAATTTTCCTCATCCCGTCCTTGACTTATTAATTCAACCACATCCATTCTATCAAAACTTACCATCTTCAGAGCATCTATGAGGTCATCTTTAGACTTCTTTAGTTCTAAGGAGAATAGTCCCAACTTTACCAACCTCTCCTCAGAAGTGAAGCCCCTGATCCATGGTCAACCTTTTCCATAACATTTCTAAAGTTTTTATAGCTTTTTTGATGTGTGGTGCCTAGACAAGTCCACAGGACTCCAATGAATTATAAAGCTTACCGTGATCACTTTGGTTTTAATTTTATTTTGAACCTTTATTTTGAACCATCTCCTCAACTTCCGGTGTAATTTTTTTAAGGATTTGTGGAAGTGGAAGCTTTTTTTTGGAAATTGTGCCATCTACAATACACTGTCTTTCCTCTGTTTCTGAATTTTGAACTGCGAGATTCACTGATGGGTAACACAAAATTTCTTTCAGCTGAATATTGGGAAAACTGCAGCCATTATCCTCAGTCCCAGTCAGAAACTCTGTTTACTAACCACACCCACTTCCCTGATAACTGTCTAAACAAGGAGGTTGATAACACTGGAATCATATTTGACCTTGAGACATTCAGAGAGAAATGGGTCTGGGTGGGTCACTCTTCGGAGGGTCATGTGGACTTGCTGGGCCAAAGGGCCGGTTTCCATACTATAGGGAATCTAATCTAATCATGTATTCAATCACATATGCATGCCATCACTAAGCCCACGGCTGTGACACTACACGATTCTGCCCTTGTCTCAGCTTTTCTGTTGCTGAAATCCTCATTCGTGCCTTTATTAATTTAATTGTTAACATCTTAATGTGCTCCTAGCTGGTATCTTATCTTCTGCCCTCCATAAATTTGAGTTCATCCAAGATTCTGCTGTCTGAATCCTAATTTGGACAAAGTCTCATTAACCTTGAGTTTACTGGCCCTCAGTTCCTGAGTCTTGAGTCTCATCCTTGATTTCAGATAACTGAAGAGTACTCAACACTTTTAAGGCCACACCAGGAAAGAGTCAACATCTGAGGGTGAGGCAGACAGCCATAAGTCTGAAGGCAACGATCAGCACCTTCAGTTGAGACTGTCCCCAAGAAAGCTTTTGTCCAGATAGACCTCAAGATTATAATAGCAGAGTAAACATTGGTCAAACGTGGTCATGAAGTTGCAGTATTGTCCATCCATTAGCTTATTCCTGACTCTCAGCCCTGTTTGATTAATTTTTCTCCTATTGATGTGAAGCCTTATTCATGTCTGAATAAATATTTAATCAACAAGACTCCAGTGCTCAATTTGGTTCAACTCCAGCTTCTCTGGGAAGAAATAATGAATGCATTGATGACTGAATTGGCATTAATATTTCACCAACAATGGTGAAACATCCAGGGTGTGTGATCACAGCAATGATACAGGTAGAGGAGCCTTGTTCCCAACTGACTAGAGGCAAATAGCTCGATTGCAATTCCTCATTCTTCTCTCTTATTGTCAGATTTCTCACAGCAGGAAAAATAAGAGCAGAAGTCAGCAAATGAAGGATCAGGGTGGCCATGTTTGAAGTTTAGGTGGAGAGACAAAGAAAATATTTGGGGATTGAATTTGAAGAAGCTGACTGCAGTGTAAAGACTTAATGTTCAATATACAGATGTGCAGTGTGGGTCCTCAGTGATGTAAGAGATCACATGACAACGGGCTCTGGAGACAGATCATTCTATGTTAAGCCTCATGCTAGGCCTCATCCTGCAAGTAGTTGGAAGAACATTTAACAGAAGGTAAAGTTACCAACAGCCTACCTTCCTGTTGGTTCCTGAGCAGACTTGACCAGGTGGATGGTGAAAGAATGTTTCCTCTTGTGGAAGAATGTAGAACTGGGGGCCAGAGTTTAAAAATGATGAGCCGCCCTTTGACAGAGAGGATAAACCATTATTTTCTCTCAGAGGGGTGTGAGTCTTTGGCATTCACGTCCTCAAAAGGCAGAGGTGGAGAAGTTCTTGATAACTGAGGGGATGAAAGATTATTGGGGACATGTAGGAATGTAGAATTGAGTTAAAGTCTAGTCAGCCGTGAT
Source organism: Chiloscyllium plagiosum (assembly GCF_004010195.1). Classification (NCBI taxonomy): domain Eukaryota; kingdom Metazoa; phylum Chordata; class Chondrichthyes; order Orectolobiformes; family Hemiscylliidae; genus Chiloscyllium; species Chiloscyllium plagiosum. The sequence continues at coordinate 10,399,370 of NC_057733.1, forward strand.
CTTATTGAATAACAGAGTGGGATCAAACAGCTGGGTAGCCTGCTATTGTCGTTTTTTGTATGTTCATATCCTGACCAAGGTCACAATCTTCCCTGCTTTCCACTACATGGACAGCAGACTGATCATCTCAGGTATTAGCACAAACAGATGTAGAAGAGTCAGGAACCAGTCAATGCAGTTTAAAGTGACAGGCAAATGAACCAGAAGCAATATGAGGAATTGTTTTTACACAACACATTATAATTAGGGCCCACTGTCAACCTCCAAGACCCAGAACCTGAGGTATCTTGCAGGATTCGCTGCATTGTCCCCTCTCCCAACCATGCATCATACACAAGTGAGGTGAACTCTTTGAGGAGCTGTTGCTCCAATCACAGGGTGTTTCTCTCCTGCAAAGGCCACTGATAGGTTCATTCGTGAGCCTGTAGCAGCAAATGGGAGAGTACACTGGTCTGTGACTGGACAAGCAGCCAGGGAGGTAAATGGCTGCAGTGAGGGGGTCATTGAGATCGTTGATAGTTAAATTCAAATCTGGATTAATATTTCAGATGTAATGAGTAGGTTTGTAACTGCATGATTAAGCTTTATGTAAATTTGATGTGATTTAATTTATTATTGTCACATGTACTGAGATACAGTGAAAAGTATTGTATTGTGGGTGAACCAGACAAATCCTACCTTACATATGGGCATCAGGGTATTCGAACAGGATGCAGAATCAAGTGCTACAGCTACAGAGAAGATACAGGGAAAGATCACCTCAATCAAATGTGTTTGCAATTTATTAGAACTGTCCTCATTTGTCAGTAGAAGCTATGTTTAGGATTTTTTTGTGGAATTATCTGTCAGTTATTTTGAAAGGAAAACTTCTTACTAACTTATGCCCCTTGCCTTGTGCCAATTTAAGTTCTGTGGTGTTGAGTAAATTGGAGCTTTGTATGTTGTGGCTTTTAGTTTAATGGAGGGTTGATCATTAAGGATATTAGCCAAATTCTTCGAATTCAGCTTTGGTGTGAGTTCACTGGTCAACTTAAATACAGGAATTGTCATTATGACTTGACTGCATTGTCTAATAAAGTCATGGAGATGTACAGCACAGAAACAGACCGTTCGTCCAACTTGTCCATGCCAACCAGATATCCCAACTGAATCTTGTCCCACCTGCCAGCACCCGGCCCATATCCCTCTAAACCATTCCTATTCATATACCAATCCAGGAGACTTTTAAATGTTGCAATTGTACTAGCCTCCAACACTTCCTCTGGCAGCTCATTCCATACACGTACCACCCTCTGCGTGAAAAGGTTGCCCCTTAGGTCTCTTTTATATCTTTCCCCTCTCACCCTAAACCTATGCCCTCTAGTTCTGGACTCCCCCACCCCAGGGAAAAGACTTTGTCTATTTATTCCATCCATGCCCATCATGATTTTATAAACCTCTATAAGGTCACCCCTCAGCCTTCGATGCTCCAGGGAAAACAGCCCCAGTCTATTCAGCCTCTCCCTATAGCTCAAATCCTCCAACCCTGGCAACATCCTTGTAAATCTTTTCTGAACCCTTTCAAGTTTCATAACATCTTTCCGATGGTGCTGCACAATTTGATTCTCTAGGACAAAAAGTGCATTAACCAAAGTTATGGAAGGTTAAAAGGGGGTTGGAGGAACACTGGGTTTGTGTCAGGGGCTGGAAAGAACCAGGGCCCATGATTTGTCACTCTAGGTCTGGTTGTAATGATCTGCAATGCACTGCCCACAAGGTTGGAGGAAGCAGATACAATAGCAGCCCGGGTTGAGAGGTTGCCATGCCAGGCCGAAATGTCAGTATGCCAGGCTGAGAGAGACCACCACCCCGGGCTGAGAGACCACCATGCCAGGCCGAAAGAGAGATATTGCTATGCTGGGTCCAAGCTTAGGCCAAGAATCTGAATCCATGCAGAGGCTGGGAACTCAGGGCTTTGCTGAGATGAAAGAAGGAAAGTGTGCACCAAAGAGAAAAAAAAGAAAAGAAACGGACAGAGCAGACATGCTCTGGCTGAGGAGTCCTACTCTAGCGCCACCTTGGAAATAAGTGATAGGGTTATGGTAAAAGGAGTAAAAAGAATGGGATGATTTCAAGAGATATCAAGCAAGATGGACTGAAAGACCTCCTGGTGCTGTATCGTGCTTTGATTCTGTAGTAGATTTATCATAATTCTAAGATTAGATCAAAAGATTGGCAATCTTCAATGAGTCAGTGTTATTTGATCAGACACTGATTGCCTTTGATTGAGACATACTCTGTCTCCCTACCAACCATAAGTGAGATGCTGCCCCCACGGTTAGGGATGTTGGTCAGCCTGCATGGTGACAGGTTCACGTGTAACTCGGTTAATGCCAACAGCAGCAGGCCAAGCTCCTTAATAGATCCTAATTGGTCACCTACAGTCTGGAAATGATAACAGATCAGCAAGCTTGACTACGGAATTCCTATCTTGAACTTAATTCCAGTGGAGACAAGATAACAGTGGGATTTCAATTTAACATCACCCCACCAAACATAGTGCTCACTGTGCCTCCAAGCTTTCCATTTATAGGAATAGACGATTCTGCTAACATCGTCAGGCCAGTAAGATTGTACATTTCCTACACGATGGGAAAATTCTTGCGTGATTATTTCATGTTTTGATTATTTTACAGAAAGCAGAATAAATATTGAAACAGGGGATTAAGGGAGAAAATAAAATCCAACAAACAATATTAAAAATAAAATTAATTACAATTTTTAAAAAATAATCCTGTTTTAAAGATTGACTGTGAAGGAATAAGAGTTCATTTTTATTAAAATGATTTTCCAAGGTCATAGAGGTTGTTCATCACTAATTGTCACCAACTGCAAATCAGTTACTCTTTTACGCCTGATCAAACAAGGCTTTATACTTAAAAACCGCAAAAACTGCAGATGCTGTTAAATAAGAAACAAAAACAGAAATTCCTGGAAAAGCTTAGCAGATCTGACACCATCTGAAAGAAATCAGAGTTAACATTTCGGGTCTAGTGACCCTTTCTCGGGTGGTATATCTTCCTTGATTTAAAAGTGAGAATAGCAGATAAAGAGTCGAAATTCAAACCAAATCACTGCTGCTGTGTGCATTGCGTTTGTGAAGATGATATTACATTCTGTGGAGAAGGAGGCTGGAGAATCACTGACAACAGATTCTAGATTGTTTTGTTTAACTTTGTGTCCTAGCACCAGAAGTTGCTGTCACAATTAATACAGTGATAGCGATGAACTGAGCCAGTTTTACTGCATTATTGCAGCAACTTTCAGGATATTGTGATATGTTTTAGTTTAAAGCAGTGGACACATTAATATTAACACATGAATTAGGAGCAGAGGCATGCCATTCACCCCTTTGAGTCTTCTGTTATTTGATTAGGTCATGACTCGTCAGATTGTTGCCTCTAATCCATTTTCATTGACACTTTAGACCCTTTGTCTCCCTTGTTAGCTAAGAATCTATTTACCTCTGTCTTAAAAAAATTCAATAGCTCCATCTCCACCACTCTCTGGGGAAAGAGAGTTCACCAGACTTATGATAATCTGAGAGAAAATAAATTCTTCTCATCTTTGCCTTTAATAAGAATCTCCTTATTTTAAACTGTGACCCCTAGTCCTAGTCTCTCCCATATGGGAAACATCCCTTCAGCATCTATCCTGTTAACTTCCTCCAGGACCTCATATGTTTCAATAAGATCACCTTTCATTCTTCTTCACTCCAGAGGATACAGGCCCAAGCCTGCCTAACCCGTGCTCATAAGATAACCTGCTTATCACAGGAATTGAAATGCACCTTCTCCGAACTGCTTCTAAGGCAATTATGTTCTCTATTAAATAAGGAGACTAAAACTGTACACACTATTCCAGATGTATTCTCACCAATTCCCTGTGTAACAAAATAACTCTACTTTTACCTTGCACTTGTCTTCCTTACTGAATTTCTTCTGGGAGCACAAAGCTTTGTGTAAAATTTCTGTGTGTTAGTGTACTACACCGTGGGCGGCACGGTGGCACAGTGGTTAGCACTGCTGCCTCGCAGCGCCAGAGGCCCGGGTTCAATTCCCGCCTCAGGCGACTGACTGTGTGGAGTTTGCACGTTCTCCCCGTGTCTGCGTGGGTTTCCTCCGGGTGCTCCGGTTTCCTCCCACAGTCCAAAGATGTGCAGGTCAGGTGAATTGGCCATGCTAAATTGCCCGTAGTGTTAGGTATAGGGGTAAATGTAGGGGTATGGGTGGGTTGCGCTTCGGCGGGTCGGTGTGGACTTGTTGGGCCGAAGGGCCTGTTTCCACACTGTAATGTAATCTAATCTAATCTAAACAGCTGACCCCCTTATATACGTCTTAGTACACAACCCGGAGGAGATTGAGAAACACCAGAATAGAAAGAGAAGCATAGTTAGCTTCATAATGATGATGAATGAATCTGAAGAAAAATTCTTTAATCCTGAAAGAGTCACAAGACAGACAATCTGCAGCCATTGTTAGAGGTGTCTGGAAATGACTTCAAGAAAATTACAAAATTCAGCAGCCATGCATTACCTCACACATCCCTGGACAGGGTTCTGAAGGAAGGGGGTCCCAAAGGTCGTTAGAGCAGATGTTTAAAAGAGAGGTACTGCAGATAGATAGTGCAGACTGTGTAACAGAGAGGTCCTTCAGATAGATAGTGCAGACTGTGTAACAGAGAGGTCCTTCAGATAGATAGTACAGACTGTGTAACAGAGAGGTCCTTCAGATAGATAGTGCAGGGTCTGTAACAGAGAGGTTCTGTGGATAGATAGTGCAGGGTCTGTAACAGAGAGGCCCTGCAGATAGATAGTACAGGGTCTGTAACAGAGAGGTCCTGTGGATAGATAGTGCAGGGTCTGTCACAGAGAGGTCCTGCAGATAGATAGTGCAGACTGTGTAAAAGACAGGTCCTGCAGGTAGATAGTGCAGACTGTGTAACAGAGAGGTCCTGCAAGTAGATAGCGCAGACTGTGCAACAGAGAGGTCCTCCAGATAGATAGTGCAGACTGTGTAACAGAGAGGTCCTTCAGATAGATAGTGCAGACTTTGTAATAGAGAGGTCCTGCAGATAGATAGTGCAGACTGTGTAACAGAGAGGTCCTGCAGATAGATAGTGCAGACTGTGTAACAGAGAGGTCCTGCAGATAAATAGAGTCATAGAGTCATAGAGATGTACAGCATGGAAACAGACTCTTCGGTCCAACCTGTCCATGCCTACCAGATATCCCAACCCAATCTAGTCCCACCTGTCAACACCCGGCCCATATCCCTCCAAACCCTTCCTATTCATGTACCCATCCAAATGCCTCTTAAATGTTGCAATTGTACCAGCCTCCACCACATCCTCTGGCAGCTCATTCCATACACCTACCACCCTCTGAGTGAAAAAGTTGCCCCTTAGGATATGCAGATAGACAGTGCAGACTGTGTAACAGAGATTACCTCCAGATAAATAGTGCAGACTTTGTAAAAGAGAGCTCCTGCAGATAGATAGGTGCAGACTGTGTTGCAGAGTGAAGCTGTGCTGTTCTGGATGACAATTAAATTATATGTGGAAATCTCAGCCACAGTTATTTATTAGTGTCTCGAAAGCAAATTCAGCACATACTTTGAAAATGAAAAGAATGTGACTGGTGTGTACAAAGAGCTAGGGGATTGCGATTAATTGGATCACATTTTAAAGAACTGGCAAACGGACCTGTGCCCAATGGCCACCTTCTGTGCTGCAGGATTCACTGATTAATCATGAAACTCAGACACAAGACTCTGGTAAATACCAATCAGCAGACCCCTCGCTCTTTAAGTGCAAAGATACCACTTGCGTGGGGATAGAAACAATGTAGCAGATCATTATTAGTCAACAGACACACACTTGCATAATTTATTTTAAGTCATAAGTGCTGAGGGTAATTATCAACAGTTCATAACTGCTGAAATGCTCTTTATTTTAGAAATATATCAATGTTGTTTTTTAATTTCCATATGTGCTGACTCATTAGTACTGTAAACATAATAAATAAGCTTACAATTCATCGTATTAAGGAAATAGTGAGTGTGGGTATTGCCTTTATTGCAAGGTAGTTAAGTCAGTGATACAATGCAGTTAATATTACAGAGTTGAATAAGTCAGTAACCAAACCACTCCAGTTTTTACTGATGTATGTTTAGGACTGTTGATGTTTCACTTTGTGCTTATGGAATATTCAAAGCAATGGAGACTTTCTTCCTGAGGGATCTGTGTCCCCTGGAGCATTAATTTCCTTCTGGATGGGCTTTGAGATCATTGCTGTGAATCATCCCAATGCTGGCAAATACACCTCCCTTGTAACGTACCACCAAGGATCAGCCTTGATTCAAATGAATGCTGGTGCGAAAATGCTATGTACTTCTATAGTCATATCTATAGGTTGTCCTGCTCGTAATAGACTTCAGTCTGCACCAATGTCTCTTCACAGATACCATTGACCATATGGCTTTGGGTTCTCCACTACCCTCTTTGATGTTTCTCTATCCAGCCCTTATGTAAGAGCAAATTTTCCCCACCTTCTGCATGTATGCCTTATCAATTCTTTATTATCATTCCAAGATACATTATACCACTATTGACTTAGAATTCCTCCAGCATGGAAACAGGCCATTCAGCCCATACTGACCCTCCAAAGGTTATCCCACCCGGACCTTTCCCTGTCCCTATCCCTGCACTTCTCATGGCTAATACACCTAACCTGCACATCTTTGGACAGTGTGAGGAACCCAGAGCACCCGGTGGAAACCCACACAGACATTGGGAGAATGTGTAAACTCCATACAGACAGTCACCCGAGGCTGGAGTTGAACCTGGGTCCCTGGCGCTATGAGGCAGCAGTGCTAACCACTGAGCTACAGTACTGCCCACATGGTGTAGCTCTCTCGTCCTGTATTTCCATTGTGCTTTTCAGGTTGTGTTCCCTGGAGTGTCAGAGGCTGAGGGATGACCTTATCGAGGGTTACAGAATGATGAGGGGCATGGACAGGGTGAATAGCCAAGGTCTTTTCCACAGGTTTTGGGGATTTCGAAACTGGAGGGCATAGATTTAGGGTGAGAGGGGAAAGTCGTAAAAGGAAGCTAACTGGCAATTTTTTTCTAGCAGAAGGTGGTGCGTTTATGGAATGAGCTGCCAGAGGAAGTGGTAGACACTGGTACAACTACAACATTTGTAAGGCATCTGGATGGGTATATGAATAGGAAGAGTTTAGAGGAATATGGGCCAAGTGATGGCAAATGTGACTAGATTAATTTAGGATATTTGGTCAGCGTGGGCGAGTTGGACTAAAGGGTCTGTTTTGTGCTGTACATCTCAGTTCTGAAGAAAGGTTACACCCGAAACATTGACTTCTCCACCTTCTGATGTTGCCTGGCTTGCTGTGTTCTTCCATCCTCCTGTCTGTCTACTTTGTACATTTCTATGACTCTATGACTAATACTTGATTGTAAGTCTCTGCTGACGTCAGAGTTGCTGACATTATCATCATAAACACATTCATTACATAACATCTTACAAGCATATCCAACAGCAGGAATGATCCATGGATGCAAAAGTACCTCCTTCTACTGAAACCCTAACCCTGTCTGAGTAATATTGCATTTGTTTGTGTTCTGATCTTCAAAGCCTCTCTGAATGAGATGGAGAATGATGAATTAAGAGCAGCATGTCTTGTATCATGACCTACATTGTCAGGGAACGATGTTGGAGCTCACTGGATCATGGCATGTGGGAAAATGCAGAAAATAACAAAGGGCAGTGAGGTCTCCATAGACAGCAATGGGATTGTGTTCAGAGAATGTGTTTTAATGGAGCTGGTTGATCAGGATATACTGGTCAGTACAATGCAGGGAACTCTGCTTCTCTCCTTCAAGCTCTACAGCAGTGCATTAATGTCCAGCTGACTGAGCAAATGGATAATGGTTCACCATTTCATCCAAGGTAGGGACCCCCCCCCCCGTGAGTATGAGACCCTCAGGGCTGCTATATTGGCCTGGATTCAGTGCAGAACTATGTGACCTCTGGTGAGGATGTTCCTAAATGTGCCATAACTGATACACAAAGCAACGAATGTTGATCATTTCCAATCTCTCCTTCCTTTCTAATCAGTTATAAGAAATCGAACATCATTTCACACACTCACTCTATCAGGGACACAGGAGGTGCAGTCTAAAAATAACATCGTTGAGGCATTCATTTGAGATTGTTTCAATGAGCAGGAGGTTAGGAATCCTTTTAACAGGGAAGAGATGAGCCACATTTTATCAGTTTTGTTTTTGCAATCAGATAAAAAGGTGTGTGGTTTAAGTACAAATGGGACACTTGATGTCGGCATGGACTGTGAAGAAACAAGCCATTAGTTTTACACAGATCTGGACTTCAGCCTTAAATGGCTCTACTACCACTGGAGGGAGCCAGTTTTGAGAAAATAAATCACTTACCGTGGATTCTGAGGAGAGAGGTGTCATCTCTTTTAACATCAATATAGAGTATTCGTTTCAGAAACTGCAAGACTGGGTTAGGGGTAGACTTCAAAATTGTTCTTAGCCCACAACTGACACCCAAGATTTGACATATTTGAAGGTTGCTTGAGTTGGAAAGTAGATGCTAGAAATCTGAAAGAAAAGAGATAAAGAGGGTAGGATGGTGGATCAGTGGTTAGACTGCTGACTCACAGCACTAGAGACCTGATTCCATCCCAACCTCGGGTGACTGGCTGTGTGCAGTTTGCACATTCTCCCCGTGTCTGCATGGGTTTCCTCCAGACATTCTGGTTTCCTCCCACAGTCCAAAGATGTGCACATTGGCTGGATTGGCCATGCTAAATAGTGTCCAGGGATGTGCGTGCTGGGTGGGTTAGTTGTGATAAGTGTGGGGATAGGATGAGAGGCTGAGTCTGGGTGGGGTGCTCTTTGGAGGTCAGTATAGACTTGATGAGCTGAATGGCCTCTTTCGGCATTGTAGGAAATTCTATGAAAACACTGGAGTGGTCAGTAGCTAAGGCAAAATCTCAGAGAAAGCAATGGTATCAAACAGCTCAAACTCATCATTGGAATACACAAGGAGGTGACAATAGTGTTAGGTGAACAAGACTGGAAAGAGACTCAAAGGAACCTAAATGCCAGCATAGATAGCTTGGGGCCAAGTGGCCTCTTTTTGTGCTGTAAACTTTGTGCAATATTAATCCCTTGAAAGCCAGCCAATTGTTAGTGTTGCTGTCGGAGAAATTTGCCCAATCAGTTAGAGATCACAAAACACAGCTCGAAGTGAAATTGACAAAACAGTTCATTGCAAGAGATATCACTGGAGGAGAAAACAGACTAGCTGACACAGAACTGACAGTCTGCACAGAGAATTTGATTTCTCCTCCCAGAGCTGAGGATGAGACCAGTGTTATAGTAATGCTGCACAATGACACTGATTAAGAAACAGTAAACTACAATGTTTCTGGAAATGGAGTAATTTAGTTGCAAGGATGCTAATTGGAAAACAATTTATCGGATGAATGTCCTGTTCCCTCACACAATGCAACATCCTGACAGTATCATGGTTCCATTCATCTTCACAGGTAGGTGTTAAAGTCTTTTCTGGAATGGTGAGGTGCTGCCATTGTCCTGTGGTGCCTGTCTGTCTGCCCTGCTCTTTGTGCGGCTTTGGTATTGCTGAGTTGTGAAACTGCCCTTCGGACTTTGAGATTTCTGTCATGTCCATGGGACCTTAAAGCGTACTCCATTGTCTGCATGCTGCCTGACTCAGTTTGTGAGCTGCTCGGGGAATTCTGGGTGTCCTGGTACAATTTGGCCAATTTGCTTTTGTGGGCCTATCGTGGGTTAGCAAGTCTTTTCCCACAGTTGCTTATTGACTGATTTGTCCAGGATGAAGTTTGTAAGCTGGAAGGTTTGGAAAGGGTCATTTCCAGAGCCACAGAGGTAAGGCAATCCCTAAACAGTTCTCTGTTTAATCGAGCTGACTAGACCAGGGTCATTGGTGATGAGCATCCAAAACGGTTCTGGGTGCGAAAGCAAATTCTTCAAGTTACACTAATCCAGCAAAATTGGGAATGGTCAGCTCAATACGCTTACGCACCCTTCCCTCGACCAGTCAGTGTTTCAATTGGTAACTCACTTGCATTACAGAGTTGCCTTTGGCTGAGGTGCATTGATTCATACGCAAGAAACATTAGACCAGAGCGCCTCATGGAGTGGGGAGGGGGTGGTCTGGCCCTTAAGTGGGGTCACAATCTGACATTTTGTGATCATGGCAACAATAGCTGTCCCTCTCCTTCCCCTCACCCACTGAGGTATCACAAGGGTTCTCAAAGCTCGGACTGGGGTCACAGTGGCAAATCATTCGAGTGCCACTGCAAGAGACGCATCAGGATAATTTTAAAATGTCCTGCAGATGGGGGACCTTTTTGAAATAGACTCAGTAGTTTCCGGAGTATACTCGACAGGTCAGGTAGAGATAAACAAAGTGCAAGTTTCTAGCCGATGACTGTAATATGAAGGTTATTAGGATCATTGTCTGGAACAGTGTAAGTAGCAATGATGTAAAACTTAGAGGAAAATCATCATGACTTCAGAAGAGTTGGATGTACTCTTTAAAGCTCTATCTAGATCCATAATATGGGGATAGAGGGTTTGAGTTATAAGGAGAGGCTGGATAGGCGGACTTTTGTTGCTGGAGCGTAGGAGGTTGAGGGATGACCTCATAAAGGTTTATTAAAGACATGAGGGATGTGGATAAGGCGAATAGCAAAGGTTTTTTTCCCTAGGGTGGGGATTTCAAAACTAGGGGGCATATTTTTCAGGTGAGAGGAGAGAGATTTAACAGGGTCCTGGGGGTAATTTTTTTCACACAGAGGGTGGTTCTTATGTGGAATGAACTGGCAGAGGAATTGGTAGATTCAGGCACAGTTACAGCATTTAATAGACATTTGGACAAGTATATGAATAGAACAGGTTTGGAGTGACATGGGACAAAAGCAGCAAATAGGACTAGTTTAGATCGGGAAATGTTATCTGCATGGGTGAGTTGGACTGCAGGGTCTGTTTCCACGCTGTATGGCTCAATGACTCTATTGCTTCAAGAAGATGTTAGCGGTTAAAGCTACAAAAGACTCAGTAATCTAGATGCACTGCAGACCTTTACCTATTCCCCAGTACCTGCCAAACCCACGGCCATTTCCATCGAGAAGGATAAGGGCAGCAGATACATGGGAACACCACTACCTGCAAGTTCCCCTCCAAGCCACTCACCATCCTGACTTGACAAATATATCACTTTTCCTTCAGTGTCCCTGGGCCAAAAGCCTGGAATTCCCTTCCTAAGGGCATTGTGGGTCAACCTACAGCATGCAGACTGCAGCTTGCTATCACCTTCTCAAGGGCACCTGGAGATGGGCAATAAATGCTGGTCCAGCTGTCAATGCCCACATCCTATGATGAAGAAAACAGAGAGATCAGCATGCAACAATGGTGGCAGCTGTGAAGAGCTATAAAACTTCGAATGCAGCTTTAAAGAAGATAGGAAGTCAGAACTGAAATAGTGGAGCCAAAAATGTCAAACTTGGGACAAGGACTTCAAAGCTGCTTCACGGATGGATGGAGATAGAAACAGTCAGGACATTAACTGATAAAGGCATTCAGACTGCACTACAGAAAGAGAGAGAGTGAAGTAAGTCCCACTTGAGCAATTGCAGGCTTTGTGTCAGAGAAATCGATCAGGTGTGTGGGATCTGAAGGGACCTTTACACAGATGTAGAAAAAAATCAAATTTACTGGCACACTGGGCCAGCCGTATTGGGAAATCCAGCTTCCAAGAAAGTGTGTCTTCAAATGAAAGATGAAGCTGTCCCAGGAAGAGCCACAACATGTGGGGACCATGAGGTAGAAACATACAACCCCAAAATTGACAGCAAATATTCGAGATTGTGAAAACGCAGAATGAAGAGATTATTAAAGTAGTTTTCAATAGTTTTGCCTGATTTAACAAAGGAATGCCTCGTCTAGGAGAAGCTTCTCCAGGTGAAGACAGCGATGGCAGCGAAAGGCAGTGTGAGTCTGAGCACCATGGAAACGCTTCCAGCACTGGAATGAAATTGAAAACATTGAGTAGACTTTCCAAAATGCACCATTTAGATTTAGATTAGATTACAGTGTGGAAACAGGCCCTTCGGCCCAACATGTCCACACCGACCCGCCGAAGTGAAACCCACCCATACCCCTACATTAACCCCTTACCTAACACTGCAGGCAACTTAGCGTGGCCAATTCACCTGACCTGCACATCTTTGGACTGTGGGAGGAAACCGGAGCACCCGGAGGAAACCCACACAGAC
>NC_057733.1:10411787-10417805 GCF_004010195.1 Chiloscyllium plagiosum
TTGAACCCGGGTCTCTGGCGCTGTGAGGCAGCAGTGCTAACCACTGTGCCACCATGCCACCATCTATCCTAAATATACTAATACTGAGAACCTTGAAGACATCAAACAACCAAATCTAACTCAAAACTGGGCAGTTTGGAGAAAAAGACTTCACACCGTATGGAATTGCTTCAGGATTACTCAGCAAGCTTGAAACTGAACAAGTGAACATGACTGCAGCAGAATTGAATACTCTGTGAATTAATATCAAGTTACGTAACATTTAATAAACTAGTCTTTGGTTAAGTCTTCCAAAAGCTTAATAATCTCTCCTGAACTGGACTCACCAACATACAACAATCAAGCTGATGAAATGTACCTCTGTTTCACTTGCTACAGAGTATTTTCAACATTTTCAACTGTTTTTGCTTTATATTCTGTGCTTTAATATCAGCTCCGGACAGTGTGTACCTTCTTGCACAAGTTAGAAAGTTCAAATTCCACTGTCAGGGGCAGAGGTGCCTTTTTGATGAGGTAAGTAACTGGAGGAAAACTAACAACGAACTGTGTATGATGGAAATCAGAAACCAAACAGAAATTGCAGGAAAGCCTCAGCAGGTCTGGCAGAGTTAACTTTTCAGGTCCAGTGACCCTTCCTCAACTCAACCTGCTGCATTTTCCAGCAGTTTCTGTCTGTGTGTATGTAACTGAGGCCCTGTCTTCCCTCAGAGGCAGACATAAGAACCCATAGTATTATTGCAAAGAGGGGATTGAGGACTATGTAGAATCCCTACACTGTAGAAGCAGGCCAGTCAGCCCATTGACTCCACACTGATCCTCTGAACAATATCCCACCCAGACCCAACCCTATCCCTGGAACACTACTTTTCCCATGGCTAATCCACCAAGCCTGCACGCTCCAGGACACTATATCCTGGCTAATCCACCAAGCCTGCACATCCCAGGGCACTATATCCTGGCCAATCCACCTAACCTGCACACCCCAGGGCACTATATCCTGGCCAATCCACCTAACCTGCACACCCCAGGGCGCTATATCCTGGCCAATCCACCTAACCTGCATACCCCAGGGTACTATATCCTGGCCAATCCACCTAACCTGCACACTCCAGGGCACTATATCCTGGCTAATCCACCAAGCCTGCACACCCCAGGGCACTATATCCTGGCTAATCCACCTAACCTGCACATCTTTGGACTGTGGGAAAAAAACTGAACACCTGAAGGAAACCCACACAGCCACGGGGGGAATGTACAAACTCCACACAGACAGTCACGCAAGGCTGGAATCGAACCTGGGTCCCTAGCACTGTGAGGCAGCAGTGCTAACCACTAGCCATCTCCCACCTCCAGCAGACTTGCCCCAGTATCATGACCTTCATGTGTTTTCTCAGCAAGCACCATATTTCCTGCATTGCAGTGGTGACTACATTTTGGAAATAATTAATAAATATGGAACCCTTTGAAAAGTCCAACATTGTAGAAAACACCATAGTATCATATTTTTCTTTGATTTTGGCCATTATCTGGCATCATAATGATATAGTTCCTGAGGGACATATTCTTAGAGTAAAAGTATGGTTAACCTTTCATTCCACAGCTCCCTCTTTAACTATTAACACTTAACCATAAACATGTAACATTTTACTTCCTTCGCCCCCAACAGGTCTCTTTCGCCTGAGATATTAATCTCCATCAGCATTCTCAACTCTCCTGGAGGACATAGTGGATATATATGTTCCCTCCTCTGTCTGTGATGGTAGGTTTGTAGCTTCTCTAAGCAGTCAACTCTTCAACATTCAGTACAAATGAAGATCAGAGAGGGAAAAACTGAAGAGATAACCTTCCAGTACTCAAATGATCATAGCTCTGTTAAGAGTAGGCTTAGGAACTGTATTTTTTCTTTTTGTCCATCTATGTACAGAATGTGTGCATTTTAAGTTGTTCACTCCAAATAAAGTTCTTTGGCATTTGCAGAGCACAAGCCCCACTTTGATCATTCACAAGGTATTTTGTCAGTGATTGCTTTTCACAGACATTGTGGAGGCCTTCCGAGGAAATTCTTCCAACCCACACTCCATGGGTTTCAGACTTCCATTATTTAATTATAATCTATAAATGGTCACCCTTTTAGCAGTAATTTACCTCTTTTAAGAGGCCAATGGTTATGCTAAAAGATTAGTTAAATCACATCAGCAAAAAGTGCACTTAATGTCCTCTATAGACACAGATCTCTCTCCTTGCCTGAAGACGCGCCTATTAAATAAATTGCTTTCACATTTTGCCATTTTTGCAGAAGAAATTCATCACATTTATTTTTCAATTTGACTTAGGCTTTATTATTATTGCTTTTGCTGAACAAGACTTAATGCTGTTTTGGAATTCCCATGGAAACGGTGCAGGATGGCACAGGGATATAAAAAAACGGCCTGCGTCAGTAACATAAAAGCATTTAGAAAGTTAAGGGCAGAGATCACTCTGAACCTTTAAATACAGTCAATTGCCATTAAAGACTAACCTCTTTTGACAAGATTCTATTAATCTATATCACTTAACATTTCCAGTAGTATTCTGCTGTAATTTATGGTCCCGAAAGTGTATATGTATCTCTTGGGAGTCAGCTGTGGTTCACTGTTGGTCTAGGATGTTGTCAGTTCAAGTCCTTCTCCAGTCCAGGCTATCATTGCCAGTGCTGTACTGAGGGAATGCTACACTGCTGAGATACTGTCATGTGGCTAATGGGGAGATGGTCACATTCTGGGAATGTTATAGGCTAGCAATTCAGTGCCTCTGGGCTGACACTCTAGGGTCATGGGGTTGAATCCTACCATAGCAGATCATGTAGTATTAATACATTGAAAAAAGATCTGGAATAAAAAATGAACTCGTGTACTTGTGATTGTCTTGAAATAGCATCTTGTTTATTAACATTCACATGGGTAGGAAATCTGCCATCCCTATTTGGTCTGGCGTACATGTGACAGAACTGTGGTAGGCTCTTAACTGAAATGGTCAGACTGCTAATTAGTTTAAGGGTTGGGCAATAAATATCTGCATTGCCAGCAACATCTACTTCCCATGTATCCAAGATCTTAATAAACACAGATGCTGAATATCTGCAATTCAGTCAAAAATCACACAACACACAGGTTATAGTCCAACAGGTTTATTTGGAAGTACTAGCTTTCAGAGCATTGCTCCTTCATCAAGGATTTGTGGAGCAGGATCATAAGGCAGAGCATTGATCTTCTGGCACCATTAAAATATAAGAGAAAATCGCAGCTTTAGAGCACAGAATGCAGTCACATAAATCTCTACTCTTTCAATTGAACCTTAAACAAATTAGATAACACCTGGTCGAACATTCTTTGGCGAGAGATCAAAAGAAAGCCAGTGATCTGCCAGCACCTCAGACTGATCTCATTTACAGACAAGCATCTACAACACTTATACTGGAGCGGGCATCTCATAAAGGTCCCAGGACATCCAGGGAATGACCTTGGCTAATTACTCTATCCATGCCTCTTATGATTTTATAAACCTCTATAAGGTCACCCCTCAGCCTCCGACACTCCAGGGATTTTGAAAACATCCTGGGATTTCTCAAGGTCCCGAAAGATGTATCAAAATGTATGTCTCGCCTTTTGTTTCTTAGCTCTTCTGTTATTTCCAGTAACTTTACTCCCTCTGCTCCTAACTCAACTTCCCTGGAGTGTCGGAGGCTGAGGGGTGACCTTATAGAGGTTTATAAAATCATAAGAGGCACGGATAGAGTAATTAGCCAAGGTCATTTCCCTGTATTGAGGGAATCTAGAACTAGAGGGCATAGGTTTAGGGTGAGAAGGGAAAGATTTAAAAAGGACCTAAGGGTCAACTTTTTCATGCAGAGGGTGGTGTGTGTACGGAATGAGCTGCCAGAATAAGTGGTGGAGGCAGGACAATTATGACATTTAAAAGGCTCCTGGATGGATACATGAAGAGGAAGGGTTTAGAGGGACATGGGCCACTTGCTGGCAAATGGGACTAGATTAATTTAGGATAGCTAGTTGGCATGGATGAGTTGGATTGAAGGGTCTGTTTCCGTGCTGTACATCTCTATGACTGTATAACTCTAACTCTAATAACAACAGTCTCATGGTCACCATTACTAGTCGAGCTTTCAATTCTAGATTTTTAAAATGTAATTGAGTTGAACCCACATCCACAGCACATTAACCTGGGCCACTGTTTCAGTGACACACTGCAGTGCTATTGTTGGATATGAACTGGCCACTTTCTGTTTCAGGGGCAACTGTGCTGCTTTGAACAACAGCATTGGTTCAGGCTGTTGAGGAAATATTGACAGTAAATTGATGAGAGATTTCCGAATTTAAAGGAGACGTTACACGGAAAGGGGAATGATTCAAAGTGACTGGGAAATGCCTTTGGAGATGGGTCAAGAGATGTTAAGCATTGTGAATAAGTGCAAGGGTTTGAAAGGCTTAATAACAAGGAGTGACTGTAATGATGGCATGTGGGCTTGGTGGTGGATAAACAACTTTGAGTCTTGAAGGAGTAAGAATCACCATCCAGGCCTTCCTCATAGTTTCTGTAGCAACGTCCGCCATATTATTGGCTCATGGTTGCAATCATGTAATAAACGGCACTTTTTCTAGGCCAAGCGCTTCTTCTCATTAAACTCTAAGTGGTTTTCCTCTTTAATGGCAGAAATCCACCCAGTCAGAGTTTACGCCCTGAGGAACGATTGTGAGAATTCAGCTTACAACAACAAGGTACTGTATTACAGTGGCCTCAGCTTTAAAATGCCCACTTTCTAAATTTGGTCTCACTTTCCTGCCTGATTGTGATCATTCAGATTGTTGAATTCACAGAGAGCAAGCATGTATACAGTAATTTAAAAAAAAGTATGTCAATTGGGTTGTAATATAATAATGCAATCCAGGTAATAGAATGTACAACCAATGTCAGATCACAGGCAGAGCTGATATGCATATGGCAGTTATTAAATTTCTTTCTGCACAAAATGAGCTATTCACTGCAGTGCATTTGGAACGAGAATTCTTCACCATCCACCTCAACCTGCAGAGAAATCAGACAAGTGCTATTTTCATACAATGGAGAGTACAACCCTGCCACAGAATGAGTGCAGCAGACGGTGACCAGGCTGATACTGGGGGTGATGCTAAATGAAAACCGAAGAACTGTGGGTGCTGTAACTCAGAGACAAAAACAGAAATTGCTGGAAAAGCTCAACAGGTTTGGCAGCATCTGTGGAGAGAAATCAGAGTTAATGGTTCAGGCCCAGTGTCCCCGAAACATTAACTCTGACTTCTCTCCACAGTTATTGCCAGACCTGCTGAGCTTTTCCAGCAAGTTCCATTCTTGATACTGAAGGTGGCAGGTCTGTCCAATGAGGCTAGATTGGTTCAAGTGGGCTTAGAGGAACGGAAGGGGATCTGACTAAAACATATACAATTCTAACAGCACTAGTCAGACTAGATGCCTTGCTTTGCCTAGCATGATGGTTAGCATAGTGTTGGCCGTCTCAGGCTTTCTCTTTTCATCACTTCATTTGGATGCGAGCATAAGAGGTACAGTTAGTAAGTTTGATGACATCAAAATTGGAGGTGTAGTGGACAGCGAAGAGGGTTACCTCAGAGTACACCAGGATCTGGACCAGATGGGCCAATGGGCTGAGAAGTGGCAGATGGAATTTAATTCAGATAAATGTGAGGTGCTGCATTTTGGGAAAGCAAATCTTAGCAGGACTTATACACTTAATGGTAAGGTCCTAGGGAGTGTTACTGAACAAAGAGACCTTGGAGTGCAGGTTCATAACTCATTGAGAGTGGAGTTGCAGGTAGACAGAATAGTGAAGAAGGCGTTTGGTATGCTTTCTTTTATTGGTCAGAGTATTGAGTACAGGAGTTGGGAGGTCATGTTGCAGCTGTACAGGACATTGGTTAGGCCACTGTTGGAATATTGTGTGCAATTCTGGTCTCCTTCCTATTGGAAAGA
>NC_057733.1:10417862-10427715 GCF_004010195.1 Chiloscyllium plagiosum
TTTTTCATTCAGAGGGTGGTACGTGTATGGAATGAGCTGCCAGAGGATGTGGTGGAGGCTGGTACAATTGCAACATTTAAGAGACATTTGGATGGGTATATGAATGGGAAGGGTTTGGAGGGATATGGGCCGGGTGTTGACAGGTGGGACTAGATTGGGTTGGGATATCTAGTTGGCATGGACAAGTTGGACCGAAGAGTCTGTTTCCATGCTGTACATCTCTATGACTATGACTATAATTGTCTTTGGGTATCAGTCTTGAGCTGCGCTTTTGGGCTTGCGACCTTGAGTTGTTCTGCCAGGGAATGAATGCTGTGGGTCTTGTTCTGGGAGATCATATGTCTCAGCATTGTTTTCATTCCAGCAGGTATAGTCACAACGAGACCCATTGGTCAGGACAGAGGAGACGTTTTTATTTGATTCCATTGTTCTGAAGTTGAATGGAGTGTGTGAAAAGATGGTGAGTTATTTTTGGAACTCCTGTCTTTGGTTACACTGCTTCAGAGCTGAGGCCTGGTTATAGAGTCATACAGCAAGGAAACAGACCCTTCGATCCAACTCGTCCACACCAAACTTAAGTAGCCCCACTTGTCTGTATTCGGCCCATATCCCTCCAAACCTTTTCCTATTCATGTACTTATCCAAATGGCTTTTAAATGTTGTAACTGCACTTCCATCCATCACTTTTTATGGCTGTCCATTCCACACAGAAACCACTCTCTGGGTAAAACAAAATTGTTTCTCACGTCCTTTTTAAAACTTTCTCCTTTCACCTTAAAAATATGGCCCATAGTTTTGAACTTCCCCACACCATTGAAAAGACCCTGGCCATTCACCTTATCCACACCGCTCATGATTTTATAAACCTCGATAGGGAGGGATTTTGTAAACCCCTCAACCTCCCACACTCCAGTGAAAAAACTTTCAGCCTATCCAATCTCTCCTTGTAACTCAAACCATCCATTCCTTCTCAACATCCAGATAAGTCGTTTTTGAACCCTCTCCAGTTTAACCATATCCTTCCTATAACTTGGTGACCAGAACCATACACAGTGCTTCAGAAATGCCCTCATCTACTTCCTGTACAAAATCATCATGATGTCCCAACTCCTGTACTCAAAGGTCTGAGCAATGAAGGCAAACATGCTAAACATTTTCTTAACCACCCTGTCTACCTCTAACGCAAATTTCAAAGAATTATGAGCCTTGGTAAGTTTCTGCCATGCATTCTGCAATTTTGTGCACAGGGTCACCCATTCTTTATCCTCTTGGGCTGCTGGTGTTGGTGATATTTTTATAAGATGATATACACTAATGGTTATACAAGTTGATGATCTGCCCAGCAGCTATCAGCCTACATGATCAACCTACATAGGCATCACTTAGATCTTTGACCTAGTAGATATTTAAATAACAACTGCTAGAGACTGAGAATAAGATTTTAAGACTGTTTTATTCCAGCAACACAAGGAGATGTCTGCCTTAGATTTTGGTCTAAAGCTCTGAAGCATACAGAAGAGTTGATTATCTTTATGCTGTCAGCGTCCTCATATCATCATTCCAATCTTCCTTCACACGCAGCAACTAAAATAAATATCTCTTCTGTATCAAAGATGTGTTGTGGTCTCTGTCACCCACCAATTGTTGCTGTTCGCCTGCCCTCACATTGGTTGTTGCTCTCTCTCCCTTTATCAGTGTCTATCTTACACTCTCTCCTCCCAAAGTGTTGTCAGAATGTAATCATTAACATTTATTTACATGAGGCCTACTCACAACAGGCTCTCAGCCCCCATAAGCTTTAATCCATGCAAAGTTGAAAGCTGCCTTCTCCATCCAGCATGAGGTATCATTTAACCCTCAGAGTCTAAAAATCTAAATTACCCCTAACAGACTCAAACAATGGCGTAATCCAGGGGGGACCAGTGTTTCTGTGCGGCTTTGTGTTTTGCTTCTGGTATTTGTTGATGAGGCTTGCTGAACTCACTTTCAGAAGAGGACGCCATTTGCATATTCCCCATTCCTGAAGAAGGGCTTATGCCCGAAACGTCGATTCTCCTGCTTCTTGGACGCTGCCTGGCCTGCTGTGTTTTTCCAGCACCACATTTTTCAACTCATGCCATTTTCCCCAATGGTTCCTCCACAGTTATCAGCATCATGGCTACCATGGGTAGTAATGACCCTCGGAAGGGTGATCTTGTTTTCTTTTGGGGTGGCAGTGAGGGTTTCACATGCATCAGAATGGAAAATTAAAAATCACACGACACCAGGTTATAGTCCAACAGGTTTAATTGGAAGCACTAACTTTTGGAGTGTTGCTCCTTCATCAGGTGGTTGCTGTCCCCCTGCCCTCACGTGGGTTGTTGCCACCTGATGAAGGAGCAGCGCTCCGAAAGCTAGTGCTTCCAATTAAACCTGTTGGACTATAATCTGGTGTTGTGTGATTATTAATTTTGTCCACCCCAGTCCAACACTGGCATCTCCAAAGTCAGAATAGAAAGTTTCCTCAATATCTTCACCTGAGTCCAGGGTTGAGGTGTAAGCATTGAAGACTCTAGCATGTCGATTATGACTGAACTAGGTTTAGAGTGTCATAGGGCTTTGATTCTTACTAACTGGGGCGTTCTGCCAGTGCATCCACATTCCAATTCTTGATGGCAAAACCCAATACCTCAGTGCCGGTGTTGTCTTTCCAGTAGAATGTGTCTCTCCCACTTGTTCCTGCAGCTGCCTCTCCCCAGGAAGGCACATCTCACTGGGGACAGTGATGTTAGTTTTGAGTCTCGATAGTTTACATGATACATTTGCAGTCAAAAAGAGTGGTGCTGGAAAAGCACAGCCAGTCAGGCAGCATCCGAGGAGCAGGAGAGTCGACGTTTCAAGAATAAGCTCTTCATCAATGATGCGTTTGCAGTTCATCTTACTGTGGCAATGAGTGTTCTCAAAATTCAAGCTGCAAACTTCAGAGTTTTCTTTCTGTGACTGTGAAGGTGCTGTTCCAACAGATTGTGATTTGCCATCCAGGAGAAAGTCGGACAGTCTATCTTGAGGGCAGCTCCATATCTAGGCCCTTCCCCTTTTGGGGTGAGGAGGGGTATCCTGGAGGACTGTTCTGTCATAGGTGCTGCTACCCAAAAGACGCATCTGTCTCATCACAGGAGCCCAATGCCACTTATGCAGCTGTGTGTATCCTCTGTCTGTAGATTCTAGACTGGGAACTCCCAGGGTTAAGAAAAACCATTCTCCATCACCAATTCTCCATTGCAACAAGTCCTGCCAATTGTACCCTGTTAGACACCTACACTATTATTGACTTCACTCTCTGCTTGGCTTGATGGTCAGATTTTGGTTTTGATAGACTCATTCTGCATTTTTAGAATGTTCTGTATTTTGCTGCGGGTTTTCAGGATTTGTGGCTCTTTATGAATTGTCCCTGTTCATTCAGAGAGGTTAGATTAAAGGAGTTTTCTGTGCCATACTTATAGATGTGCACAAGGACAGAAAGGAAGTCCCACACAATGACAATTTAATCAGCGGAAAGCAATAAAAGATTACCTTTTAAGAAATGAAGGAGCAGGATTTATCTCAAGGTGCAAGCCGACTGCTCTAGAATCTTCTGGGAAGCGTTTGAAATCATCTAAATCACAGAAGTGCAGCCCTTAGGAGACAAATATAACAGATAAAAATGAGAGGATTACCAAGTATAGGAGGTTAATCCCCTGAACAGCTTGTCCAACAGTCCTGTTATCTTTCATCAGCATAGCTAGAATTACATAAAATATTGCATGTCTATTAACTTTTCCTCAGATAACTACAGTTCAGCAAACTAAAATGAAATAGATTTTTCAATTAAGTTTGTTCATTGGCTTTCTTAATTATAAAATTTAATCCTTCATGAGCAGAAGACTGCAGACAAATGTTGATACAACTGAATTCCCAGCAAATGATCAAAGTCTAACACAATGCAAACTTCTGTGTGTTTGGATGAGTGTCCAGTTATATCATACGTCCCTGGTAGATGTTACCAGCCTCATCCATCTTTTCTCCTTCTTACATTGTTCAAGTATTTTAGAAGCAGGAGTGATCGTCATCCTGTCACCTACTCATCATTTACATTGTCTTTTCTGTGGGTCTTAGTTTTATGCTAAGATCTGAGATCAAAGCCAAGACTGGCACTTCAGTGTAGAAACTGCAGAATGCTGCACAGTTGGACACGTCACCTGTCACACAAGATGTTAAGCTATTGTGCATTTGCCTGTACAGGTGAGAATAGTAGATCCTAAAGTCTGTATTCAGAGAAGGGGAAGCAGTTATCCACATGTCCTGCCCAAATACCATTCAAAACAAATCATCTGCATTTATCCAGTTGGCTGTTTGTGGGTCCTTGCTGCGTAGAGATTGGTGCCACTTTTTGTCTATTTACAAGCAAGTTATGTTGTGATACAGATAGGAAGATAGGAATGGGTGGCATGGTAGCTCAGTGGTCAGCACTGATGCCTTACAGCACCAGGGTCCCAGGTTCGATTCCAGCCTTGGGTGACTGTGTCTGTGGAGTTTGCACGTTCTCCCAATGTCTGTGTGGGTTTCCTCCAGGTGCTCTGGTTTCCTCCCACAATCCAAAGATGTACAAGTCAGGTGAATTGGCCATATTAAATTGTCCATAATGTTAGGTGCATTAGTCAGAGGGAAATGGGTCTGGGTGGGTTACTCTTTGGAGGATTGATGTGGACTGGTTGGGCCAAAGGGCCTGTTTCCACACTGTAGGAATCTAATCTAAAAACAGATTGGCCAGCTAATTGATTCAAGGGTAATTGGGCATGGAAAACAAATGCTGGACTTCCCAGTGACACCCAACTCCCAGAAAATAATAATATAGGAAGAGAAGAGTCCTTCTGGCAGGACGGTAACATTCTTACCCCTGAATCGGGGGAGCTGGGTTCAAGTCCCATCTGCACCAGAGTTATATAGTAATATATTTGAACTGAGTGATTCAAATGCTTAGAGATAGCAGACATTGTACTGTTGAGTCTGTTGTAGTGTTCAGTTCCACTATTTCCTGAACACCTCAACTAAACCAACTTGCTTCCATAACCCTGTCCATTCCTGCCTAATAAATAACTGTCCAATTCGGTTTTGAAATCTTTCATTGACCACTGGTCTCACCAGTGGTTTGTGAAATTGAGAATACATTGCGAATTGTAACTGAACACAAATGTCCAAGCATTAATATTTTCTTTGCCGCTGCGAGAGTCGCATCAAACAGCTTGATGTTAAGAATGACATTTCTTTGGAAGTTCTTCTTATAGCTCCAAACAAGAGTCACATTGGACTCAAACTGCTAGCTCTGTTCGTCTCTCCACAGAAGCTGCCAGACCTGCTGAGTTTTTCCAGCAACTTCCTGTTTTAATTCCCTGAGGCGGATGGATTTTTTTCACTTACTTTCTTTTTCTTCTTTTTCTCCTTCTTAGGCATCCCTCTGGGACCCAGAATGGTTTTCTTCCTCTTTGCAGTTGTCTCGTGACTGAAGAGTCCATTGACTTCCACCCCATGTTGCATCAATTGCACAATCATCCCTTTCATAACGGTTTTTCTCCTGACAGCCATTTTATTGTACATCTTCTCTTTTGTTCTTTTACTCCACCCCAGCTTCCCTGCTTTTGCCCTTATTTAAAAGCTGTCACAGTTCTAATATTTCTGATAAAAGGTCGACCACTGAAGGCTAACTCTGTTTCTCTCACCACAAATGTTGCCTGATTTCCAGTGTTATCGATGCTGTGCCTCAATTGGTGGCAATCTGAGTCACAAAGTTCCAACTAGTAGCTCCAATCTGGGACTTGAGGGTGAATATTGAGGCTAATACTCCAGCACAGTGCTGTGGGAGTGATACACTGTCAAAAATGCAGTCTTCAAATGAGACATTGAGCTGTGCCCCATCCACCTGCTCAGGATGTATAGTGAGTTTTGAGAAGATTTGTAGCTCAGGTAGAGGTACTAGATGTAGGTTTGTTTACTGAGCTGGAAGGTTCATGTTCAGATGTTTTGTCACCATAATAGGTAAAATCTTCACTGAGCCTCCAGACGAAGAACTGCTGATGATCCCTGCTTTCTATTTATATGTGTGGGTTTCTTTGGGTTGGTGATGTCATTTCCTGTGGTGATGTCATTTCCTGTGCTTTTTCTCAGGGCATGGTAAATTGGGTCCAAGTCAATGTGTTTGTTGATAGAGTTCCGGCTGGAATGCCATGTTTTTAGGAATTCTTGTGCATGTCTCTGGTTTGTCCTAGGATGGAGGTGTTGTCCCAGTTGAAGTGGTGTCCTTCCTCATCTGTATGTAAGGATATTAATGAGAGAGGGTCATGTCATTTTGTGGCTAGTTGATGTTCATGTATCCTTGTGGCTAGTTTTCTGCCTGTTTGTCCAAGGTAGTGTTTGTTACAGACATTGCACGGTATTTTGATATTAGTTTTGATTGTTGTCTGTATAGGGTCTTTCAAATTCATTAGCTGCTGTTTTAGTGTTTTGGTGGGTTTGTGGGCTACCATGATGCCACGAGATCTGAGTAGTCTGGCAGTCATTTCCGAGATGTCTTTGATGTAGGAGAGAGTGGCTAAGGTTTCTGGACGTGTTTTGTCTGCTTGTTTGGGTTTGTTGCTGAGAAATCAGCGGACTGTGTTCATTGCGTATCCATTCTTTTTGAATACACTGTGCAGGTGATTTTCCTATGTTCTGCGTAGTTCCTCTGTGCTGCAGTGTGTGGTGGCTCGCTGGAATAATGTTCTGATGCAGCTTCGTTTGTGGATGTTGGGATGATTGCTTCAGTAGTTTCAATATTTGGTCCGTATGTGTTGTTTTCCTGTAGACGCTAGTTTGAAGTTCCCCATTGGCTGTTCGCTCCACTGTGACATCTAGGAATGGCAGTTTGTTGTTGGTTTCCTCCTCTTTAGTGAATTTTATGCCAGTAAGGGTATTATTGATGGTCTTGAATGTTTCCTCTAATTTGTTTCGTTTAGTGATGACAAAGGTGTCATCCACGTAGCAGACCCAAAGCTTGGGTTGGATGTTTGGCAGAGCTGTTTGTTCGAGTCTCTGCATAAGTGCCTATACTAAGAACCCTCATATCAGAGATCTCATGGGTGTTCCGTTGGTTTGTCTGTAAGTTTGGTTGTTGATGGTGAAGTGTGTGGTAAGGCATAGGTCCATTAGCTTGATGATACTGTCCTTGTTGATGAAGTTATTGGTGTTTGGTGTATGTGTCTTTGGGTCTTCTAATAATGTAGTCAGTGTTTCCTTGGCCAGGTTGATGTTGATTGATGTGAACAGGGCTGTTACATCAAAGGAGACCATTATTTCATCCTCTTCTATCTTAGTGTCTTTGGTCTTCAGGAATTCTTGAGTGGAGTGGATGGAGTGGTGTGACTCTTCTACTAAGTGTTTTAGTCTTCGGTGTACCTCCTTGGTCAACCTGTAAGTTGGTGTTCCAGGTTGTGAGACAATGGGTTTGAGGGGGGCTCCTGGTTTGTGAATTTTATGGTAATCCGTAGAAGCACGGTGTGTTGGATCCATCTGGTTTCATTTTTTGGAAATCGGTCTTATTTATTTCTCCATATTTCTGAAGTTCTTTGAGTAGGGCTGTGATTCAGTTCTCCAGCTGTAGGTCAGGTCTATCGCCACTTGTTGGTAAATGTTGGTATCTGTAAGTAGTGCGTTCGCTTTTTCAATGTAGTCTCTTTGGTTTAAAATGACTGTCAAGCCTCCTTTGTCTGCAGGTAGGATAACAGTGTTTTTTTTTCTTTTTTTCAGTCTTTCCAATGCTTTCCTTTCTCATGTATTGAGTGTGTTTCCATCCTTTTTTCTGCTTAATGTTGGTGCGACTACCTGTCTGATAGTTTGCTGGGTTTCTTCTGTGAGTTGGTTATCTTTCAGTGTTGTTTCTAATGCTGCAAAGAAATCTTTCTTATCCGCATCCTGGAAGTTGTAATTTAATCCTCTTACTAAGACGGCTTTTTCAGTGTCTGTTAAGGGTCAGCCAGATAAGTTTTTTATCTATGCTTCTGTGTTGTCAGTGTTTTTACTTTGTGTAAGTTTGTCTAGTTTTTTAAGCAGGTCTAGTTTTTCATTTTGTGTGTTTGTCACTGTCTAATATCTAGGCCTTATTGTACTGTGTCTGTCCAATCATGGTCTGTTGCATGAGTGAGTAAAGATGTTTGGTGCAAAAATTTCCCGGTTATATTTAAGGAGTCTGTTGTGGGCATCGTTAACCATTTCTCTAAGCATTCTGCAGCCATCTTGCTCTGCTATTCTTTTAGCTGGTGGGGTGTTAAGGGGAGGTTTGTATTTAAGACATTTATGTTGTACCTGTTTTCTTAGGCATTCGTGCAGCAAGTACAGCTGTTCGCGGGTGGATGTATAAGATAGAACAGAATCACAGAATCCCTACAGTGTGGAAACAGACCATTAGGCCCAACAAGTCTACACCGACCCCCTGAAGAGTAATCCACCCATATCCCTACATTTACCCCTGACTAATGTACCTTACCTACACATCCTTGAACACTATGGATAACTCGGCACAGCCAAATCACCTAACCTGCACACCTTTGGATTGTGGGAGGAAACTGGAGCACCCAGAGGAAACCCACGCAAACTCCACACAGACAGTCACCCGAGGCTGGAATCAAAGCCGGGTCCCCGGTGCTATGAGGCAGCAGTGCTGCCCCTCTGGCACTATTTCGGAGAAGAAGGAGGAGGGGAATTAACCTAATTTCCTAACCAATAGAACAGTACAGCACAGGAGCAAGCTTTTTCAACCCACCGTGTCTGTGCTGATCATGATGCCATTCTTAGATAATCCCATCATAGAATAGAATCCCTACAGTGTGGAAACAAGCTATTTGGCCCAACAAGTCCATTGACTCTCCGAAGTGCATCCCACCCCTGATGAAGGGTCCTGACCTGACATGTTGATTTTCCTGCTCCTCTGATGCTGTCTGACCCGCTGTGCCTTTTCAGCTCCACATTTTATCGACTCTGACTTCCAGCATCTGCAGTCCTTACTATCTCCCACCCAGACTCACCCTCCTACCCAATCCCTGAAACCCTGTATTTCCCATGGCTACTCCACCTGATATATACACTCTTGGCAATTTAGTGTGGCCAATCCACCTAAACCTGCACACCTTTGGACTGTGAGAGGAAACCCACGCAGACAGGGAAAGAATGTGCAAACTCCACGCAAACAGTTACCCGAGGCTGGAATCAAACCCAGGTCCCTGGCACTGTGAGGCAGCAATGCTAACCACTGAGCCACAATGCCACCCCATCTACCTGTACATTTCCCTCTATTCCCTACCTGTTTATATGTCTGTCTAAATCACTCTTAAATGTTTCTATCGTATCTGTTTCTCCCAAGCAGCTACCTGTTTAAAAATAAACTTGCCTCACACATCTCCTTTAAATTTCCTTCTCTCACTTCAAACCTATGCCCTCTAGATTACTCATTTCCACCTTGGGAAACAGACAGATTGTGCATGTCTCTCATAGTTATATTAGGCCACCTCTCAGCCTCCAATGTTGTAGTGGAAACAATCCAAAGTTTGTGAGAAAATTTGTAGCTCGGGTGCTCGTTGTTATGGTTCTGTTCGCCGAGCTGGGAATTTGTGTTGCAGACGTTTCGTCCCCTGTCTAGGTGACATCCTCAGTGCTTGGGAGCCTCCTGTGAAGCGCTTCTGTGATGTTTCCTCCGGCATTTATAGTGGTCTGTCCCTGCCGCTTCCGGTTGTCAGTTCCAGCTGTCCGCTGCAGTGGCCGGTATATTGGGTCCAGGTCGATGTGCTTATTGATTGAATCTGGGGATGAG
>NC_057733.1:10427730-10435440 GCF_004010195.1 Chiloscyllium plagiosum
GTTTTGTGCAGTCCTTGCATGGGATTTTGTACACTACATTGATTTTGCTCATGCTGGGTATCGGGTCCTTCGTTCTGGTGAGTTGTTGTCTGAGAGTGGCTGTTGGTTTGTGTGCTGTTTTGAGTCCTAGTGGTTGCAGTAGTCTGGCTGTCAGTTCTGAAATGCTCCTGATGTATGGTAGTGTGGGTTGCGGCATGTCCTCGTTCCATTGTCTTTCCCTTAGGCATCTGTTGATGAAATTGCACGGGTATCTGTTTTTGGCGCAATTTCATCAGCAAAGCCTCCACATCCTTCCTGTCATGTGTAGATCAGAACTGCACACAACTAATTAAACTCTAACTAAAGTTTTATACAACTGCAACATGACTTGCCAACTTTTCTACTCAATGCCATGACTGATGAAGGCCAGCATACCATATTCCTCTTTACCATCTTATCCACTTGTGTTGCCACTTTCAGGGCGCTGTGTACTTGCACCACAAGATCCCTCTGTATATCAATGCTCCTCTATCCATAACAGGGACCAATCAGTGGTGCTTTTGTGAGTTTCACATCGTATTTCCTGTACTGTGACACTAGCAGCACTTCAAAACTTCTGTATTGATGTTAAAGTGCTTTGAGATGGTTGTGCAAAGGTAAGCCCTACATAAATGCAAATACTCTTTCTGACCATGAAACATACATTGTTCATCCCCTGGATTTGTGTCCTCTATATGTTGTTCATCCCCCGGATTTGTGTCCTCTATATGTTGTTCATCCCCCTGGATTTGTGTTCTCTATATGTTGTTCATCCCCCGGATTTGTGTTCTCTATATGTTGTTCATTTTCCTGGATTTGTGTTCTCTATATGTTGTTCATCCTCTGGATTTACATTCTCTATACGATTAGATTACTTAGTGTGGAAACAGGCCCTTTGGCCCAACAAGTCCACACCGACTCACCGAAGCGCAACCCACCCATTCCCCTACATTTACCCCTTCACCGAACCCTACGGTGTAGTACCTGACCTGCACATCTTTGAACTGTGGGCGGAAACCGGAGCACCCGGAGGAAACCCACGCAGACACGGGGAGAATGTACAAACTCCACACAGACAGTCGCCTGAGGCGGGAATTGAACCCAGGTCTCTGTTGCTGTGAGGCAGCAGTGCTAACCACTGTGCCACCATGCCGCTCATATGTTGTTCATCCCCCTGGATTTGTGTCCTCTATATGTTGCTCATCCCCTGGATTTGTGTCCTCTATATGTTGTTCATCCCCTGCATTTGTGTTCTCTATATGTTGTTCATCCTCTGGATTTACATTCTCTATATGATTAGATTACTTACAGTGTGGAAACAGGCCCACTGGAGATGATTCCCGACCTCTGGCGAGCATTGATTCCTGGCTTCTAGCCAAGATTCCTGCCCTCCAGAGATGATTCCCAGCCTCTGGCAATGATTCCAGGCTTGGCCCAGTAGCCTCTGTGACATGTCGCAGCAGCCTCCTCCCAAAGAGGCCTCCTGGCATGACGTGTTGCTGGTGAAGTCTGGAGCCAGGACCTGGAATGGCCTGGAGGCTGGGTGCCAGCGTGGTCTGTTGGACTGATCCTTTATATCTGTAAAGCTGGGCATTTTATTTCTCTATTGTCTAAGATCTTGTAACTAAAGAGGCTGTACCTGGATATTTCTTGTTTCTAAGTTTGGTACTGTAATTGGCAGTGTTTCTCATCGAGTATGTGTGACAATAAAGGCTATTCCATTCCATTCTATTCTGTTCTGTGATGGAGGCCACCTCAGGAATACTCAGGGCTGAGTAAATGGATGGATTCCGGATGTAATGAGCTCCCAGCCCCACTTCAACTTCTTACTTTTCAATGTGAGTGTGTGCACTTTGTACACAAGTGTTTGTAACAACGTCGTCTCCACAAAACTCAACCCTCACAGGAATTCCTCCCTCAGCTTATCCTCCAGCCTGGCCATGCAGTAAGGACACACTCTTGACGTGCATACTTTCACAGTCTAGACGCACAATGCAGATTTAAACCATTTACGCAGCTGGTTAATGACCCCATTTCTCACCTTTACAAATGTTCATTGTGAATCTAAATGACTCAGTTGAGCATGTCATTATTCATTAATGACCAGACCACATACAGTATTAGAAATCTCTAGCATTCCAGCACTTTCAGAAAATTCTAAAAAGGTATAGAATCGCTACAGTGGAGAAAGAGGCCATTCAGTCCATTGAATCGGCACTGAGCATTCCACCCAAACTTCCCCCACCCCCCACCCAATAACTCCATATTTCCCATGACTAACATACCTAGCCTGCACACTATGGGGCAACTTAGCATCGCCAATCCACCTAACCTGCACATCTTTGGACTGCGTGAGGAAACTGGAGCATCCGGAGGAAACCCACGCAGACACGGGGAGAATGGGCAAACTCCACACAGACAGTTGCCTGAGACTGGAATCGAGCTCCAGTCCCTTGTGTTGTGAGGCAGCAGTGCTGACCACTGAACAAACATATCATACAGGTAAAAACAAGGACTGCAGATGCTGGAAACCAGAGTTGGCTTTTGCCGAAACGTTGATTTTCCTGCTCCTCGGATGCTGCCTGACCTTTTCCAGCACCACTCTAATCTAAAGATATCATACATTCGCAGTCTTTTGCAGCAATGAAGAATACCATTTGGCCCATTGTATCTAGGTCATCTCCTTGTGAGACTTATGCAGTTCCTGTCAGTTTGAATTGACTAGATTTAGAATGCGCTACCTAAAAGGGTGTGAGAAGGTGATTCGATAGTGACTTGTAAAAGGGATTTGGTTAATGCTCAATGAGAAAACACTGGAAATGGTGCAGAAAACATTCAAGGAATTGATTCCAGGAATGAAGAATCTCACTTAGGAGAGTACTTCCGACAAATCGAACTGTTTGCCTTGAAAGGAAGGCTGAGAGGAGATGGGATCGAGTTATCAAAATCATGAGGGATCTGGTCAGATCTGACGGGGTTAAACTGTTCCCTCTCAGGAGAGGATCAAGGACAATGCACATGCATTTAAATGAAGTGACACAATAAGCAAAGGTGACACAAGGAAACCCTTTTGTGTGCAGCGAGTAACAGCAAAGTACAACGGAAATGTTCGAAAGGGAATTGGCCTTGTCTGAAAAGGAAGAATTTGCAGAGTTATGGGGAGAGGGCAAAGGAATCGTACCAAGTGAATTGCTTATTCGGAAAGCCAGCTCAGAAACAATGGGCTACATGACCTCCTCCTGTTCTCTGTGACACTCCTTCTGAAAATGAGGTTCTCCTGCTCAGACAACAATCAGAAAGTAAATTGTCGGCCTCAGACATTCCAGAAGATTCCCCCGGCCTCTGGGACTACCTATGTCCAACAGTTAGGGAGATGCAGCAAGTGGCTCCTTCTTCTCAACAGAATTAATGAATCTCAGCCGGTTAAAGTTGGCCGTGTCAGTCCCGTACATCAGAGGCAATATTACTGGCATTGGTCTTGTCTTTAGGCATTTGTGTTAGCAATCAAAAGGGATGCGCTGCCACAGAGAAGGAGAAGAGGAAATGCCCATGAATTCAGGGAGCACACTATTTTAAAGTTGAGGATGCCAAGAGTCCTGGTATAAGATATTGCCAATGTTAACAAAGTGTAAACGTGCACTTATCAAGAATATCAGAGTCTCCCAGTGTTTCACAGTTGAAATATCAACTGATGGAACACCAAAGAGACAAGCCAGCCCCTCAAGTCAGCTTTGCTGTGGTACTCAATTGATGATTTAGTGAAAATGTCAAAAAGAAACCTGAAAAAGCTGATGGAATATTAGTCTTTACCTCAAAATGGTTTGGAAAATGAAAGGGGAGAGGTTCTGTTCCCTCCGTATCAACAGTATACTCTCTGACCTGGACAGTATACTTTCAGTAAACATATATTGGCCTTGGAGTGATTGCAGTGTCACTTCCCCAGAACGTTACAGGGGTCAATCATGAAAGCATGTCGCAGAGAGTATCTTGCATCTCTTTACTTTTAAAAGATGCTAATGGAACTACTTCAGATGATGAAAGGAGTTGATAGAATAGATAGGAACTGTGTATCCTCTTTGATGGGGCAAATCCAGAGCAACATCTTAAAATTTGAAACTGACTATTGAGCAGCACTATCAGAAAGCACTTCCGAAGACGAATGTTAAAGAATAAATGTTCCAGTATCTCAGACCCCAAAACGATCGAGGGAAAAGAATGACTTCTACTTCCATGTCTTTGTGACTGAAATATGAAACATTGTCACTTTTCACCTGCCTTCCTGGACAACCCATCCATTTTTTCTTATGGCTATGGTCACAGACTCTGCTGACACTAGCCACCTGAAGAGTGACATCATCACCAAACTGAGATACCAAGGTGATTGCAAGGTGTTAATTGTGTTGCCTTTTTGCAGTGAAAGAACCCAAAGGAATTGAATTGAAATAATTAGGTTTGTAAGTCAACTTCCTGGCCCGTTGGAATATATGCTTCCAGCAGATCTACAGATGGCGTACCAGCACTAGGATTTTATTGGGAATTGGTCTGTTACTGAGGGGCAGCATGCCGTGATGCTCCAATTTGTTGGAAGAGGAGAGATACTCCCTCTGTCCTCCAGTTAATCTGAGATTCTGAAGAACAATTTCGCAACATCGGTGTGATATTTGCATGTCTGACACCAGGCACCCATACCTTCCATTAAGAAAGCATGCAGATTTATTTCCATCTTTGTGCGCACATGCTCAGTGTGAATTAAAATGTGCTCTTGGATGTCTTCATACAAGCTCAGGTCAGAGTTGGTGGTAAAAGCAAAATATTGCAGATGCAGGAAATCTGAAATAAGCACAGAGACTCAGCAGGTCTGACAGCATCTATGCAGAGAGAAACAGAGTTAACATTTCCAGTCAGGAATGAGTCTTTTTTCACACATTTCTCCAGCATTCTCATTCTTTACACTGTACAGTACATGGGGGTGAGCCTGTCAGGCAGAAAGGCTATAAAGGTTCCAACATCTTCGCAAAACACATGATCCTGAGACCACAGGCACATCACAGCTTAGCTCAGAAGCTCAGTCACATCTTTATTAATATAAGGTCTATTCCCAGGGCAAAATGACCACTGTGATCCATGCAACCCTGATGTCAAATTACCATTACATTAAATATCAAAGTATTGCCAAGATTCGGAAAACAATATTGCACTGCATCTATATAGAAACCAGGCTTGTTACCAGAATTGCAACTTGAGTTTCGGCTGTGTTTTCCAGATCTGAAACCTGGTTTAAAATTTAAGCTGAGAAATTGTTACAGCCAGGTTTCTGCAAAGGGTTGAATTTTGACACAACTAATGTGATCAGTGTTGCCACTGTCGGTCAGATGCCCCTCTCCCCGTCACTCGTGCTCGAGAACTGTAATGCCCCACCTGGTGGTGTTATCAATAACTGCAGCCAATCATTAAATCCTATCCTTACGCAAAGTGCTTCCCAGCCAACAATGTGCTTTTGAGGTACAGCCACAGTTGTTATATCAATTTACTCACAGCTGCAATCCACAAACAGCGATATATGGTTAATTATTTTTTTAAATTAGGTTGGTTGAATGATAAATGCTGGTCAGAACGCCAGGGAGATCTCTACCCTCCTTTTTTTTGAATAGTACAATAGGAGCTCTTACTTCTGCCCAAGAGGGCAGACAGGTCTCCATTTATTTAAACTTTAATGTCAGTTTGTATTGAATTATTGTAGTTTTGGACTGAGCATTTGCGTCCCCTGGGAGCTAGGTTGAGACTGTTGACTGTTATCACATTAATCTGGGCCCAGTTCCAGTTGTAGCTGCTGAAGGGAAAGGACAGTGTGTTCAATGTCAGTAACTGCTGTGCTGCACAGAAAGGAAATTTGATGGTTTAGCATTGACGATGCTAAGCTTTGTGTGATGGGACAGTATGTCAGAAATTTGCAAATCGAGACCAGCATGTCCAAACTCTTGGTCTACCCAACTTTCCCAATCGTTTATTAGGGAAGGTCCAGCCAGAAAAATGAGATGAAAAGCTATAACTCACACTATTTATTTTAGTCGTATAAAACCATGAGCAATAATGGTCTTGTTCTCTCATTATTAACTTCAGCTTTGTTGACTCGATGGATATTGGTTAGTTTGACTGAGAATTAATGTCTGGTGAAGACTGCCATAGGCGAATATTGAATAAAGTATTTGGTCTCGACATGTGTCCTATATGCAATTGATCTGGCTGTCTGTCTTGTCATTGAGATTGTAATTGGAAAGGAAATACATTCTGCTACACAGTGACCTGTTGAAGAGGGAGAAGTTGGTATATTTATCAATGTCTCTCAGTTGTAACTTTTTAAAGAAAATTATTCTCAGGATGCAGCCTGCATTTATTGTCCAGTGCTAGTTGCCTGAGTGCTTTTTAGATGAGATTCAATTCCCTACAGTGTGGAAACAGGCCCTTCAGCCCAACAAGTCCACACTGACTCGCTGAAGAGTAACCCACCCAGACCCATTTCCCTCTGACTAATGTTCCTAACGCTACAAGCAATTTAGCGTGGCCAATTCACCTGACCTGCACATCTTTAGACTGTGGGAGGAAACCAGAGCACCCAAAGGAAACCCACGCAGGCACTGGGGAATGTGCAAACTCCTCTCAGACAGTCGCCCGAGGCTGGAATCGAACTCGGGTCCCTGGCACTGTAAGGCAGCAGTGCTAACTAGTGAGCCACCGTGCTATCCCAACTTTGATGCAATGTTGCTAGCTGCGTCACTGCATGATGACAGGTACGAGGCAGTGGGTGATATTTAATGCCCTTCCCCAGGGTGGGTTTGAAAGAGGGTGCAGGGAAATGCGGTAATGGCAAGTGGTGTCTCTGTCACATTGCCACCTCCATCTCAAGGCCTCAGCAGAGAAGCCTGTGGATGGCTTTCCCATCAAGCTGCCAAACGAACCATTATGCTTAATTAATACTCACTTTAAGACTTCATCTCACTGACTCCAGTAAAACCAGCGGAGGGGAAGCAATGGCCTAATGGTATTGTCGCTGGGCTGTTAATTGGGACACCCAGACAATGTTCTGGGGTTCGAATCCCACCATGGTAGATGGTGGGATTTGAATTCAACAGGTTCGTGGAATTAAGAATCTAATGATTGTTGTGGGGGAATACTCATCCTGTTCTGTAACATCGTTACCTGGTCTGGCCTACAGGTGACTCCAGACCCACAGCAATATGGTTGACTGTTAACTGCTCTCTGGGCAATTAGGGATGGGCAATAAATCCTGGCCTAGCCAGTGATGCCCACATCCTGTGAAAGAATAGATACTAAATGAATATTTTGCATCAGTATTAACTTTTGAAAAGGATATGGAAGATATAGACTGTAGGGAAATAGATGGTGACATCTTGCAAAATGTCCAGATTACAGAGGAGGAAGTGCTGGATGTCTTGAAATGGTTAAAGGTGGATAAATCCCCAGGACCTGATCAGGTGTACCCGAAAACCCTATGGGAAGCTAGAGAAGTGATTGCTGGGCCTCTTGCTGAGATATTCACAGGTGATAGTCACAGGTGAAGTGTCGGAAGACTGGAGGTTGGCAAACGTGGTACCACTGTTTAAGAAGGGTGGGAAGGACAAGCCAGGGAACTATAGACCAGTGAGCCTGACCTCAGTGGTGGGCAAGTTGTTG
>NC_057733.1:10436135-10454300 GCF_004010195.1 Chiloscyllium plagiosum
GGGGTGACCTTATAGAGGTTTACAAAATTATGAGGGGCATGGATAGGATAAATAGGCAAAGTCTTTTCCCTGGGTTTGGGAGTCCTGAACTGGAGGTTTAGGTTGAGAGGGGAAAGATATAAAAGAGACCTAAGGGCAACGTTTTCACGCAGAGGGTGGTAGTGTATGGAATGAGCTGCCAGAGGATGTGGTGGAGGCTGGTACAATTGCAACATTTAAGAGGCATTTGGATGGGAATATGGATAGGAAGGGTGTGGAGGGATATGGCCCAGGTGCTGGCAGGAGGGACTAGATTGGGTTGGGATATCTGGTCAGCATGAACGGGTTGGACCGAAGGGTCTGTTTCCATGCTGTACATCTCTGTGACTCTATGACCTGCTGACAATGGGCTTCTCCACACACCAGGAGCACAACATATAAGCCTGTGTGGGTTGCTTGCAGACCCCGATAGGGGGAGCCCCTCATTCATAAAGTCCTGATAGAAGGGCACAGCATCAGGAAGTCAGCCTTACTGAGAGCCCATTCTCCTCATTCTGCTGTTGAGCCTCCCTCATTGACTCCCACCATGTGAAAGTGAGGACTGCAGATGCTGGAGATTAGAACGGTGCAGGAAATGTACAGCAGGTCAGGCAGCATCTGAGGAGCAGGAGAATCAACGTTTCAGGCACAAACCTTTCATTAGGAATTTCTGATGGAGGGGTCCTGCTCAAAACATTGACTTTCCTGCTCCTCGGATGCTGCCTGACCTGCTGTGCTTTTCCAGCGCCACACGTTTTGACTCTGATACTCCAGCATCTGCAGTCCTCACCTTCTTCCCACTATTATTTTCTACCCTGGATTGTTCCATGCTGCTGAACCTCCAATGGTGGTATTTCCCACAGTAGATGCTGCCTCCCTGTGGTTGCTGCTGAGCAATGCAGCTTGTGGTATTTGTCTCTCAGCCCATGGGGCATCCTATCTGCAGGGTCCTGATCCCACATAAGGCCTGCAGCTGACCTCTCAGCTATCTGGCTTGTCATAGGGAGGACTTTCCCAGAGGTATCAGTGAGACCTCACCACATCTATAAAACTCCCCCATATGTTGCCATGGGACTGGAGTTGAGATAGATCTGGTTCAGTGAGGGAAGCAAAGGGCATTAATAAAAGAGTAGGACTTTCCCAGCAATCTGACGGCATTTTACTTGAAACACCATTTACAAATTTTTAAAACTGTATGCAAATCCTCATGGTGGAATTTGAGCCCATGTTTTTCTTGATTTAACAGGTTTGAGCCTTTAATCTATTAGTCAACAGTAACATTCCAGTTACTTTTTGTACCCCTTCCCCGGGAGGTAACGTATTGGGTGTTGAAGTTAGGGGAAGATGATGTCATTTACATTATCGAAATTTGTCATTAGTTTGGTTCCGACAGGGAATGATCGACTTTAAACAGTGCTACCCATTTGGTGAGGAAGATGATTGCGTTACATTGCAGGCAGGAGGAGGAAGCGAGTTCGTGCAGAAAACCTTTAGCGTATTGTGATGATCCTTTGTTCTGGTTTTTTTTTGAAGTGCGGTTTTAAGGCAGAGGTGCCAAGCAGTCTCCGCAATCCCACTAAAGAAATCAATTCATGAGGCCTAGGATTTTACATTCAAAGTTGGAACAATAGAAGCAGCCTAAATGGGTATGGCCAAGCTTTCAGAGAACCAATTTTTGGTTGACACATGTTGACTCTCTTGAGGGACGCAATGAGAATCCATCACATTTTTGTAACCTTTACACTCACTGACTCCCAAGATCTCGTCAGCCTCCTAGCTTCTCCTCCTAATAAATGTCTGCTTCTTCTAAACTTCGTTTGACACACATCTCGGCTCATACTAACTTCTGGTTAGTCACTGATAGGCGTAGTCTATAGGCCACCAAATAATAGCATCGCATTGGGGTGGGCAATAAACAAAGAAATAACTAATGTCGTTAAAAACGGTATGGCAATTATCATGGGGGAGTTTTAATCTATATGTCAATTGGTCAAATCAGCTTGGTCAGTGTAGCCTTGAGGACGAGGAGTTGAGTGTATCCATGATAGTTTTCATGAATAGTATGTAATGGAACCGATGAGGGAACATGCTATCCTCGATCTGGTCTTGTGTAATGAGGCAGGAATAATTAATGACCTCATAGTTAGGGATCCTCTTGGAAGGAGTGATCACAGTATGTTTGATTTTGGAATATAGATGGACAGTGTGAAGGTCCTGTGCTTCAACAAGGGAGATGATAATATGATGAGGGAGCAGTTGGCTTAAGTAGGCTGGAAACAAAGACTTTATGGTGGGACAGTTGACGAGCAATGGAGGACTTTCAAAGCAATTTTTCAAAGTGCTCAGCAAAAGTATATTTCTGTGAAAAGGAAGGATTCTAAGGAAAGGGATAATCTGCCATAGGTGTCTAAGGAAATAAGGGAGGCTATCAAATTGAAGGAGAAGGCATATAAAGTGGCCAAGATCCATGGGAAAGCTTTAAAGGTCAACAGAAAGCCACAAAAAAAGCTATGAAGAAAAGTAAGATGGAACAGGAAAAAAAACCCAGCACAGAATATACAGACAGATAGAAAAAGTTTCTATAAATATATAAAATGAAGAAGAGTGACTAAAGTAAACGTTTGTCCTTTAGAGGATGAGAAGGGGTATTTAGTCATGGAATAAGTGGAAATGGCTGAGGCATTGAACAGATATTTTGTGTCAGTCTTCAGTGAATAACATGCCAGTAATTGACAAAGAGATGAAGTTAGGTAGGGACCTGGAAACAATCGTTATCATGGAAGAGGTAGTGTTGGGCAAGATAATGGATCTAAGGATAGACACGTCTCCTGGCCCTGATGGAATGCATCCCAGGGTACTAAAAGAATTGGCGGGAGAAATAGCCAAGTGCACTTGTGAATTTTGGTAATTTTCCAGCAGATTGGAAAACAGCAAATGTGACGCCACTGTTTAAAAAGGGAGGTAGACAAAAGATGGGGAATTACAGACCGGTTAGCTTAACTTCTGTAGTGGGGAAGCTGCCTGAGTCTATTATCAAGGAAGAAATAACAAGGCATCTAGATAGAAGTTGTCCCGTTGGGCAGGCACAGCATGGGTTCATGAAGAGCAAATCATGCTTAACTAATCTTTTGGAATTCTATGAAGACATTATGAGCAGGGTGGACAATGGGGACCCAGTTGATGTGGTGTACTTAGATTTCCAAAAGGCCTTCGATAAGGTGCCGCACAAGAGGCTGCTGCATAAGATAAAGATGCATGGTATTATAGATAATGTATTAGCATGGATCGAGGATTGGTTGATCAACATGAAGCAAAGAGTAGGGATAAATGAGTACTATTCTGGATGGCAATCAGTAACTAGTGGTGTGCCTCAGGGATCGCTGTAGGGACTACAATTTTTCAAAGTTTATATAGATGATTTGGTGTTGGGGACCATGTGTAGTGTGTGAAAGTTTGCAGATGGCACTAAGAAGAGTGTCAGAGCAAAGTGTGCAGAGGATGTGAACCCTTGCAGAGGAACGTAGATACTTTAAGTGAGTGGGCAAAGGTCTGGCAGATGGAATGCAATGTTAATAAATGCAAAGTCATCCATTTTGTTTGGAATATGTAAAAAGTTGCAGCATGCTGCTATGCATAGGAACTTGGGTGTTCTTGTGCATGAATCACAGAAGGTTGGTCTGCAGGTGCAACAAGCAATTAGGGAGGCATTTTGTCTTTCATTGCTATAGGGATTGAGTTTAAAAGCAGGGAGGTCATGTTGCAGCTGTACAAGGTGCTGGTGAGGCCACACCTGGAGTACTGTGTGCAGTTTTGGTCTCCTTACTTGAGAAAGGATGGACTGGCACGAGAGGGGGTGCAGAGGAGGTTCACTCGGTTGATTCCAGAGTTGAGAGGGTTGGCTTATGAGGAGAGATTGCATTGATTGGGATTATATTCATTGGAATTCAGAAGAATGAGGGAGGAGCTTATAGAAACATATAAAATTATGAAGGGAATAGATAGGATAGAAATAGAGAGGATGTTTTCACTGGTGGGTGAAACTACGACAAGAGGGCATAGGGGAAAATTAGGGGAAGCAGATTTAGGACTGAATTGAGAAGGAACGTCTTCACCCAGAAAGTTGTAAATCTGTTGAAGTCCCTGCCCAGCGAATTAGTTGACGCTACTTCAGTAAATGTTTTTAAAGCTAAGATAGATTTTTTTTGAATAATAAAGGAATTAAGGATCACGGTGAGAGGGCGGGTAAGTGGAGCTGAGACCACGAGAAGGTCAGCCATGATTTTATTGAATGGTGGAGCAGGCTCGAAGGGCCAGTCAGCCCAATCCTGCTCCTAGTTCTTCTGGTCTTGAGTTCTGTAAACTGCCATTTAATTCGTCTCATTCTGCTCTTCAGAATCTCTCCATGTGTTTTGTCTCTCCTTTGAAATCTGCTTTGAAACCAATGTCACTGACTCCACCATTTGTAAACAGCCCTCCTGCATCCTCCTTTGCCTCTGTGTCAGGTATTGTTTTAGTACATTCCGACAAAGTGCCTTGTGACATTTTACGCTGCTATAGGCATCCTATAAATACAAATTGTTGTGTGCATGTGATGAAAAATGAGGCTCATATTGTGATATGTCCAAGGCTGTTTTCACTTCCCATCTATGAGTTGCTACTTCATTTGGTATTTGGTTCTGGTGATGAAGTTAGAGGTGATCTAACTGCAGGGAGAAAGTGAGGTCTGCAGATGCTGGAGATCAAAGTTGAAACTTTATTGCTGGAACAGCACAGCAGGTCAGGCAGCATCCAGGGAACAGGAGATTCGACGTTTCGGGCACAGGCCCTGAAGGGCCTGTGCCCGAAACGTCGAATCTCCTGTTCCCTGGATGCTGCCTGACCTGCTGTGCTGTTCCAGCAATAAAGTGATCTAACTGCAGAAAATATCTTGGCAAATGGAGACCTGCATCAGTGTTAAAGATAGAAAGGGACAAAGCAAACTTGAAGACAGGGATAACTGAAGGAGAAAGGCAAATGGAAGAATGATTAACAAATATAACAAAGGAAACTATTCAAATTAATGATATTTCAATGAATGGGTGTAGACCAAAGTTGCATTATTCAGAAGGGAGACTTACACCTAAGTATTTATTACTCACAGGCAAACTAATAATTTGAACACAAAATGTCGAGTAAATATTTAAAAGTACAAACAGTGAGATTAAAGATGCAAATAGATGGTGTAGAAAGAAAATGGCAAGTATCATGATAAGTAATTTCGAGATATTAATGATTACACAAAATCAGACTAAAGTCCAACAGGTTTATTTGAAAGTGCAAGCTTTCAGAATGCTACTCATTCATCAGGTAGCTGGTGGGGCAGGATGGTAGGACACAGAATTTATAATAAAAGATCAAAGTGTCATACAACTGTTGCAATGTATTGAGCAAACCTAGATTACTGTTGAGTCTTTAATCACTTAGAATGGTTGCAGGGTTCGATTTATTAACGTGTAAATCCCAGAACTTCTTTCAAGTCATATTCCCAAGGTAACTTATAAAAAAAAGTGACATCTCAGCTCAAACAACGCATTAAAGGTGTGAGGTTAGAGTCTTTCTGTATTCCAACCTTGAGTCAGACTGGTTCTATTTCCAAAGTGGAATTTATAAAATGTCACATGGAGTGACTGCCTGCAGATTGTGTGCTTTTTGAGCAAAATAGAATGTATCTGCAAATACAATTCTGCAAATGCAAATTCGCCCCATAGACTTATGCATGTGTGTGAGGGAGAGAGAGAGATTGAGAGAGCAAATGTGTGTGTGTGTGAGAGAGAGAGAGAGAGAGAGAGACAGAGAGAGAGAAAGAGTATGTGTCTCTGTGTATCTGTGTGTGTGTCTATGTGCATGTGTGAGACAGAGTCTGTGTGCGAGTGTGACAGAGTATATGCCTGTGAGAGGGTGTGCGCCTAAGTGTCAGTGTGGGTGTATGTCTCAGAGGAGCATGTGCATGAGAAAGGGTCTGTGTGAGGGTGATCATGTGTGTGTGTATGTGTGCTTGTGTGTGTCTGAGAGTGTATAGTGTCGTGGGGTCACCTGTAGTGTGACATGAATGCAAGGTCTCGGTTGAGGCCATCTTCATGGGTACTGAACACAGCTATCAGCCTCTGCTTGGCAACTCCACATTGTTATGTATCCTGAAGTCCGCCTTGGAGGATGGTAATCTGGAGATCTGAGGCCTAATGTTCCTGACCACTGAAGTGTTCTCGACTGGGAGGGAACATCCCTGTCTGGCGATTGTTGTCCAATCATCCATTGTTGTAGTGTCTGCTTGGTCTAGCCAACAGGGCAACCTTGCCTGCACTGTATGAGATAGACAACGTTATTAATGATAAAAGGTGGGTTGAGGCAGATATGGGGCCATTCAGAAAGGAAGGGAGAACGAGAAGATCAATGCCACTTACTTACCTCAGCTTTTAACGAGAAGTTATGTATTAGAAAACCACTAAATGTTGCTGTAAATCTGCTCTGGGAGGTTAGAGAGAAATGGGGCAATGCGGGTATGAGCAGCAGCACTCTTTGTACAATGATCCATTCTGAATTCGCCAAATTACATTTAAACATAGTTATCTTAAACCCAAAATTCCAAACCCCTCCTTAATCTGGAGTCTCCAAGCCCCTTCTTAAATCTGGAGACACGAAATAATTCTGATGCTTTCCCTGCACATGAGAGTATTGGCTCACTTCAGAACTAATTTCTGTGTGACAACTGGGTTTAATCCATGTAATCACTCAACACTATTTACCTTCTCATTTGGACTCCTGGCTGAAATTAATTATGTTGTCAAGCTCTCGATACTAAGCAATGTTTTCCTTGCTCCTGGCAGTCTTCACGCTGGAACAGCCTCTTCAGTCAGTGCTCTGTCCAA
This sequence comes from Chiloscyllium plagiosum, assembly GCF_004010195.1. NCBI lineage: Eukaryota > Metazoa > Chordata > Chondrichthyes > Orectolobiformes > Hemiscylliidae > Chiloscyllium > Chiloscyllium plagiosum. The sequence goes on from NC_057733.1 coordinate 10,443,059, forward strand.
TGCTACCATGTCCTCCTGCCATCAATCTGTCATTTGCCTAACAGTGAAAATGCCTACGTTGGTCATCAGTCAATTTCCTTGGAATATTTGTGCTTTTCCTGTATAAACTGTTGCCTTTCGGTGCTTTTAGAACCTGCTTAATGAAAAGATGAAATGAAAGCAAAAACTGCTGAAATATACCGTAGATCTGATAGTATCTGCACAGAGTGAACAGGATTTATGCTCTTTGAATAATCCCAGATATTGGGACCAGTTCTGGCTCCTGTCTCAAGAGCTAAAGGCACACAACAGTCGGAATTTTGGATTTTGCCATTTGGCAGGTTTTGTTCCATGTTGTTTCCCGATAAGTGATGATAAACAGGTTGGAAGCAGGAATCCATTAGGATGGCAGAGGCAGGTAGATAACGAGAGGACTTCTCAAAATGGAGGTGCCCTCATAAATCTGACTAATACTTGAAAACAAAATGGGTTATTGATTGAAGTATATGGATAGAAGTGGTTTGGAACGATATGGGCAAAGAGCAGGCAGGAGGGACGAGTTTAGTTTGGGATTATGATCGGCATGGACTGGTTGGACCGAAGGGTCTGTTTCTGCGCTGTAGGACTCTATGAGTCATCAGTTTGTAAGGGAAGTCCCTCCCCAGGGAGAGTTCGGGCCAAGGCTGTAGCCTTTAGATTTACGTGGAGTCATTCTTGAAACTGTGACCCTTCAGGCTGCTTCCTGAAGCTGCCACCAAGATATTGTCGGCCTCTTGACTCTATGTGGTATCTCAGGTCAACGTTCTCACTGTTGGACCTGTAATTGGCCTAATTGAATGTCAGGCAAGATCACTTGAAAGTAGGAACATTTGGGGAATGGACCTACTGTGTAAGCTTCAAATCTGGCTCCCAATCCTACCGTTGCATCCACCTCCCTTGAGCTGGGAAGATTCCATCAAGGTTGGTGACATTGATATTTTCCCAGGTGTTCACCCCTGGCACCTTGTGCCACCTCTGGCAGCACATGGTACTGGGTAACGATTTTTGAATTCCTGAAGAAGGGTCACTGAACCCGAAACATTATCTCTGCTTTCTCTCCCCAGATGCTGAGTTATTCCAGCAATTTCTGTTTTTGTTAACAGTTTGTAAGATTGTTCACTGCTACCCATTCTCCTCCATCTCTGCTTTGTTTTCGTAACATCTGCAACCACGAATGAGATGCCGGAGAACTGGAAGATGGCTTTTATTTATACTGTGTGCCCTTATTTAAGAAACTCTGCAAGGAACAGCCTGAGAACTATAGATCGATGAGTCTGACATCAATGGTGGGTAAGTTGTTGGGGGGGATTCTGAGAGACAGGGTTTACATGCATTTTGGAGAGGCAAGGACTGATGAAGACCTTATGCTCGAAACATCAACTCTCCTGCTCGTTGGATGCTGCCTGACCGGCTGTGATTTTGACTTTTGACTCTGATTAGGAATAGTCAGCATGGCTTAGTGCGTGGGAATTCGTGTCTCACAAAATTGATTGAGCTTTTTGAGAATGTAATCAAGAAAACAAATGAGGTTAAATGATGTCTACATGGACTTTAGTAAGGTTTGGGAGACAAGATTCCAAATGGTAGACTGGTTAGTAAAGTTAGATCACATGGGATTCAGGGAGAGCTTGCCCATTAGATACAAAATTGGCTTGATGGTAGGAGAAAGAGGATGGGGATGGAGGATTGCTTTTCAGACTGGAGGCCTCTGACCAGCGGTGTGTTTCACAGGGATCAGTGCTGGGTCCGCTGTTGTTTGTCATTTATATAAATGATTTGGATGAGAATATAGGAAGCATGATTAGTATGTTTGTGGATGACACCAAAGTGGGTGGTATCGTAGATAGTGAGGAAGGTTATCTAAGATTTTGAATTGGAGATGCCGGTGTTGGACTGGGGTGTACAAAGTTAAAAATCTCACAACACCAGGTTATCGTCCAACAGGTTCAATTGGAAGCACACTAGCTTTCGGAGCGACGCTCCTTCATCACTATCACCTGATGAAGGAGCATCGCTCTGAAAACTAGTGTGCTTCCAATTGAACCTATTGGACTATAACCTGGTGTTGTGAGATTTTTAACTAAGATTTTGAAGGGATCCTTGACCAATTGGGCTGATAGGCTGAGGAGTGGCAGAGTGGCAGGTGGAATTTAAAGGAGAGAAATATGAGATATTGTCTTTTGGTAAGACAAACAAGGGTGGGACTTACACAGTTCATCATAGGGACTGGGAGTGTGAGAGAACAGAGAGACCGAGAGCTTCAGGTACATAGCTTATTAAAGTTGCATCACAGGAAGACAGAATGACAAAGAAGATATCTGGAACTTATGCCTTTATTGCTCAGACCATTGAGTTTAGGAGGTGAAATGTCATGTTGAGGTCTATTCTTGCATATTGTTCTGGTCGCCCTGCTCTAGGAAGGATATTAATAAATTGGAAAGGGCACAGAAAAGATTTTAAAGATGTTGCCTGGAATGGAATGACCAAGGCTGGATAGGAGGTTGTCACTGGAGCTTAGGAGGTTGAGGGGTGAACTTTTAGACATTCTTAAAATCGTAAGGGATATAGATAAGGTGAACAGCAAAGGTCTTTTCCCAAGGGTAGGAGAGTTCGAAACTAGAGGGCATATTTTTAAGGTGAGAGAAGGAAGATATAAAAGGGACCTGAGGGGTAACATTTTCACTCAGAGGCTGGTTTGTATGTGGAATGAACTGCCAGAGGAAATACAAGATGCAGGTACAGTTATATCATTTAAATAGACATTTGGCTAGGCATGTGAATGTTTAGAGGGATATGGCCAAATGCAGGCAAATGGGACAAGTTGAGAAGCTTGGTTGGCATGGAAGGTTGGACTGAAGGGTTTATTTCCATGCTGTACGATTCTATGACTGCTTGGCCTACCGAATGATTAGAACTCACTAATTGTGCTCCTAGTTGGATGTTCACAGCATCTCTGTGTTTCTCTACCTTGCCGTTTGGTGCAGACACCAGCAGCTGGCCAAGATTATCAGCATTCACCATGCAAGAGGGTGGACATGTTGTTCCATGCACCATGTCCAATAGTTGATGCAGCAGACACACTGTATGTGATTTAACCAAATGATGGTGTCTCAAAGACATGTGAAGGGAGACACCCTTAAATCACAGTAAGTCACAGAAATCCTCCAAAATCAATCTGGGGCTAGGAAATGGTCAGGTCAGGGGCCTCTCCTCAAAGGGGAATGAGGAACCTGTGAGAGTCAGACACCTCTCCATCCATTTGTTTCTGCTCTAATATGGGCTGTTCACTCCTGGCCTGAGAGAGAGGAAGGGACAGAGTCAGGTGAAACTGGTGGTGAGGCTGGTATAAGTGGGAGAAAGATGGTGAGTGAATGAGGAGGAGGCACAGAGGCCATGAAGGGTTAGTAATGGAGGGGACCTAGGCATACAGAGCGAGTGCTGAAGGATGCTGCGTGCAATAGTGAGAGTGTTGACAGCGAGCCTTGGAGGTGCAGAGACAGGGTGAGTGTGTGGTAGCAGACAGAAGATGGTGGCAGTAGAGGAGTGGACATCATTGACTTTCCTCCTGCACTGCTGGGCACTCTTCCCAATGACAGGGGCTTCCCTTCCCTGGGTTACAGGCTGGCAGTGCCAGGTGTTGTGCCCTCCACAGATGGAACCCCACTATCCATCACGACGTGTGTGTCCCTGTCCACAGAGGGGTTACCAATTTCCTCTTCTCTGCATGTCCAAGAGAAAATCTCACAAAAGGTGTGGGCTGACTCTAACCCACCATCTGTTTGTGTAATGGTCATTTAAAAAGACATTGGCCACAAAGATAGCTGCTGTTTCAGGATATCCCAACATTGGTGACTTCTTCCAATTACCCCGAACAGTAGAATTGGGCAAACATCATGGCACCATGTGGACTGGGTTGGTAGATAATGACGTGAATTTGGACAATAGAGTGAGAAAGCTTACTCAGCCTCACAGAGAGAAACCCTCAATGAGACTGGGAGAATATGATATTTGCCAAAATTTCACAAGCTACAGTTCCTTATTTCTATCCACAGACACAGTATGATTCAGTGAAATGGGTGAAGCCATTATGACATAGAGTTATAGAGTCATAGAGATATACAGCATGGAAACAGACCCTTCGGTCCAACCCGTCCATGCCTACAGATATCCAAACCCAATCTAGTCCCACCTGCCAGCACCTGGGCCATATCCCTCCAAACCCTTCATACTCATATACCCATCCAAATGCCTTTTAAATGTTGCAATTGTACCAGCCTTCACCACTTCCTCTGGCAACGCATTCCATACATGTACCATCCTCTGTGTGAAAAAGATGCCCCTTAGGTCTCTTTTATATCTTTCCCCGCTCACCCTAAACCTATGCCCTCTAGTTCTGGACTCCCCAACCCCAGGGAAAAGACTTTGCCTATTTATCCTATCCATGCCCCTCATGATTTTATAAACCTCTATAATGTCACCCCTCAGTCTCTGATGCTCCAGGGAAAACAGCCCCAGCCTGTTCAGCCTCTCCCTATAGCTCAGATCCTCCAACTCTGGCAAAATCCTTGTAAATCTTTTCTGAACCCTTTCAAGTTTCACAACATCTTTCCGATAGGAAGGAGACCAGAATTGCATGCAATATTCCAACAGTGGCCTAACCAATGTCCTGTACAGCCACAACATGACCCCCCAACTCCTGTACTCAATACTCTGACCAATAAAGGAAAGCATACCAAACACATTCTTCACTATCCTATCTACCTGCGACTCCACTTTCAAGGAGCTATGAACCTGACATGAATATTAACCTCTTCAGGCCATTACCTTAGTCAGCAACCCCACCTCAAACATTTTCCCCTTGGTTAGCTCATTAAACGACATTGTATAAAACTGTAACGCATTTGCTGCTACCAGCTCTCGCCCCAAGTCTATGACTTCACAAATGCAAATGGCCTGAATGTTCCACATTTTCCTGAGAATGCACTTGGAAGAATTGATTGCTGGGAAACTGTTGACCCTGAGTTTCTTCTGCAGACCACTTCACTGCAGGAGGATCATTTATCTTTTGCGTATTTCTCACAGAGGGCATTGTTCTTTTTAGACATGATTGTTCCTTCATTAGCTTTTCTGGACCCTGAATCTCCTGAATTTTCCTCCTGGGTGACAGCTACTCTATTGAAATAAGTACTCTCTTCCTTGTATTAGCCCTGATTTCTGGATCGTAAGGAGGTAATTAATGGTAATAGCAAAATACCGGAAATCAGAAACGAACACTAGAGAAACTCAGCAGGTCTGGCAGCATCTGTGTAGAGAGAAGCAGAGTTAATGTTTCAATTCCAGTGTAACACTTCTTTGGAACAGACCTTGTTTCTAAAAACTGAAACTGTGGATGCTGTAAATCGGAAACAAAAACAGAAACTGCTAGAAAAGCTTTGGCTGTGAAGAGAAATCAGAGTTAAACATTTAGGGTCTGGTGACCCTTCCTCATCTTATTTCTGTTTGTTTCTTTTTTTTTGGCAGTATCCTGGAGGCTTGGCCCAGGCTGTTCCTTTTTCTTGCCTGTGTCCTGGATGTGTGTACATTGGTTCGGTTGTCACTGAGTCGTATGCAGCTTATCTCCTTCAAGCTGTTGATCAGGCTTAAGTCATCCGTTGTGGTTACATGACTGGTGAAGTAAACCTTTTCAGACTCTCTGCCATTGAAGGTCGGCTGCTTACTCAACAGTCTCTCTGCCACCTGGTGTTGATTGTTCTGTTCAGACAGATAATTGAACCTTTCTGCCAAGCCTGTAAAATCGGTGACTTTCTCTACTTTGACAATGTTAACCAGCTCTCTGATGCCAACATAAAGTGATTTCATTTGACTCTGTTTGGGTTCAGCCAGGAGTCTGGGAATCTCAAGGAAGTCTTCTGCTGGTTGATTTTCAACTGGTCGGTCAACAACAGTTTGCTCCTCAACCAGTTATTCCCTCAAAGTTGTTGAATTCCTCCAACTTTGAGGCAGCATGGTGGCTCAGTGGTTAGCACTGCTACCTCACAGCACGAGGGTCCTAGGTTCAATTCTATCCCTGGGCGACTGTCTGTGTGGAGTTTGTACATTCTCCCTGTGTCTGCGTGGGTTTCTTCCGCGTGCTCCAGTTTCCTCCCACAATCCAAAGATGTGCAGGTTCGGTGAATTGGCTATGCTAAATTTGCCCATAGTGTTCTGGGATGTGTAAGTTAGGTATACTGGTAAATATAGGGTAGGGGAATAGCTCTGGGTGGGTTACTCTTTGGAGGGTTAATGTGGACTTGTTGGGCTGAAGGGTCTGGTTCCACACTGTTGGGATTCTATAATCTTTTCTGATGAAGTTGAGGTCAAGGCAGGCTCAAAAATGAAGCTGGTTGATTGAAAACAATACGTACATTTTCAACTCTCTTCTGTATGTTGGGTTGCAGTGTGACTTGTGGTAAATTCCTAAACTATTCTCTGTCAGTTATATCTTTTATCATCTTTATTCTTAAACAATTCAAAATGGTGCCAGATTGTGGTGAATGTTGAAGTTTTTCACTGTGTTTTACTGTGTTATTCACTGTAAAATGCAAGTGACAACAGGTAAGTCATGGCATGGTGGCACAGTGGTTAGCACTGCTGCCTCACAGCGCCAGAGACCCGGGTTCAACTCCCGCTTCAGGTGACTCTCTGTGTGGAGTTTGCATATTCTCCCTGTGTCTGCGTGGGTTTCCTCTGGGTGCTCCGGTTTCGTCCCACAATCCAAAAATGTGCAGGTTAGGTGAATTGGTCATGCTAAATTGCCTGTAGTGTTAGGTNTCGGTGTGGACTTGTTGGGCCGAAGGGCCTGTTTCCACATTGTAAGTAATCTAATCTAATCATGTAAGTCATTCATTCACTCAATGAAACATGAGCCTAGCGAAAAGACAGATGCATTATCAGCAATTGTTTGTGTTAACGTGGAAGAAGTGGGCATGACAGGGCCTCATCATTTTTATATTGAGCTTTCTCGATACAATGAAATGAGAATACCTAAGCTCCCACTGTAAGACTGTGGCTGGGATTATCAGGTATTCAGGCATTGAGAGGTTTACTCCAAAAAAAACAATGTAGATCTTAATTATTAATTTGCACTCCGTCTGGAGCCATCTTTTGTGACCACCTCAACATCAACTCCTTTAGCTTTCCACCATAATCATGTATTTCGGTCATTTTGGCTTCCTTTTTTGAATTGAATTGAATTAGCTTTATTGTCACATGTGCTCAAATACGTTCTGTGCAAAGTTTATAAATAACCACTTCCAGTGCCATCCTCAGTACAAAGGTACCAAGGTACAGCTTCTTCAGTCACATGATTAGTTACAGTATGACAATGTCACCAACACATGGTGCCATCTTAGGTACAGAGTACCTCGGTACAGTCCTGAGTTACAGAATAGAGAGATGAAGAAAAACAAGTTACATTACAGCTGTACACTGGTCAGAAAAATAAGAACCAAAGTTATGTTCTTTTCCTATCCTCCCTCCCCCTACCAATTTCTCTCTCTGGCTGTGTATTTGCCTAAGGAGGAAGTGAGGACTGCAGATGCTGGAGATCAGAGTCGAGAGTGTGGTGCTAGAAAAGCATATCAGGTCGGGCAGCACCTGAGGAGCAGGAGAGTCGACATTTGATCAGGAATAAGGGAATAAGGTTGAGAGATAAATGGGAGGGGGTGGGTTTGGGGGCAGTTAGCTGGGAAAGCAATAGGTGGATGAAGGTGAGGGAGAAGGTGATGGGTCAGAGGGGGCAGTGATGGACGGGTCCAGAGGGCGGTGCCAAGTTGGAGGCTTGGGAATGGGATAATGAAGGGAGAGGAAATGAGGAAGCTGTTGAAATCCACACTTATCCCGTGTGATTGCAAGGTCCCAAGGCAGAATATGAGGTGATCCTCCTTCAGGTGTCGGGTTGTAATGGTTTGACAGTGGAGGAGGCCCAGGACCTGCATGTACTTGATGGAGTGGGAGGGAGAATTGAAGTGTTCAGCCACGAGGTGGTGGGGTTGGTGGATGCGGATGTACCAGAGATGTTTTCTGAAACGATCCGCAAGAAGACATCATCTCTGGGACACCCACACCCACCAACCCCACCGCCCCATGGCTGAACACTTCAACTCCCCCTCGCACTCCATCAAGGACATGCAGGTCCTGGGCCTCCTCCACCGCCAAACCGTTACCACCCAATGCCTGGAGGAAGAACGCCTCATATTTTGCTTTGGGACCCTGCAACCACATGGGAAAAATGTGGATTTCAACAGCTTCCTCATTTCCACTCTCTCCTCATTATCCCAGTCCCAAATCTCCAACTTGACACTGCCCTCCGGACGTGTGCATCACTGCCTCCTCTGACCTATCACCTTCTCCCTCAGTTTCATCTACCAATTGCTTTCTCAGCTACCTCCCTCCAACCCCACCCCCTCCTGTTTATCTCTCACCCCCGATCCTCAAACCTCCTGATGAAGGGCTTATACCTAAAATGTCGATTCTCCTGCTCCTCGGATGCTGCCTGACCTGCTGTGCTTTTCCAGCACCACACTCTTGACTGTGTATTTGCTTAAACACTGTCCATTTCTTAGATCTTTCTGGAAGGTCATCAGCTTGAAGCATCGACTCTGTTGCACTCCCCAGCCATACTACCCTGACCTCCTGAGCAGTGCTAGCATTTTCTCTTTGTTTATCTGCAGGATTTCTGCTTCTGCTTTCATGAAACATGATGCTCACCTCTAAGGAATGCTTAGTTTAGAAACTACCTCATGGGTGGCACGGTGGTGCAGTGGTTAGCACTGCTGCCTCACAGCACCAGAGACCTGGGTTCAATTCCCGCCTTGGGCAACTGTCTGTGTGGAGTTTGCACATTCTCCCCGTGTCTGCGTGAGCTTCCTCTGGGTGCTCCGGTTTCCTCCCACAGTCCAAAGATGTGCAGGTTAGGTGAATTGGCCATGCTAAATTGCCTTTAGTGTTAAGTGAAGGGGTAAATGTAGGGGACTGGGTCTGGGTGGGTTGCTCTTCGGAGGGTCTGTGTGGACTTGTTGGGCCGAAGGGCCTGTTTCCACACTGTAAGTAATCTAATCTAATGTAGGTCCAGAAGCAAGGTCCACAGCCAAGTTCTAGCTTCTACTTAATGCTAAGTTGGTGGCCCATGTCTGGATGAAATATTAGCAAGCCAACAAGAAACTTACTTCAAGTATCAACATTATGTGAAGGAAAACAAAATCTACAAGGTAAAAAAAAATCAATGCAAGCTTGCGGGCTGGAGCGGCGTTAATTGTTTTTTTTAACTACAGTTAGCAGTGAAGTGTATGAAGCAAATGAGCTAAGTGGCCAATTTTGGACATGATCTTGTTGAGTGTAAGTGATAGATAACAAAAAACTCTGTTACTCAATGAAATAATCCATGACACTGTTTTGTTCACTGAACAGTGATCACTCTTCAGAGAAATGTTCTTTATCTTCTCATGCCTAATGATGCATGAGGCAGACAAAACATGTGCCAATGTTCATTTCCAAAGATTTTTCCTGAAACAGGTTACTATCCTGTTACTGGAGGCTATAAGCTGAGGGGTACCACTTTTGCATCAAGATTAGAAGAACAAGCAATTCTCTTGCTTTTATTTCCTGTCAAAGGTGTATTGGACGAACGTATAGGTTGGTATTAAAGTCGACAGTTTGATGCTGGAAAAGCATAGCAGGTCAGGCAGCATCCGAGGACCAGGAGAATCATTGTTTCGGGCAAGAGCCCTTCATCAGAATTTGTTTTTTTTTCTGATTCCTAATGAAGGGCTTTTCCCCAAAACATCGATTCTCCTACTCCTCAGATACTGCCTGACTGGCTGTGCTTTTCCATAACCACAATCTCGACTCTGGTCTCCAGCATCTGCAGTCCTCACCTTCTCCTTGGTTGGTATTAAACCTGCTTTGACTGCACTTTTTATTGTCCTCATGAAGGAGACACAGTCTAGGGGTTTCTGACTTAAAGGCACTGCATTGCCCACTGCAGCTCAAGACCTCTCAAAATTACAGGGGGGTGTCCGAATGACTGATCATGCACTGATTCTGGATCAGTGGTGCTGGAAGAGCACAGCAATTCAGGCAGCATCCGAGGACAGGCAAAATCTAAACGTCGATTTTGCCTGTCCTCGGATGCTGCCTGAATTGCTGTGCTCTTCCAGCACCACTGATCCAGAATGTGGTTTCCAGCATCTGCAGTCATTGTTTTTACCTCCTTGATCATGCACTGAGTTTGACCATAAAATAGAAGCAGCGAAATGTAGAAACTTGAACTGATCCAAGCTTATGTTGCAAAAGCTTCGTACAGAAGTCCACTTGCGATTATTTCCAAGTCTTATTGTCTTTAGCTTCTGGTTTAAGTTCCGGTAATTTACTTATTAATCCATATCTACCGCCCAGAATTTGGTCAGTCTGATTATAGTTAGCATCTGCAGGTTTGAAAGGGACAGCTCTTTTAACAAAAATTCCTCCTCTTCAACCATAACTTTCGCTGTCCCCATTTTTTTTAGTTTTGTTTTGCTTTCTGAGGTTTAAGAACTTGATGAAATCTTTTGGTTATTCCTAGCAGGGGCAGTGGCTAACTCCTAAGTCAGATCATGAGTATTTGTTCTTAATAACACTACAGTCACAAAAAGCCAGCAAACAGGTTCCACAGGTATTGAAAAGCCAAAATGGAACATTGGCTTTTACTTAAAAGACAATAGAGTGGAAAAATAGATAACAGCAATTCAGGCAGCATCGAGGAGCTTCAGCAAAATCGACGTTTCGGGCAAAAGCCCTTCATCAGGAATAAAGGCAGAGAGCCTGAAGCGTGGAGAGATAAGCTAGAGGAGGGTGGGGGTGGGGAGAGAGTAGCATAGAGTACAATGGGTGAGTGGGGGAGGAGATGAAGGTGATAGGTCAGGGAGGAGAGGGTGGAGTGGATAGGTGGAAAAGGAGCTGGGCAGGTCGGACAAGTCCGGACAGGTCAAGGGGACAGTGCGGAGCTGCAAGTTTGAAACTAGGATGAGGTGGGGGAAGGGGAAATGAGGAAGCTGTTGAAGTCCACATTGATGCCCTGGGGTTGAAGTGTTCCGAGGCGGAAGATGAGGCGTTCTTCCTCCAGGCGTCTGGTGGTGAGGGAGCGGCGGTGAAGGAGGCCCAGCACCTCCATGTCCTCGGCAGAGTGGGAGGGAGAGTTGAAATGTTG
>NC_057733.1:10458051-10464422 GCF_004010195.1 Chiloscyllium plagiosum
CCTATCTCTCCACGCTTCAGGCTCTCTGCCTTTATTCCTGATGAAGGGCTTTTGCCCGAAACGTCGATTTTGCTGAAGCTCCTCGATGCTGCCTGAACTGCTGTGCTCTTCCAGCACCATTGATCCAGAATCTGGTTTCCAGCATCTGCAGTCATTGTTTTTACCTTGTAAAACTAGATAAGTCTTGCAAAAACTATACAAGGCACTATTAGACAACACCTGGAATATTGGTTGTTGGCAAAAGCAACATGATGAAAGCACTAATTTTCTAATGGTATCCTGGATGATCTTCAGGAGATACAGATGATTATTCATGACTTTTGGTATTTTTAATGCTCCAAACTATCTGCAATTAATTTACATTAGATGAGATTAGATTCCCTACAGTATGGAAACAGATCCTTCAGCCCAACAAATCCACACCAACCGTCCGAAGAGTAACCCCCCCCAGACCCAGTCCCCTACCCTATACTGACCCCTGACTATGGCCAATTCACCTGACCTGCTGATCTTTGGATTGTGGGAGGAAACCGGAGCACCTGGAGGAAACCCATGCAGACACGGGGAGAATGTGCAAACTCCACACAGACAGTTGCCCAAGCTGGGAATATGAACTCGGATCCCTGGCGCTGTGAGTCAACAGTGCTAACCACTGAACCACTGTGTCACTCCGGTGGGAGAGGGATTCAGAGAGATAGCATCTGGGTATGAAATAAAAGCAAGGGAAACAGATATGAATTACCATCATGCTGCCCAGAGCAGCACACCTTTTGGAGAAAGTTTAAGATGCTGAGATAGAGTGTGAAACTTCCTAGAATCAATGAGAAGCAACAGGTTGGCATGCTCTGGGCATTGTCACTGCCAGTAGTGACACTGAAAATGAAAGTCAAACACGTTGCTCAAATCAAGTGAATTAACCTTCAAGATAGAACTCTCCAAGTGCTGCATGAGGTAGGGATGAAGAAATGACTTGCAAATAAGACTTGCAAATATTAAGGATACAACTGTTTCTTTAAGAATATTGGGCATGGAGAGATGAAATGATAGCCTAAGGTAGCATCTTGTACAAAGGGAAGAGTCATTATCCCTAAAGAGTAGAGAAAAAGAGATGATGATGCACATTGGTACAACCCATAAAAGATTGAGCCAGGCCTAGGGAAAGAATGGGAAATGCTGTACTGAACATGAGCAATTAGATGAAGGAATACAAGAACAAGTACTGTGCTTCTAATAAATATCAAGCTAAATAGCTATTTATGACACAACATCCCAGGCAGGCCACAGATGTAGTTGGGTGTAGACCTCTTCAGTCTCACAGGAATTCATTATCCTGTCACTGTTGACATCTATTCTGACCAATCAGAGTTAGACCAGTGATAAAAATGATTACCAGGGAGATTGTAGAATCTCTTCAGCAAACTCTAGTCAATGCGGCATTCCAGATATTGGGATGAAGGATTGGGAAATACAACACCACACATTATTCCCACACAATCTCCAGTCAAATGGAAAAAGCTGAGGGAGCAGTAAAACTTGCCGAAGGGTAATAAAGAAATCTATTGCAATGAGCACATGTATCATTAGGAGACATTGCGATTTAAAGACTTTAGTTGGAATCTTCCCAGACCCTGGATTATATGAGCAGCAGCGAGTCAGTGTGGAAAAAATGGAGAGATTGGAAGAAATTATGTTTTTGACATGAGGCTACAAATGTTCAGTTTGTACAGTGAGAGGAGAATCTCACTGGTGAGCAGTGAGGGGCTTATTGTATCCGTATTCGTGCCATTAGTACCTAACCTTACCTCATTGGAGTGAAAGTTGGTCTAGGCAGTTGTCCACTGTCACTTTGGGATTCAACTCAATGAAAATCAAGGGGTTTGCCAGGGTTCACTACTGCAATAGCTGGGGAAGTCAATTGTGGAGATTGGAAGTAGTCTGCTGGAATGTAGAGGGAACAGTAATTGTGAAGGGAAGCAACTTACAATGTAAGTTCAGGTGACGATAGAGCATTGGAAGTCATGGGTTACACAAGGTGGAGTGTCATCAGTTGTCACAACCTCCCTGGCATGGGTGAAGGGCACTGGCTGTGCATCACAATCGTTGACTTGGCTTAGCTATAGTAAAGAAGCTGTAATTCAAAGGTTGGGTCAGAATATGTGCAAACTCAACAATGATGAGGAACATGGAGAAGATGTTTCAGGGTGAAGGGAATTCATTTAGACACAAATTTATAGTAGTGACAGACCACAAACTCCAGCTAGGGATACTTAAAGAATACAAGGCCGTTCCACCCGTAGCTTTAGGTCAAATTCAGTGGTTGGCTCTTATTCGCAGTGGATACAGTTACAAGTTGGAATACCATCAGGATGCATTGAGCTGCCCTCCCACTGGCAGATACACTACCGGTGGTGCCTCCTCTGGAAGAGTCCGTTCTGGTTTTAAACTTCCTAGATGCCCTTCTGGTCACCACTAATAATATCTGGTTGTGTGCACAAAAGGATTCAGTCTCGGCAAAACTAAAATAGCTGGTAGTGATGGGGGAAACAAAACCGCCATCACAACCAGGATTGAAACCTTTCTGGACCCAGCAAGAACAGATTCCTGTAGAGCACAGTATATTACTGTGGGGAGAAAGAGTGATGGTCCCGAGCAAAGGTTGCCACCACGTACTGACTGAATTCTACCAGGGGGGGTCTAAAATGAAGATGTTGGTGAGAGGTTATCGCTGGTGGCCAGGATTGGATGCTGACATAGCTGCATTACTGGGGGAATGCCCAGGGTGTCAACAAGGACAAAAAGTATTGCCAACAGCTCTCCCACATTCATGGGAATTGCCGGGTAAATCTTGGCCTCGGTTACACTATGCAGGGTCTTTTGTGGGCTCAATGTTCCTGGTCATTGTGGATGCCCATTCAAAATGGTTGGACATGCATAGAGTTCATTCATCAAATTCAGGCTTGACAATTGAAAAGGTGCGAGTATCATTTGCGATACACGGTCTCCCGGAAAAATTGGTCTTGGACAATGAGACCTTCTTTACCAGCAGGGAATTGGAGGATTTCCTAAATTCAAATGGCATTTGGCACAAACGGGCAGCTCCATCACTCAACGGTCTGGCAGAAAGACTGGTCCAAATGTTGAAGGCTGGTTTGAAGAAGCAGCCTGTTCGATTATAAGTCTACCCCTCACGCACCAACAGCTTCAGCAGAGTTGCTGATGGGGAGAAGACTCTGTACCAGGTTAAACCTGATATTCCTGGTCCTTGGGTGGGAGGTGGAGAGGGAAGGGAGGTTGGTGTGAAATGGTGTCAGGAGTGCCAATGCTGGCCACAGATGTCCTCGAAGCAACAGAGACAGTTTACTTCAGAGGACAAAGTTTGGGGTCAAAACCATGGAAATGGCTCTGTGTGGGTATGAGATGAGTCAACATGAGGTCAGGTCCCACGACTTACAGGTGCGATTGACTTGGGCAAACATATGGATCACCTGAAAGCTTTTACCTCGCAACTGGGACAGGCGCAAAACATACCCGGCCCCTCAGAATAGCCAGAAAGGCTATCAGGAACCATGGGTTCCCCCTCTCCATCTCGCACCGAAGATATCTCAGGATCTGAGATGAGTGTAGCCGATGTCACTGCCTTGATACCATTACCGCCTGAAGAAGAGGAGGAATTTCTTCTGAGACACTCTGGGTGCAAGAGACGGGCTACACACTGCCGATGTCTGAGTCACAACTGAAGGAACCGGGACTGCTGCAAAAACGCTCGAGGAGAGGCGATAAAGATCTACATGCCTGGATTTGGAGGGGAGGGATGTAGTGATTAGAACAAAGGCCGACTTGATCTCCTTGACTATGAGATCCTTAATTGGGCCAATCAGGGAGCCCTGGCTGACAGATATAAACAAGAGATTCCCACTACTCTAGGGAATGGCTATGAGCTAGCTGGTCAGAGTCCACGTACTGTGCACATATAAATAAAGGATGACTTGATGATAGGATACCAGTTTCCGTGCAGTTATTTCACTGTGAATTCAAGTACTTTCAGCACAACTATAAGAGCATAAGATGTTGGAGTAGGAGTAGGCCATTCAGCCCATTGAATCTTCTCTATCCAGTGTGATCATGGTTGTCCTGAGGTTGTAGTATACTGTACACATTTGGAACAAAGAGCTGATCTTGTGTTATTTGCCACTTTAGCTTACAGGGACCTGGGAGATGCACACAATTAAATAAAGATGAAGATTTTATACAGCTCTTTGTATGGAAACTTTTCAAATTGTGAAGTGGGATTAATGCATGCTGGGTGGCTGTGGTTTGCTAAAAATAGGAAGCCATTGATCTAAACTGTGGATTGCAGTGTCTTCTGGCTCACGCCCTTAAATTCAACGCATTCTCCCTCTGTTGTTGCTTCTGTTTTATTGTTGGTGCAATTGTCAAAGCCAATCATAGCAGCTGGCTAATGTCCCACAGAAATGTCATCAATGGCAGCTCCATAGGGAAGCTGGTTTCCAATTGTCTGAACACAACAATAACAACTGTGATGTATAGCATTTATGTTACAGTCAGAACATTTTAATAGGAAAATCCATCATGGAAATTCACTTTCCTAGCCTAACTCTGACCTCCTTAACTTATGCATGTGGCAGATGGGTACACAGCCTGTGTTGGAAGATAACAGAAGTAAAGCACAGGACAAAATTGTCGCAGCAATTTAATGATGTTGATGGAAATCACTGGGGATTTTCAATTTCTGTTCACTTCATTTGGAATTGACTAATTGGAATTTTGCATCTGAAACCCATCTCTTCCAGCAATTTTATCGTGATAATGATTGTCTTTAATAGTAACTGCTAGTCATTCATATACATGTTCAGTAGGAACAGTATGAGTCCATTCATCCACAGTTACCTTGTTTCATCATTGAGTTGGAATTTGATGGTTTATATCTCAACTCCACTTCCCTGTCTTGGCTCAGTATTTCTTTAAAACCCAATTATGTATACATTGTGGTAAGGGTATTGAGAGAGAAATTCAACTGGTTTGAACAAAAGTCAAACCTGGACCAATTCAATTTTCATCCTGCTACCTTACACTCACTCGCATCGCCAGCACAACACTAATATGAGAGAGTGACAATTTCTGTCTCTTAGTGGATTGAGGGTTTGTGATGGTTCGAATCTTTGATGTGTTAATTGATGTGTTAATCACCTTGATTCCGCTGGCCATGACCAGCATGCGGGAAGCACTTGTTTCTGTTTGTTGTATAGTTCTTATCATGGAGATGTACCTTCAATGGTGCCATAGAGTCACAGAATCCTACAGCAGTGAAGCAGAAGCTTAAGTCCAGCCTGTCCACGTCGATCATAATCCCCAAAACTGAACTAGTCCCACCTGCCTGTGCTTGATCCATATCCCTCCAAATATTTCTTATTCATGTACTTATTTAACTGTCTTTTAAATGTTATGACTGTATCTGCACCATTTCCTTGCCCTGGCAAAGTCCTCTGCATCTGGTGGTAAGAAAGGAGATTCAACAGCAATGCCTTCTCCACAAGCCAATCTGCCTAATATTCAGATGATAACCACTCAAGACTACTTCTAGAGAAAACAGTAATCGCATGTCCAAACTTCCCTGGCTCAGCTCGGGAACAGAGCATATCATTCACATAGTTGACACTAAACATGGCAGTGTCAAGAAACTCCCAAGAGGACATCAGAAATGCTTTTACGATGTCAAATGTCCATGTTGACTCACGAGTGACCCTGGCTTGTGACTGACAAAAAGTGAGGAACATTTACTCAGGAAGTCAGCAAACTCATCGAGAGACTCCACTGGGAGCACCCAGAGGTGAAATCAAGGCATTTGAACACAGCATGAAAACCCCTGGACAAGTCACCTACTTGACCCTGAAGGAGCAGCTGCCTCACATGAGACAGATAACGCAGATCATGCGTTGGACTCATCAGCTATCCCAGAATCCATTGAACTCAGGTAAAAGGGAGTCATCTTCAATCACAAGCAACTGCTGAGGATGAAATACCTCCTCCGAGTGGGAGCTGATGGCCTCTTAGTTAATCCTGAGATTCAGGTAATGTTCTGGGGACATGGGTTCACATCGACCATGGCAAATGGTGGAAATTGACTTTAAAAAATAAATCTGGAATTATGAGTCAAATGATGGCCATGAATTCATTGCCGATTTTCAGGAAAACCCATTAGGTTGGCTAATGCCCTTTAGGTAAAAACAATGACTGCAGATGCTGGAAACCAGATTCTGAATTAGTGGTGCTGGAAGAGCACAGCAGTTCAGGCAGCATCCAAGGAGCAGTGAAATCGACGTTTCAGGCAAAAGCCCTTCATCAGGAATAAA
>NC_057733.1:10466986-10496980 GCF_004010195.1 Chiloscyllium plagiosum
CTGGGAGCCGGGAGCTGGTGTAGGTGTAGAGCTGGGAGTGGGGTCGGAGCCAGTACCTGGAGTGGGTGTGATGGTGGGGGGAATGGGGGTAGAGTCATGAGTAGGGGTAGTGTTCCCCTCGGGGTTCTGGGGGGTGGGGATAGTGACAGTGAGGTCTGTGGGGAGCGTGTCAGCAGAATGCAGGTGAGTGGCATTGGTGGGGGCGGAAATGGTAGTGACCACGGCAGTTGGGGTGGCGGAAGTCCCTGAGCGTGTGGCATCAGCGATGATGTGAGGAACGGAAGTGATGTCACGTGTGATGCATAAGGAATTGTGAGGGGTGGAAGTGGTTGTGGGAGTGGCCATGATGGGGGTGGAAGTGACATCATCAATCAGCGTGGGGGTGGCAGCTGCATGGCTAATGATGTTTGAGTAGTTTTCGAGGCCAGGGGAATCTTCTGGAATGTTTGAGGAGCGCTGGTTATGGAGGTAGGTAGATAAAAGTTTGTTGTACTTACAGTTTTTGATGTTTGAGATGGAATTGAAATACTGTTGAAATGAATTCTCCTGAGGATGTAGTACAGAGTGGGTCCTTTGCAATTCTGAGAGAGTGTGGTCCTCAGCTGAGGCAGGGCTGACTGTAGAGAGGTTAGGTGCTGGCGCGTTGCTGCAAGCGTGGAGCGGAGGATCTTGAAGGAGAACCGTTGCTGGTGTTTTTGAATCTGTAGTCTAGAATAGACACTTCAGTTAATAACGATGTAAGAGGAGTGATCTTGCTCCTGGAGTGATGGCATTGATACTCATTTCCAGAGGAAAATCTGTGGTCTTCAGTCTTATGAATACTAATCTCATACCTTTTGGGTAAGGCAGTATGGTGGCTCAGTAGTTAGCATTGCTGCCTCACAGCACCAGGATCCCAGGTTCAATCCTGACCTCAGGTGACTGTCTGTGTGGAGTTTGCACATTCTCCCCGTGTCTGCGTGGGTTTCCTCCGGGTGCTCCAGTTTCCTCCCACAGTTCAATGATATGCAGGTTAGGTAAATTGGCCATGCTAAATTTCCCATAATGTAAGGTATATTAGTCAGAGGGAAGTGGATCTGGGTGGGTTACTTTTCGGAGGGTTGGTGTGGGCTGGTTGGGCCGAAGGGCCTGTTTCCACACTGTAGGTAATCTAATCCTTCCTGTGACGGAGTTCTATCAAATGTTTCATCATTTCTTTCCTGAATAGCGAGACTTTGATTTGAAAGTTAAGTTCCCCTTGGGTTGGACTCCCTCAAAAATTGAAGATCTTTCTCTTTACCTACCTGATCCTTTCAAAATCCTGGAATTGCCACTTACAATGTTATATTGCAGGGACTCAAAACATACTTTATGTAATCTCTCCTCACAATCTACCCTTGGAGCCTTGACCATACCCTGACAATATCTGTGCTGCAGTCCTTAAAAAGGCTATTTGCTCCACTGTGAACCTCAGGACTGGAGGCAGTACTTCAGATATGGTCTAAACAGGGCTTTGCATGACTCTAACAAAGCTTCCTCCCCTTCCTCCACTGTGTCCTTGTTGGAAAGTCTAATATACCACTAGCTTTGTTGGTATTTGCACCTGAATAGGGAGAAGGTTACTTTGAGCAAAAATCCAATCTTTTTATATGCCTCCCATTCATCTCCCTCTCTTGTTCGAAGAGCTCCTTGGGTACATAGTACATAGAAATTTTCACCCTAGGTTTTATAGGAACGTAGAATCCTTACAGTGTGGAAACAGGCCATACCGACCCTCCAAAGAGTAACACATCCATATGTGTTCCCCTACGCTATTGTTTGACATTTCATCTGACTAATACACCTAACCTATACATCCCTAAACACCACAGGCAATTTAACATGGTCAATTCTCCCAACCTGCACATCTTTGGACTGTGGGAGGAAACTGAAGCACCCGAAGGAAACCCACGCAGACATGCGGAGAATTTGCAAACTCCTCACAGACAGTTACCCGAGACTGGGATCGAGCTCGGGTCCCTGGCACTATGAGGCAGTAGTGGCTCAGTATGATATGTTTTAGAACATGGTCAGGAAAGGATTGGTACCAAAAGCTCCACGCTGTTAGTCTGTGATTCCACCGCAAACACAATTCCTTCCTAGAAATAATTCTGAAGATCTTGCCTAAGTTTGGAATATGGGAATGGGAGCAGGCCATTTAGCCCACTGAGCCTGCCCCCCCCCCCCCCCCCCCATTAAATACAATCGCTGCTTTAATGCTTTTTCTCCAGCCTATTCCCATATCCCTTTACCACCATCAGTAATCAGACATTTATCAAACTCATCCTTAAACGTACTCCATGTCTCAGCTTCCGCAGTCCTTTGGGATAAAGAATGCCAAAAATTCAGAATCCTCTGAGTAAAATACTTTCTCCTCATCTTGGACCTAAGTGGCATCTCATTTATTTTTACATTTTTAAATTAGATGGATTCAAGACAGTCATCAGTACAATATGGTTTCATTTAACATAGCAAACATCTCAGCAGGTTTAATTTATAAATACCATTTTGAAAGGTTCAAAGTAGAAATCATGGTTGAAGTAAAGATGGGTGTAGAATGAGTTCAAATGTTGAGGTTGAGTTGACAACTCTCAGGGTACATTGTTGGCTTGCCTGTCAAAGGGACTCAGTTCAAATTGTAGCCATAATGAAAGCCTTTGATCAGGTTGTGGAGAAAGTGAGATCCGCAGATGCTGGAGATCAGAGTCGAGAGTGTGTTGCTGGAAAAGCACAGCAGGTCAGGCTGCAAATGTCAATTCTCCTGCTCCTCGGATACTGCCTGATCTGTGCTTTTCCAGCAACACACTCTCGACTTTGATCAGGTTGTGTTAATAGTGGTTGGTATTGGATCTAGTTTGTGCTGGCAGAATGCTCCCTCTCAAAGAGATGAATGTCATCAGTGAGATTGGCTCTGACTACACCAACTGTCATAGAGGGCTGCTGATGAGAGCTGGGAGGCACTCAACAGGTCAAGTTGCACCAAGGATCCACTAAATACTTGGGAAGTGCTGACTTCCCAAGTATTGTTATGGGAGAACATAATGGAACCCATTATCTGAATGTTTCTCATTTTCCCCTTTCCTGTTGCAATTAAAGGCACTTCCATTTGATTAGTCACAGCTATTAGTCACAGTACAAAACAATTCAATAACGTAGTCACTCTACAATCAAAAGTGAGACAAAACATCTTCTTAGCTATGGTAAATTTGAAATGTAAAGTACTGATGTTTACGAAGACACTCATGCAAACTAAAGTTTATTCCTCGAACTTTCCTGCTCAATATCAGTCAGAATTTCTTTTTATTGCTTTCTTGAGATGTGAGTATTTCTGATCTGTTGCTCATCTTTAATTCATCCTTGATCAGATAGTAGTGGGCAGCCTTCCTGATGCTGAGGTGCAAAGGAGATGGTGGTAATGTTTAATAACCTTTTAGTTCTTCTTGTTCACCGATGTTTGAGCTGTATATTAATGGTGTGATAATAATTTCTGGAGTTACTGAGATACATGGAATGAAGAAAGTAAATGAACATTAATACAGGTACAGCTGTCAAAGCAAAGAGACTCAGCATCTACTGCACTGTAAATGCAGCTTCTTCAGGCTGAGTAACTCTTCCAAACTGCTACCTTGGGAATAACATCAGTCAATAAAGCAAAATGAACAGTTTAAAATGGAACTGTGTTAATATTCAACACTTTTTTAATTACTTGTTAAAGAGTTTTGACAGGCAAATATGCCCTTTAACCTCGAACTGACATTATTGATGAGGCCACCAAACCAACAGAGTTTATTACCCAATAATTACACTGTTTAAAAAGGGCAGCCTTGCAGCTATAAAGTACCTCTCAACATTGTCTCAAGACATTTCATACACAACAAATGACTGAAGGACAACAAGTGTATCAGTAAACAGTGGCCATTTTGAAAGCAGTGAATAAAATACTGTGACGTAGTATATTAAAGGAGGTTCCTATTGCACAAGGTATGAAGTTATTACAAGGAAGTAACACCCAAAACATCAGGTCTTCACTTTCCTTCTGTGTAAGGCATCAGCATGATGGCGCTATCAGAGAGTTGTTGGTGAGGACGGGATGGGTTTCTCAAAGGGCACCATTCTTGCAATCATGTGGAGAGCTTCTCTTGTGCCATCAACAAAGCCTGTGATGGAGCCACAATAACTTTCAATATTTATTGATAACTTTGATGAAGGAATTGATTGTCCTGGATGACACAAAAATTGGTGGGAAGATAAGTAATGAGAATAACTCAACGAATCCACACAAGGATATGGACAGAACAAGTGAATGGATAATCACTTGCTGGATGGACTATAATGTGGGAAAATGTGAGGCTATGCATTTTGGCAGGAAAAAATAGATCGGCTGCATATTATTTAAATGAGGAAAGATTGCAGAAAAGTTTGGAGCCTATGTGCATAAATCACAAAAAGCTAGCATATAATGAGATTTGAGAAGATTTGTAACTCAGGTTGAGGTTTTGGATGTAGGTCTGCTCGCTGAGCTGAAAGGTTCATTTCCAAATGTTTCATTACCCTACTAGGTATCATCTTCAGTGGGCCTCAGGCAAAGCAATGCTGAAAATTCCTGCTTTCTATTTGTATGTTTGGGTTTCTTTGGGTTGGTGATGTCATTTCCTGTGGTGATTTTATGTCGTGTGGTGAAGTCACTTCCCGTTCCTTTTCCTCAGTGGGTGGAAGATGGGGTCTAACTCGATGTGTTTGTTGATCGAGTTCTGGTTGGAATGCCATGTTTCTAGGAATTCTCGTGCGTGTCTTTGTTTGGCTTGTCCTAGAATGGATGTGTTGTCCCAATCAAAGTGGTGACTTCCCCATCCCGTGTGTGAGGATACTAGTGAGACAGTGTCACGTCTTTTGTGGCTAGTTAGTGTTCATGTATCCTGGTGGCTCGTTTTCTGCCTGTTTGTCCAATGTAGTGTTTGTTACAGT
This sequence comes from Chiloscyllium plagiosum, assembly GCF_004010195.1. NCBI lineage: Eukaryota > Metazoa > Chordata > Chondrichthyes > Orectolobiformes > Hemiscylliidae > Chiloscyllium > Chiloscyllium plagiosum. The sequence goes on from NC_057733.1 coordinate 10,471,970, forward strand.
CCTTGCACTGTATTTTGTAAATGACATTAGTTTTCCTCATTGTCTGCATAGGGTCTTTCAAGTTCATTAGCTGCTGTTTTAGTTGGTGGGTTTGTGGTCTACCATGATGCCAAGGGGACTGAGTAGTCATTTCAGAGATGTCTTTAGTGTAGGGGAGAGTGGCTAGTGTTTCTGGACGTGTTTTATCTGCTTGTTTAGGTTTGTTGCTGAGAAATTGGTGGACTGCATTCATTGGGTACCCATTCTTTTTGAATACACGGTATAGCTGATTTTCCTATGTTCTGCATAGTTCCTCTGTGCTGCAGTGTGTGGTGGCTCGCTGGAATAATGTTCTGATGTAGCTTCGTTTGTGGATGTTGGGATGATTGCTTCAGTAGTTTCAATATTTGGTCCGTATGTGTTGTTTTCCTGTAGACGCTGGTTTGAAGTTCCCCATTGGCTGTTCGCTCCACTGTGACATCTAGGAATGGCAGTTTGTTGTTGTTTTCCTCCTCTTTAGAGAATTTTATGCCAGTAAGGGTATTACTGATGGTCTTGAATGTTTCCTCTAATTTGTTTCATTTAGTGATGACAAAGGTGTCATCCACATAGCGGACCCAAAGCTTGGGTTGGATGGTTGGCAGAGCTCTTTGTTCAAGTCTCTGCACTACTGCCTCTGCTAAGAATCCTGATATTGGAGATCCCATGGGTGTTCCATTGGATTGTCTATAAGTTTGGTTGTTTATGGTGAAGTGTGTAGTAAGACATAGGTCCACTAGCTTGATGATACTGTCCTTGTTGATGAAGTTATTGGTGTTTGGTGTATGTGTCTTTGGGTCTTCTAATAATGTAGTCAGTGTTTCCTTGGCCAAGTTAATGTTGATTGATGTAAACAGGGCTGTTACATCAAAGGAGACCATTATTTTATCCTCTTCTATCTTAGTGTCTTTGATGGTCTTCAGGAATTCTTGGGTGAAGTGGATAGAGTGGCATGACCTTTTCTACTAAGTGTTTTAGTCTTCGGTGTAGCTCCTTGGTCAATCTGTAAGTTGGTGTTCCAGGTCATGAGACAATGGGTTTAAGGGGGGTTCCTGGTTTGTGAATTTTATGGTAATCCGTAGAAGCATGGTGTGTTGGATCCATCTGGTTTCATTTTTTGGAAGTCGGCCTTATTTATTTCTCCAGATTTCTGACGTTTTTTGAGTAGGGCTGTGATTCAGTTCTCTAGTTTGGGGTCAGGTCTATCGCCACCTGTTGATAAGTGTTGGTATCTGTAAGTAGTGTGTTCGCTTTTTCGCTAATGAACTTGAAAGACCCTACACAGACAATGAGCAAAACTAATGTAATTTACAAAATACCGTGCAAGGACTGTAACAATCACTACATTGGACAAACAGGCAGAAAACTAGCCACCAGGATACATGCACACCAACTAGCCACAAAAGACATGACCCTCTCTCACTAGTATCCTCACATATGGATGAGGAAGGACACCACTTCGACTGGGCCAACACATCCATTCTAGGACAAGCCAAACAAAGACATGCATGAGAACTCCTAGAAGCATGGCATTCCAACCAGAACTCGATCAACAAACACATCGAGTTAGACCCGATCTACCATCCACTGAGAAAAAGGATCAGGAAGTGACATCACCACAGAAAATGATGTAATCACAGGAAATGACATCACCAACCCAAAGAAACCCAAACATATAAATAGAAAGCAGAAATTTTCAGCATTGCTTTGCCTGAGACCCACTGAAGATGATACCTAGTAGGGCAATGAAACATCTGGAAATGAACCTTTCAGTTCAGCAAGCAGACCTACATCCAAAGCCAGAATATAAATTCAACGGGAAGGTAAATGGACTGTTGGCTTTTATTCCAAAGGGAATAGAGTATAAAAATAGTGAAATCTTGCAAAAACAATTCAAAGTGCTAGACAGACCAAAGCTCTGAACAATTTTGGGTCCTTATCTCTGCTGGCATTGGAGACAGTCCAGAGAAGATTCTCTAGACTGATTCCAGGTATGATAATTTTCTTTTGGGGAGAGGTTGAGTCGGTTGGGCTTGCACTCATTGGAGTTTAGAAGAATGGGAGGTGACCTTATCAAAGAATATAAGATTCTTAAAGGTAGATATTAAGAGGCTGTTTCTCCTTGTGGGAAAAGTCCAAGACCAGAAGTCATTATCTTCAGATTAATGGGACACTAATTTAAGACAGAGATGAGGAGGAATATTTTCTCTATGGTAGTAAATCTGTAGAATTCTGTACTGCAGAGGACTGTTGAGGCTGGGTTGTTAAATATATTCAAGATAGAGATAGACAGATTTTTTTTAATCAATAAAGGAATCAAGTGATATGCAGAAAAGACAGGAAAGTGGAGTTGAGCATTATCAGATCAGTCACGATCTCATTGAATGGTGGATCAGACTCAATGGGCTAAATAACCTACTTTTGCTCCTACATCCTTTGGTATTATGGGAGCCAATGAACATCCTCTGCTCAGATTTTCAGAAGACATTTGATAAAGTCTCAAATGAAGATTATTGTGGAAAATACAAGCTCACCTGAGAAGAATTAGCTTTATTGTCACATTTACTGAAATGAGTACAGTGAAAAGTTTACAAGTTGCCAGTTATGGTGGCATATTAGGTACAAAGGTACCGAGATTCTTTAATGCAAGTGCTTAGGGAAAAATTTAGGAAACATAATGAAATTAACAAGTTCAGTATCACAACTCATGGTGTGGGTTAACATATTGGCAAAGATAGACGATTAGGAGAAAGTGAGGACTGCAGATGCTGGAGATCAGAGCTTAAAAATGTGTTGCTGGAAAAGCGCAGCAGGTCAGGCAGCATCAAAGGAGAAGGAACTGGAAGAAGAGTAGATGTGATTGGATCTATAATTAGGCATTAATGGAATGATAATGTAAACACTTGCTGGTGAAATGAGTGTCCCACCACCTGGGGCAAGAGAATTTAGTCCGAACTGAATTCTTTTAACCTTTTGTCCATCTCAGCTGCTGGCTGTAGTTCTCACTTCGGTGGAGAGCTGGAGAAACATCTACACACAATAACTCATGAGGACTTGAAATTAATTTTCAGGCTTGAAGAATGACTATGAAACAATGCCAGTGTTGAAGATTAGATTGTATAGGTGGAACAAGGGTATAGGTCAAGAGATATAGGTGCAGGATGGGTAGATGTGATCGGAGCTCCCTGTTTGCATGCAGGGTAAATGCTGAGCTGAATGGCCCATTTTTGCTGAACTTTTGTGTAATTGAAACCCGTTTTGGTAGACCAGGAGAAGACATGCTGTTAGCAGCATAGCTCAGTATTCCTGGCTCCATACCAACTTTGGATTAAGCACGCAATGCGTTTGTCTTATTAGTGATGTTGGCCGCTTGGGTACAAAACAGCAGTACAGATTAACGAGAGGAATGCAATTTTTAGCCCACCCCTTTGCCAATCCCAATGGCAAAGTACCTGTCTCCAGTCTGCAACCCCCTTGCCATGGATGTGCCAAGGATTGGGCATTCTCAGGCACCTCCCCATAATAATTGCACTGTATGGTAAAATATCTTGGCACCATTATCAACTCAGAGTGCCACACTGAGATTTATCTCTGAGTGAACAAGCTACCAAGATGAAGATGGAGTTCTATTGTTGAGCTTTCTCTTTCTCTCTCCTTCTCTCTTGAGGTTGGCCGAGTTTGCGACTGACAGATGGTAGAAGAAGCAGCTGCGCTGTTAACTCAACAAAAAAAAGTTTAATTTACAGTTAAAATGATGAAACAGCTACCCCCTCACCAGCTTAGGGCTAAGCCAATATTTCACTAGGCGATGATGTCTCTCACACACGCACGCACACACTTACACAAATACAGCTCCATTCATCTCCAGGCACAGAGGTAAATCTAATTCAAATTAAGTAGGAGCAGGAAGGATGAACCGATCTCCACACTTTGTATCATTTTGACAGAACTCCATTTACAATAGGTTTTAGCAACTGCCTCACCAGGATAGACCTATTACCGACCATGAGAAAAATGAGCCGATGCACCCACGTTAAAATGGCTGTTAAGAACTCAGCTCTAAAGACTACAAAAGCAAAATAAACACAACACGGTTAAATTCAGCAGACTGCACACAAACAAAATTAGCTTCATTCATTTTGCTCCACTCTCGAGCACCTCTGCCATTTCAGCTCTAATAAAGAGGCTGGGTTGCTGCGCTGGCGTAAATTCTACGATTTCATTTAATCCACAGTCTTTTACTATCATCAGTCACCTTGTGACATAAATGATGATCTCTGCAGGGACGTTTGCAATGCAAATAACTTCTATGCTGTAATTTTCCATTACGACCATGTAGCACTGGGCGCAATTTGTACCAATGGGGCAAAATTAAGTGAAAACCACTGACTTGAAATGATCTCAGAGACATGAACTAGGGTGCGACTGTAATCTTGGAGAAATCACATGAAGGGTTGGCATCCAGTCTAGATGCTTTTTCTTAACATTTATAATGTTTCTCAAAAAAAAAGGACATAACTGTGAAGAACGTCTAAAATATACTTTACCATTTTAAGTTGTAGTTGGTGAAGTATACTTTGGTTCAACTTCCTGAAATAATATCCATGTAACAAGACCATTCCAACCTATTCTGTACGCTTTCCTAAACTCAGTTTAATTTCGGTTAAAAAGAAAAACCAATTCACTGACTTTTCCTTTTAAGCTATATTTAAGTTTTGGATAAAATCTTATCTTGATAAAATTAACCTGACGAATGTATCCTGATAAATACCAATGATTTCAACAACTTCCCACTTTTCCCATAAGGGAAGAACATGAAGTGTTTGTGGGATTAGTTAATGCTCTGCTATAATACCTCCTGGGCTTCTGCAATTCCAGAACTGAGGAGATGAGATTCTGCTGTAGCTTTGTAGGTGTCCTTGAGAAAACCTGCCTTAGAATAGCATTCTTCACTGTGGCTCAGTGGTTAACACTACTGACTCCCAGTTTCGATTCCACTGTCGAACGACTGTCTCTGTGGAGTATGCCTATCCCCTTGCATCTGTGTGGGTTTCCTCCCACAGTCCAAAGATGTACAGGGGGTGGATCTGGGTGGGATGCTCTGTAAGAGGGTCAGTGTAGACTTTCTCACTGTCGGGATTCTATGAGTCACATTCTCAGGATGCCCCATTATCACAAGATATTCTGATAAATAAGCTGATGTGATTTGAGGAAGCTATTACTGAGTCTGGGGAAAGGGGTGGGGAGGGAGGGAGGAAGGTAGAACACTCGAGTGTCTCTCCAAGGAAGTGAGGGAAGGTCCTTGAGGTAGCCTTTTTTTGGAAATGATGGATTGGGTGTAACACTGTATGTCAATGTGTTATTATGAAATGAAGGAGCAATTTTTCAAAGTGAACATTAATGCATCATTCCTAATGCAAAAAATATATTGTTGTCCTGGGGAGACTGCTCCAAGTAACTTTAAAGTGGTAGTTTAAAACAATAAGGGGTTATCATTTGAAGTAAATGTGTAGAATTTTAAATGGACTGACTGTATATCAGCTATAGCTGGCCTTGAAGAGTTAACCCTGGGGTTATTAATTGGGATTATGAGATGTTGAAAATGACCTATCTGGTAGCTGAAAGTTCCCTCAATTTGAAAACCATACTAAACTAACATGGAGGCATTAATCAACACAGTGATACACAATGCATGCCTTGATTTCTAACTCAACAATTCTAAAAATCTGACCTCCTCAGCACTTTCAGTTAACTTTGGGAAACATGGACTTATTATGTGGAGCAGTGATGTGGAGGTGCCAGTGTTGGACTGGGGTGTACAAAGTTAAAAATCAGACAACACCAGGTTATAGTTCAGCAGGTTTATTTGGGAGCATGAGGAGAAAGTGAGGTCTGCAGATGCTGGAGATCAAAGTTGAAACTTTATTGCTGGAACAGCACAGCAGGTCAGGCAGCATCCAGGGAACAGGAGATTTGATGTTTCGGGCACAGGCCCTTCCTCAGGAAGGGCCTGTGCCCGAAACGTCGAATCTCCTGTTCCCTGGATGCTGCCTGACCTGCTGTGCTGTTCCAGCAATAAAGTTTCAACTTATTTGGGAGCATTGCAACAGTGCTCCAAAAGCTAGCACTTCCAAATAAACCTGTTGGACTATAACCTGGTGGTGTGTGGTTTTTAACTTTATCTGGAGCAGGTGAGACCTGAACCCTAGCCTTGTATCCCAGAGATAGAGACACTAGCACTGCACCACAATAGCTCTCCTGGTGAATTATTTAAAGAGCCACATTGTCACTGTATCATCATTAATTCTATTAGCAAGTTACTCACTATCTGGTGGACAACTAGATATAAATTATTAGCTTTTTGGTGTTGTGACCAATTCCATCTATAGCAACGAGCTGCATGTTCACCATCTTGCACCCCTTTTGATTTTATAAAGTTTTCTCACAATAAATTGGAAATCAACCTTGGAGAATAATCTAATCCCATTGGAGTGGGCAGTGAATTCGACCGGCACATGACAATATTCACTGGGCAGTGATTTGGCAGATTGGGAGATGAGTTCTTTAACACAAAAAAAAACAGAATTGCTGGGGAAATTCAGCAGGTCTGGCAGCATCTATGTGAAGAAAGCAGAATTAATGCTTCGAGTCTGGTGACTGTTCATCAGAACTGTTTCATTTTAGTGTTCATAACACTTCCTTGTTGTGAGGTGTGTTTGATCTCAGTTTAATATATTGCTAGTTACGTCAGCTGAAAGGCATTAAAATGCCATAAACAGCATTAGATCAAAAGATAGATTTTGTGAGCCTGTACACTCACTGAGGGGGCTGGCTAGACAGGATACCAGGTTGAAGATTAAAAGTGGAGACACTCAGCAGTACAGGCAGCATCTGTGCAGAGAAAAACAGACTTACCATTTTGAGTCAAGCATACCTGTTTTTCTTGACATCTTTTGATATGTTGAAGAAGACATATTGAACTCAAAACCTTAACGCGGTTTCTCTCTCCACGGATGCTGCCAGAGCAGTTGAGTTTCTTTAGCACTTTCTGTTTTGATTTCAGATTTCTCGTGTTTCGCTCTGGTACCAGATTGGAGAGTCAGACACCGAAATGAACGTCTGATTCTTGGGTGGTGCGAGAGTTACAAGTTTGGAGAAATGTACCTGGCATTTCCTAGCTCTGCTCCTGATTGTGAACTGATCTTGTTCAATCCTCAGAGAGAGACCTTGGTCTGTCTCCAATCTTCTCTCTCCATTTACCTCGGTACATCCATAATTTTGCTTGTGTCCTAATTCAAACTAAATCCCATTTATCCATCATCCTGCTGATCTCTGAACTACATTCACTCAACGTGCTAAATCCTCCACTTAAAAAATCCCATCCATCTGTTTAAATTTCTCCATGACCTTGCCTAGGACCATGACCTTTCTTATCCCAATAACCACCTCCTGCTGTACAACTCTCCAAGATCTCTGCAATCCTAGCTCCATTTCTGGTTTCTTTTGTATCTTTGAAAATCCTCCACCTCAACCCTGGCCATTGAGTCATAGAGTCATACAGCACGGAAACAGACCCTTTGGTCCAACCAGTCCACACCAACTATAAAGCCAACATAAACTAGTCCCACCTGCCTGCGCTTGGCCCATATTCCTACAAACATTTCTTCTTTATATATTCATTTATTATTATTAATATTAATAATAATTTATTCATTCATTATTCATATGATTGTCTGGGTTCTGATTTATGGAATTACCTTCTTAATTCTCTCACTCTGATTCATTCTTTCAGTCTGCTCTCAGAACCTTCCCATTTGACCAAATCCTTGGCCAACGTAACTCAGTGCCGTGTGATACTAGGCATATAGGTCATACATCCTAAAGGTTGGCAGATTGCACCAAGCACCACAGCCTTTTGACTATTCACAGCATGTATTGTACCCAAGCAACGTGTGTTTGCAAGACACACAACGCTGGCGTCCAACATTAGATGTGATTGTGTGACTGGACAGTATTTGCTAAGCAATCATGTTTGTTTGAAGAATTACACTGACATCCAATTTAGGATCTTTATTCAAGCTCATAGTGTGGCACACTTACATGTACTGAAGGAACATATGTTAATATACAGGATCCTGTCCTTTGCAGACAGAAAAATACAGGTATAAGCACTGTGCATATCTTGCATCGACAAAATGAATAACAACTATTCTCCGATTTATTTCCTGGGTGCAATTCTTTGGCCAATTAGAGTTAACTTGCCAAGCTTAAACTTAAGCTGAAACTTTATTGCTGGAACAGCACAGCAGGTCAGGCAGCATCTAGGGAACAGAAGATTCGACGTTTCGGGCACATGCCCTTCTTCAGGAATTCCTGAAGAAGGGCATGTGCCCGAAACGTCGAATCTTCTGTTCCCTAGATGCTGCCTGACCTGCTGTGCTGTTCCAGCAATAAAGTTTCAGCTTTGATCTCCAGCGTCTGCAGACCTCACTTTCTCCTCGAAGCTTAAACTTAAACAAAGCTTGGTAATTAGCTGTCAGACATCATTACCGGTACATTCTTCATTACAACTCCTTAGCGCACAATCGCCACTCTCCTCTCGTACAGTACAAATGCTCTTTTTCCCCCTCTACTTTTTCCTCTGTTCTGCTGAGAACATGGTGAAAAACTTCAACAAAGTGTGTCTCTTTTCAGTAACACTTAGGTTCTGAACTACTGCAAGTCAGTTTGGATCAGCTAATTATACTTAATGGTGAATATCTGGGTAAGTTACAAGCATATGGTAGATTACTAGATTCTATATTGATAATAAGGAAGAATTTGCATTTATATAGAGCATCTTTCATCTGCTCAGGATGTCCCAGGCTGCATGTCAGCCAATGTTTCTCGAAGTGTACTCAGTGCTGTAATGTAAACAGGAGTCTCAGTGTGGACGAACAAAGTCAGCTCTTTCGAGGGCAGTTGCTGCATGGCTTTGGAAACAAAGTGAGGGAGAGCAGAATATTCAGCTTTTGCCCTGTTATCCTTTAATTCATTCCATGGACCCGCTTGGCAAGAGACCAGATTTTATGATTGAGCAGTGCAAAATGCAATTTGCCACCCTTTATAAAGACGACACAGCAATTCAATCAGAGTATTAATTAAAAAGGTGTCCAATAGACCATTTAATGCTGTCATCTCAATCTTGTGTTGGATTGAAGTCAAAATACATTAAATCAGTCACATAATGAGCAATGTAGTAGAACCAATTGGGAACAGTGATGACTCTGCTGAAAATCACACTCTGAGTCTATGTGCAATGTATACTACTCAGTCCGGCATTTTCCATCTGGGTAGGGTTCAGTGGAACTAACTGAAGGGACATTCAACAGTGCCTTTCAAAAGGAAGTTGGAGCTACAGTTAAAATGGCATACACACAAAGCTATGGAGGGAGAGGGTGGAGGATGTTTGGATCTCTCTTCCACAAATGACCGTGGATCTTGGTTCAGTTGTTAATCTTAAATCTGAGATAGATACATTTTTGTTCAGCAAAGGTATTAAGAGATATTGGCCAAAAGCAGGCAAATGGAGATATGGCCATGATCAGCCATGATCTCATTGAATGGCAGAATAGCCTTGAGAGGCTGAATGGCCCCCTCCTGTTCCTGTGTTCCTATGAAAAATAAGGGAAGCGGGAATAATTGAATGGTTCTTTCATAGAGCCGGCACAGGGCACAAAGGGCTGATCCCATGATATAATGTTTAATGATTATTTGATACTTCAGAAAGTTTTTTGTTACCTCAATTTCTGCTGAAATATTAATGGAAATAGACACTGTCCTCATATAGATGGTGAATAGACTTGATTCCTGTAGATAAGAGCTAACTAACTAGTCAAACCTGCACATCTGGAAAGGAAACTGACAGCATTGATAAAAGGGATCATGGTTATAGTTGACACTAACTAGATATGATTACCTGGATCAATCTCACATGGCTCTAGTTAAATTTAAAAAAGGTATTATGGAAAGATAAAATAGAAATACTTCAGAAAAACCATCTAACTACCTGACCATCAGATCCTTGCAACTGGGAAAGATGGTTAAAAATGAGAAGTTTCCCAGTTTGGTAGACCCAGCTCATTTACAAATGTGTCAGATCCAATTTTCAGTCTGGGCGGTCAGGACACAATGTATCATGTCCACTGACCCTAGAAGCAGATTGTAGACAGCTAAGAGGGTGTGGGGGTTAATAATGAGGTGAGCTTGTTGGAAGTGCCACTTTGTTTCCCTGAAACTTCTTTCCAGTCTCACAATATATGGTTAGGCTGTCTAGCCCTTAGCCGTACACCATCCCATCTACTTCTTGTGCCATTCGTGCTTCTTCCATGGTCTCCATGCCCACTCAACAAAAACTATTTACAGAACCAGTGAGACATGCAATTGCAGTAGTAAGCGTTGAAATGCTGAGGGAAACAATAAAAAAATTAGAAATCTGCTGTTCCTTGCTCCCCACAGAAGATCCCTATAAAGAGATTACTACTGTATGCTGGTTTGAGGCCAACAGCAGGAGGAACACTGCACCATGCACTGAATGGTGCAGCAGATTCCATGGGGTGAATGGCACACTTCTGCTCCTATGTCTTATGGTCTGATGTGCAAAATCGGAGCGACACTTGGTGATGACCTAAAAACATTAGTACCTTCGTTTGCTTCCACAACTCAATTCATCTACACATCTCCTCTTGCTACAAATGATAAACAATAGTTATAAATGTAACGCTTCATATGTGTGCAGCAGTAGCTCAACTATTTTGATCGGGTTCCCGAAGACTTCCTCTTAGTGAGCAGCTTTGTCCCACAGTTCATTTTCTTCTCAAAAAGGACTGCACATCCCAGAGATGGGTCACAGGGGCTGTTGTCAGTGCCATCTCCTGTGTTTGGGCATCCACATTCTGTTATAGTAACAATGTGTCATGAAGGTGTAGAGGTACTGTACCTTTAAGAGAGTTGAAAAGCTAGCAAGGACAAAGCACACAGTCTGGAAGTAGGGAACAATGTAACATTTGGCTGAAATGAATGGTGCAGCTGAGTTACCATGATACAAAACAAATTCAAATTCAGCCAGCCTCCCCAAGAATGGAGCGGGGCGGGGGGCGGGGGGGGGGGGAGTGGTGGTGGAGGAGGCCCAGGACCTGCATGTCCTCGGCAGAATGGGAAGGGGAGTTGAAATGTTGAGCCACAGGGCGGTGTGGTTCCTCCATCGCCACTCCCTCATCACCCGACACCTGAAGGAAGAACGCCTCATCTTCCGCCTCGGAACACTTCAGTACCAGGGCATCAATGTGGACTTCACCAGTTTCCTCATTCCCCTCCCCTACCTTACCTCAGTTCCAACCTTCCAGCTCTACACTGTCCTCATGACCTGTCCTACCTGCCAATCTCCGTTCCCACCTATTCCCTCCACCCTCCTCTCTGACCTATCACCTTCATCCCCACCCCCATTCACTATTGTACTCTTTGCTATCTTCTCCCCAGCCCCACCCCCATACCCCCCCTTCCCCCTATTTATCTCTCCACCCTGGGGGCTCCCTGCCTCTATTCCTGATGAAGGACTTTTGCCTGAAACGTCGATTTTCCTGCTCCTTTGTTGCTGCCTGTCCTGCTGTGCTTTTCCAGTATCATTCTAATCTAAACTAAACTCCAGAGGATACAGCCTAGCCTGTCTATCCTTTCCTCATGAAGTAATCTTTTCATTCCAGGATATGTGTAAACTAACCTTCCGAAAGGTTTTGAAGTCTGGAATATGGTTCGTCATTCCCCTGAGGTGCTGTGCAGCTCCATTCTTGGGGAGGCTACCTCGACTGTATGAGGATTATGGGTTGGGGCTTGGCCATCACTACCCCACAATGACACCACACAGATCAGGACTGACCAGAAACTGCACTGGCCCAGCCATATAAACACTAGTTACAAGACCAGGTCACAGACTGGGAATCCTGTGGTGAGTAACTCACCTTCTGACTCCACAAAGCCTGTCCACATCTTCAAGACACAAGTCAGGAGTATGATGCAATACTCCCCACTTGCCTGGATGGCTGCAGCTCCAACAGCACTCAAGAAGCTTGACACCATCTAGACAAAGGAGCCCATTTGAGTGGCACTCCATCCACTGTATTCAACATCCACCATCTCTATCACTGGTGCACAGTGGCAGCAGTACTTACATCTACATGATGCATTCCAACAATTCACCTACATTGTTTAGACAGTACTTTGCAAACCATCTAGAAGGACAAGGGCAGCAGATATATGGGAACACCACCATATCCATATTCCCCTCCAAGCCACTTGCCATCCTGACTTGGAAATATATCACCATTCACTGTCGCTGGGTGAAAGTCCTGAGATTGCCATCTCACCAGCACAGTGAGTATGCTTATACCATATAGACTGCAGTGATTCAAGAAGGATGTACCTTCTCAAGGGTAATTAAAAAAGGTTAATAAATGTTGGTCTCATCAGCAATGCCATATTTCATGAAGTTAAAAATGACACAACGCCATGTTATAGTCCAATAGGTTTATTTGGAAGCACTGGCTTTTGGAGCACTGCTCCTTCATCAGGTGTTCCTTCATTAGATGGTTAAAATTCGTGCTTCCAAATAAACCTGCTGCCTCACAGCACCAGGGTCCCAGGTTCAATTCCAGTCTTGGGCAACCATCTGTGTGGAGTTTGCACATTCTCCCCGTGTCTGTGTGGGTTTCCTTCGAGTGCTCCGGTTTCCTCCCACAGTCCAAAGATGTGGAGGTCGGTGAATTGGCCATGTTAAATTGCCCACAGTGTTAGGTGCATTAGTCAAAAGGGAATGGGTCTGGGTGGGTTACTCTTCAGAGGGTCAGTATGGATTTGTTGGGCTGAAGGACTTGTTTCCACACTGTAGGGAATCTAATCTAATCTAATCTAATCATAACCTGATGCTGTGTGATTTTCAACTTTGTCCACCCCAGTCCACCACCGACTCCTCCACATCATATTCCATATGTCAACAAATTAACAAATGCGAAAAGGTGGAATTTTGTTTTTAAAAAAAATGTCTCAATTCCATTTTGGAAAATATGCAAAAATAAAGAATAGTACCTAGTCTGGTTTTGGAATGGGATTCCTAATCAGCCTAAACATTATGGTAAAAGAAAAATTGCCCCCACCCCCAGCATTCCCCAATGGACAAACAACAGTGTTTGAGATAGTGACTTGATGGTTGATCTGTGAGCACCATTGAATAAAGGGAATAGTTGAGCATATGGTAAGGAATCAGCAGGAAGTCTGCACATTCCCAGATGGTAAAACACCACCAGGTTGTTGAAGTAAGTCTTGCTGTAAAATGAATGCAATGGGACACTTGCCAGTGTAAAGAGAGATTTGGAGAGCCTGATGACATGTGAATTTTATATGTGCATGATAACAGGCGCATGAGATCAGCACCCAATAGTGCTGTGTGATTAACCACACTGGAGAAACATGGAGTCAAACAGTTTGTAAATAAGTAACGCACATGAAGACATGTTGGGCAGAAGCCAGAGTCAAAGTCCAGGTCTGAATCTGATGCTCAAATTCTGTTACAGCTCCGTTTCCACCTGCGCTTTACCCATCTTTAATTAAACAAAATCTGGAGCCTTTTAACCTTTGCTAGATTTTCCATTCTTCACTCCTCCTCTGCTATTTTGCTGCAACCACAGTTGCTTCTCCACTTATCTCATTATCACCTCTTTTCACCTTATTCTATCATCACTTTAATCGCCCTTGTTCTTTGCTATATCTTTTTTTTTAAAAAAATCTCTTTGTAACTCTGCCTCAGCATTTGCCTCAAAGCCATTCAACTCCAACACTTTCGATTTCTAATCATAGCTTTATTTAAATTCCTCCAGGTTCAGAGTGGGATTTGAATCAGAGTCCTCAGCTATTAACTTGAGCTTTGCACCGATATTTCCTATCATCTTTATTTCTCTCTACACAGAAGTTTCCTGATCTTTAGAGTAAGTTTTGCACTTTCTACTTTCTACTGCAGATCTGTTCTGTGTGAGGTCACTTGCAAAACATTATGTTTTCTGGTCCACTGGAATCTGAATTAATTCACAGTGGGTCAACTTTAAAAGCATCAGCAGCAAAAAGAGTTCTGCTGCTTAGGGCAATGAATACGAGTGCTGATTTCATGTTAAAAAACCGAAAGAACGGCAGATACTGGAAATCTGAAACAAAATCAGGATTTCCCAGCAATTGCTGATTTAATATTCTGGCATTTTATAGAGTTTTAAATCCCTTAGGCACATGGGTACCAATTGGCATGCTTTAAGCTTTTTAAAGAAAAATCAATTCACTAAGAAAATGGGTGCAGCAATGAAAATATTACATTTTTCAGAATATCTTTTCAAAGTTGTCAAGAAACCTTTATTAAAATGCTTATTTGTTATTGATACATTTTCAGATGTCGTAGTAAACTTGCCCAGGGTATTGCTCTTAAATTTATATCAAAAATCTATTTTTTAAGTTGAAAAGATAGAAATAAACAATTGTATTTTGTTATCTGCCTGAGTTTGTGTTGTTTTACTAAGGATATTGTAATTGTGTGCATGTACATACACTTCAGTGGAATGTTGAATTGTAACTTAACCAATGGAATTTCATTTCTGGTTTCCTAGGTGGTGTAATAAAACTGTTACTGAATTTGCAACCCTAAAGCCCGGGTTAATGGCTCAGAATCCAGGTTCAAATCCCACTCTGCAACTGGAGAATTTTAAAATCAATTAATTAACAAATCTAGCTTTCAAAGTTATTCTCAGGAATGGTGACTGGCATTAAAAACACACAACTATCCTTTATGAAAGGTAATCCATCATCCTTACCTGTGACTCCAGGCTCTCAGCAATGTGGTTGGCTCTGCTCTCTGAACTGGCCTTGAAAGCTATTACAGATAACTCGAACAAGATACCAGACGGGCTGTCTGGCATTGTGGAGGGAACAGGAAATCATAACAGCTGAGCCTCCAAATATGTCCTGAATGACAGTTTGGGATTTATGCCAACACTGGGAGATTTGCCCCAAAGACTGGGTGGAGGAACAACCTGACATAGTTAGGCTAACTGAATCATGCATTGTTTCAGGTTGTTCTGGATATGTCCTTTCCCAAAGTAAGGACACATCCATTTGCAGTGGCAGCACAGTGGTATAGATTTGGGAGGGAGTCACCCTGGGGTTTCCAACATTGACTCCAGATCTCCAGATTTCAAGCAAATATAGGCAAGGTATTCTCCTGCTGATTGTTACCTATTGCCTTTCCTCTGATGATGAATTAGTACTCTTCCGTGTTTCCTTGTTAATCTAAGATGTCAACTGAAGTAGGTGCCAATGAGCTGCAATGACCAGGGAAGACTGCATCGCTAGTTCATACTGACTGAGAGGTTGTGTCAATAGTATAGATTGACTTTATATCCTTAGATGGCACTGCTAAAGTGATCCTTGTTGAAAATGAGTCTGGTATTGGTCATTAGATGAATTGGGATTGATGCAGGCAGTGATGATCCAATCAGTTTGGATATTGTCCTATTCAATCTGTTCTGAGATGTTATTAAATGCTTCTACAGCAGGTAGGATTTGAACCCACGCCTCCTCACTCACTATCCCTGTGCCACAAGAGCCCTCCCCTGTAGTCTACTGAATCCCTTTGCTTATGCAGACACATGCAAAGTACAGGTAAGGTACTGGAAAGCTGCCCCTGAAATGTAATGGGATTGACAACAGAAGCATACATAATAGTTTTGGTGATGGTGTTGGTGATGTCAGTCAGACGATGAATTTGCAAGAGCTGTAACTAAATGTGTCCAAAATGTGTGCACAAAGCAGGCTGTAAATAACAGGTATTTGCCAAAGGTTACTTTGAATTTGGCAGCAATACTTCGGGAGGTTGAACAAAACAGGAATGCATTTATAATCTACTGGGAGTAAAGGCCTTTGGAACAAGGGGGGTGAACGGTGAACATTGGGAATGAGGGAGGTGAACGGAAAACATTGGGAATGAGGGAGGTGAATGGTGAACATTGGGAATGAGGGAGGTGAATGGAGAATATTGGGAATGAGGGAGGTGAATGGTGAACATTGGGAATGAGGGAGGTGAACGGAAAACATTGGGAATGAGGGAGGTGAAGGGAAAACATTGGGAATGAGAGAGGTGAATGGTGAACATTGGGAATGAGGGAGGTGAATGGGGAATATTGGGAATGAGGGAGGTGAATGGAAAACATTGGGATTGAGGGAGGTGAATGGGGAATATTGGGAAAGAGGGAGATGAATTGGGAACAATCAAAACCACGACTGGATGATTCTACTATATATCCTCCAGAACATAATTCACGTCCATCCTATTCTTAGCTAGACAACCTGTATCAATATAGTGGTTATGAGAACAGGTCAGAATCTGACATACTGCAGTGAATTCACTCCAAAAGAGGGAGGTGAACATAGAACATTTGGGATGAGGGAGGTGAATGGAGAACATTGGGAATGAGGGAGGTGAATGGAAAACATTGAGAATGAGGGAGGTGAACAGAGAATATTGGGAACGAGGGAGGTGAACGGAGAACATTGGGAACAAGGGAAGTGAGCAGGAGAATATTGGGAAGGAGGGAGGTGAATGGAGAGCATTGGAATGACGTTAAATGAAAAGCTACATAGTAGATGGCAACATTATGAACAAATGACAGTCTTAGAGTCCTAGCAATGTACAGAATAGCAAGAGACCCTTCGGTCCAACTCCTCCATGCTGATCAGATATCCTAAATTAATCCAGTCCCATTTGCCAGAACTTGACCCATATACCTCTAAACCCATCATATTCATATAGCCATCCAGAAGCCTATTAAATATCAGAATACAGCAGAATATAGATACATTGGAAAGTTGGGCTGAGAAATGTCAGATGAATTTCAATCCAGACAAATGTGAGGTGATGCATTTTGGAAGACGCAATTCCAGAGCGAAATACACAGAAAATGGAAAAGTCTTGGGTAAAATTGATGTACAGAGGGATCTGGGTGTTCAGGTCCATTGTTCCCTGAAGGTGGCAAAGCAGGTCAGGAGAGTGGTCAAGAAGGCATATGGCATGCTTTCCTTCATTGGACGGGGTATTGAGTACAAGAGTTGGCTGGTCATGTTACACTTGTATAAGACTTTTTGGTTTGGCCATATTTGGAATACTGAGTACAGTTCTGGTCACCACATTACCAAAAGGATGTGGATGCTTTGGAGAGGGTGCAGAGGAAGTTCACCCGGATGTTGTCCAGAATGGATGGTGCTACCTATGAGGAGAGATGAAGTAGATTAGGAAAGAAGGCAGTTGAGGGGGAACCTGATTGAGGCCGACAAAATCATGAGGTGTAGACAGAGTGGATAGCACAAAACGTTTTCCCAGAGTGGGGGACTCAATTACTGGGGGTCAGGAGTTCAAAGTGAGAGGGCAAAGGTTTAGGGGAGAAACATGTGGAAAGTTATTTAAGCAGAGGGTAGTGGGTGCCTGGAATACATTGCCAGCGGAGGTGGTAGGGGTGGGAATGATAGTGTCATTTAAGATGTATCTGGATAGATACGTGAATGGGCAGGGAGCAGAGGGATACAGATCCTTAGAAAATAGACAGCAGATTTAGGTAGAGGATACGGATCAGTGCAGGCTTGGAGGGCCTGAGGGCCTGTTCCTGGGCAACAATGTTCTTCTTTCTTTGTTCTTTGTTCTTTGTAAATCTTGTAATTGTACCATCCTCCACCACCTCCTCTGGCAACGCATTCCATATACACACCAGCCTTTGTGTGAAAAAGTTGCCCCTTAGGTCCCTTTTAAATCTTTTCCCTCTCACCTTAAACTTATGCCCTTTAGTTTAGGACTCCGCTAACCAGGGAAAAAACTTTGTCCATTTATCCCATCCACGCCCCTCATGATTTTATAAACCTCTATGAGGTCACCCTTCAGCCTCCGACGCTCCAGGGAAAACAGCCCCAGCCTGTTCAGCCTCTCCCTGTAGCTCAAATCCCCCAACACTGGCAACATCCTTGTAAATCTTTTTCTGAACCCTTTCAAGTTTTACAACCTCCTTTCTATGGCAGATTCTTTCCTGATTTCTGCTGGACATGTCTGGAATGTCAATGAGGAAGTAAAGTGGACATTTCTCAATAAATGGCTAGCTTTTCTACCCACAAAGCTGGTTATATTTCTGTAGGATTTTTCTGTGCTAAGCAACCCAAAGAATGAAAGTCAAGTGACAACAGCATGTATTTCTCAGCCATTATGGGTTGATTGCCATTTGTGATGTTAAAAAGCTGGTAACAGTGCAGATCAGGCCAAACTGTAAGCAGCATCGTTGAGAATACATTCATCCAGTATTCCAAGGCTACGTTCTAAGCGGAAACTCAAAATTACTAACAGTCAGAATGAGATATTCCAAACAGTAACATGACATATCTTCCTACCACTTGCCCTGAACAGTATCCTACTGTCCTCTGTTCAAATAATCCAGTTTGCAGTATGGTACATTGCTCAGATTCTATGAAGCTGTTTCTCCTTCTAGATTTCCTAGTTGCTTGATTTCACAGTCAAATTAATCCCAGGTGGCACATAAATTTGGAGATTTGTGTCACAGACTTTACATAAAGGCAAATTAAATCTCTTTTTATGAGAAAATATCTCAGGTTAGAGTCTCTGTTCTGAAAATAATTGATTGAATTTTTTTTCAGGAACTTTGTTAGAGTTGTAGGTTTTTATCGATGTAATCTGTGGGTTATATCCATGTGACCTCTAGGTTGGATCTGGGTGACCTGTAGGTTGTATCTGTGTGACCTATAGATTGCATCTTTGTGACCTGTGTGTTGTATCTGTGATCTGTGGGTTGTACCTGTGTGACCTGTGTGTTGCACCTGTGCGAGCTGTGGGTAGTGTGTGTGTGACCTGTGGGTTGTACCTGTGTGACCTGTGGGTTGTACCTGTGTGACCTGTGCGTTGTACCTGTGAGAGCTGTGGATAGTATCTATGTGACCTTTAGGTTGTAGCTGTGTGACCTGTAGGTTGTAGCTGTGTGATCTGTGGTTTTTAGCTGTGTGATCTGTGGGTTGTATCTGTGTGATCTGTGGGTTGTATCTGTGTGATCTGTGGGTTGTGATCTGTGGGTTGTATCTGTGTGATCTGTGGGTTGTATCTGTGTGATCTGTGGGTTGTACCTGTGTGAACTGTGGGTTGTACCTGTGTGACCTGTGGGTTGTTACTGTGTGACCTGTGGGTTGTAGCTCTGTGATCTGAGCATTGTATCTGTGTGACCTGTAGGTTGTAGCTTTGTGACCTGTAGGTTGTATCTATATGATTGGTGTGTTGTATCTATGTAACCTATAGATTGTAGCTATGTGACCTATAGGTTGTAGCTGTGTGATCTGTGCTTTGTATCTATGTGACCTATAGGTTGTTGCTGTGTGATAGGTAGGTTGTAGCTATGTGACCTGTGAGTTGTGCCTCTGTGATCTGTGGATTGTAATGATGTAATCTGTGCATTGTATCCATGTGACCTATAGGTTGTAGCTTTGTGATGTGAGAGTTTTATCGATGTGATCTCTGCGTTGAATCTATGTGTCCTTTAGTTTGTAGCTGTGTGCCTGTGGGTAGTAGCTGTGTGACCTGTGGATTGTACTTGTGTGATCTGTGTGTTTTATTTGTGAGATTTGTGGGTTGCAGATGTGTGAACTATAGATTGTAGCTGTGTGACCTGTGGGTTGTGGATTTGTGACTTGTGACTTTAGCTATGTGGTCTGTGGGTCTTAGCAGTGCGAGCTCGGGGTTGTTGCTGTGTGACCTGTGGGTTGTAGCTGTGTGATCTGTGTGTTGTAGGTGTGTGACCTATAGGTTGTCGCTGTGTGACCTGCGCTTTGTAACTGTGCGTCCCGTGGTTTGTGTCTGTGTCACCTGTGAGTTGTAGCTGTGTATTGTATCTGTGTGACCTATAAGTTGTATCTGTGTGACCTATGGGTTGTAGCTGTGTGACCCATAGGTTGTATCTATGTGACCAATAGATTGTAGCTGTGTGATCTGTAGATTGTAGCTGTGTGTCCTGTGCGTTGTAGCTGTGTGATCTGTAGAGTGTCTCTGTGATCTGGGCATTGTATCTATGTGACCTATAGGTTGTTGCTTTGTGATCGGTGGGTTGTATCTATGTGACCTATAGACTGTAGCTGTATCATCTGTGGGTTGTAGCTGTGGGACCTGTGCTTTGTATCGATGTGACCTATATGTTGTTGCTGTGTGATATGTAATGTTGTAGCTGTGTGACCCATGAGTTGCACCTGTGTGATCTGTGGATTGTCTTGATGTGATCTGTGCATTGTATCTATGTGACCTAGAGTTGTTGCTTTGATATGTGAGTTGTATTTATGTGACCTTTAGGTTGTAGATTTTTGACCTATGGGTTGTAGCTGTGTGATCTGTGGGTTATATTTATGCGACCTATAGGTTGGAGCTTTGTGATGTGTGAGTTGTATCCATGTAATCTCTGCATTGTATCTATGTGTCCTTTAGTTTGTAGCTGTGTGATCTGTAAGTTGTAGCTGTGCGACCTGTGGGTTGTAGCTGTGCGACCTGTGGGCTGTAGCTGTGCGACCTGTGGGCTGTAGCTGTGCGACCTGTGGGTTGTAGCTGTGCGACCTGTAGGCTGTAGCTGTGCGACCTGTGGGTTGTAGCTGTGCGACCTGTGGGTTGTAGCTGTGTGACCTGTGGGTTTAGCTGTGGGACCTGTGCTTTGTATCTATGTGACCTATAGGTTGTTGCTATGTGATATGTAGGGTTGTATCTGTGTGACCCGTGAGTCGCACCTGTGTGACCTGTCGGTTGTAGCTGTATGATCAGTGGATTGTCTCTGTGTGATCTGTGCATTGTATCTATGTGACCTCTAGGTTGTATCTTTGTGATCTGTGGGTTGCATCTGTGTGATCTCTGCGTTGTATCTATGTGACCTATGGGTTGTATCTGTGTGACCTGTGGGTTGTAGCTGTGTGATCTGTGTGTGACCTGTAGGTTGTATCTATGTGATCTGTGCGTTGTATTCATGGGACCTATAGATTGTAGCTGTGTGACCTGTAGGTTATATCTATGTGATCTGTGCGTTGTATTCATGTGACCTATAGATTGTAACTGTGTGACCTGTAGGTTATATCTATGTGATCTGTGCGTTGTATTCATGTGACCTATAGATTGTAGCTATGTGACCTGTAGGTTGTAGCTGTGTGATCTGAGGATTGTATCTATGTGATCTATGTGTTATATCTTTGTGACCTATAGGCTGTAGCTGTGTGACCTGTGGGTTGTATTAATGGGATCTGTGCATTGTATCCATGTGACCTGTAAGTTGTAGCTTTGTGATGTGTGAGTTTTATCGATGTGATCGCTGCGTTGTATCTATGTGTCCTTTAGTTTGTAGCTGTGTGATCTGTAGGTTGTGTCTGTGTGATCTGTGGGTTGTGTCTGTGAGACCTGTGGGTTGTAGTTGTGCGTCCTGTCGGTAGTAGCTGGGTGACCTGTAGGTTGTAGCTCTGTGACCTATAGGTTGTATCTGTGTGACTTGTGGGTTGTATTTGTGAGACCTGTGGGTTGTAGCTATGTGACCTATAGATTGCAGCTGTATGACCTATGGGTTGTATCTATATGAACTGCACATTGTATCTGTGTGACCTATAGATTGTCTCTATGTGATCTGTGCATTGTATCTATGTGACCTATAGGTTGTCACTTTGTGATTGGTGGATTGTATCTATGTGACCTATAGGTTGTATCTATGTGATCTGTGGGTTGCATCTGTGTGATCTCTGCGTTGTATCTATGTGACTTTTAGGTTGTAGATTTGTGACCTATGGGTTGTTGCTGTGTGATCTGTAGATTGTCTCGATGTGACCTATAGGTTGTAGCTTTGTGATTAGATTAGATCACTTACAGTGTGGAAACAGGCCGTTCGGCCCAACAAGTCCACACCGATCCGCCGAAGCGCAACCCACCCAGACCCATTCCCCTACATTTACCCCTTCACCTAACACTACAGGCAATTCACCTAACCTGCACATTTTTGGATTGTGGGAGGAAATTGGAGCACCCGGAGGAAACCCACGCAGACATGGGGAGAATGTGTAAACTCCACACAGACAGTCGCCTGAAGCGCGAATTGAACCTGGGTCTCTGGCGCTGTGAGGCAGCAGTGCTAACCACTGTGCCAGATGCGTGAGTTTTATCGATATGATCTCTGCGTTGTATCTATGTGTCCTTTAGTTTGTATCTGTGTGATGTGTAGGCTGTAGCTGTGTAATCTGTGGTTGTAGCTTTGTGATCTGAATGTTACATGTGTGTGATCTGTGCATTGTATCTATGTGACCTATAGGTTGTCACTTTGTCGTAGGATGTTATTGTGTGACCTGTTGGTTGTATCTGTGTGACCTGTGCGTTGTATCTGTATAATCTGTGGGTTATATCTATACGACCTATCGGTTGTATCTGTGTGATGTGTGGGTTGTGGCTGTTTGAACTGTGTTGTAGCTGTGTGACCTGTGGGTTTAGCTGTGTCATCTGTGGGTTGTAGCTATGTGACCTATAGACTGCATCTCTGTGACCTGTGGGTTGTAGCTGTGTGATCTGTGGGTTATATTTATGTGACCCATAGATTGTAGCTGTGTGACCTGAGGGTTGTAGCTGTGAGATCTGTGGGTTGTATCTGTGTGACCGATGGGTTATATCTATGCGACCTATAGTTTGTAGCTGTTTGACATTTAGCTTGTATCTGTGTGATCTGTGGATTGTATGTGAGTGATCTCTGAGTTGTAGCTGTGTGACCTATGGTTTGTATCTATGCAGCCTATAGGTTGTATCTGTGTGACCTGTGGGTGGTATCTGAGAGATCTCTGAGCTGTATCTGTGTGACCTGGGGGTTGTAGGTGTGTGACCTATAGGTTGTAGCTGTGTGATTTGTAGGCTGCATCGATGTGATCTGTGCATTGTATTTATGTTACATATAGATTGTAGCTGTGTGACCTGTAGGTTGTAGCTGTGAGATCTGTAGATTGTCTTTATGTGATCTGTGCATTGTATCTATGTGACCTATCGTTTGTATCTGTGAGACCTGTGGGTTGTAACTGTGTGATCTGTGCTTTTTATCTATGTGATCTGTAGATTGTAGTTGTATGATCTGTGGGTTGTAGCTTTGTTATCAGAGCATTGTATCTGTGTGACCTATAGGTTGTAGATGGCTGATGTATGGATTGTATCTGTCTGACCTTTGGGTTGTATTTGAGTGACCTGTGGATTGTACCTGTGTGACCTGTGGATTGTAGCTGTGTGATCTTTGTGTTGTAGCTGTGAGACCTATGCTTTGTATCTATGAGGCCTATAGATTGTATCTGTGTAACCTATAGGTTGTAGCTGTGTGTTCTGTGGATTGTCTCCATGTGACCTATAAAATGTGTTGCTGGAAAAGCGCAGCAGGTCAGGCAGCATCCAAGGAGCAGGAGAATCGACGTTTCTGAAGAAGGGCTTATGTCCGAAACGTTGATTCTCCTGCTCCTTGGATGCTGCCTGACCTGCTGCGCTTTTCCAGCAACACATTTTTCAGCTCTGATCTCCAGCATCTGCAGTCCTCACTTTCTCCATGTGACCTGTGCATTGTATCTATGTGACTTATAGGTTGTAGCTTTGTGATCTGAGAGTTGTATCTATGTGACCTTTAGGTTGTAGATTTGTGATCTGTGGGTTGTATATGTGTGACCTTGGGTTGTACCTGTTTGATCTGTGGGTTGTAGCTGTATGATCTGCGCATTGTAGCTGTGTGACCTGTGGGTTGTATCTATGTGGATTGTATCTGTGTGGATTGTGGATTGTATCTGTGTGGATTGTGGATTGTATCTGTGTGGATTGTGGGTTGTATCTGTATGGATTGTGGGTTGTAGCTGTGTGACCTGTGGGTTGTAGCTGTGTGACCTGTGGGTTGTAGCTGTGTGACCTGTGGGATGTAGCTGTGTGACCTGTGGGATGTAGCTGTGTGACCTGTGGGTTGTATCTGTATGACCTGTGGGATGTAGCTGTGTGGATTGTGGGTTGTAGCTGTGTGATCCTTGTTTGTAGGTGTGTGACCTATAGGTTGTAGCTGTGTGACCTGTGGGTTTGTCTATGTGACATATAGATTGTAACTGTGTGACCTATAGGTTGTAGCTGTGTGACCTATGGGTTTGTCTCAGTGACATATAGATTGTAACTGTGTGACCTATAGATTGTAGCTGTGTGATCTGTGGATTGTCTCCATGTGATCTGAGCATTGTATCTATATGAAATATAGGTTGTAGCTCTGTGATCTCTGAGTTGTATCCATGTGATCTCTGTGTTGTATTTATGTGACTTATAGGTTGTTGCTTTGTGATCTGTGGGTTGTAGCTGTGGGATCTGTGGGTTGTATCTGTGTGATCTGTGGGTTATAGCTGTGTGACCTGTGGATTGTACCTGTGTGGTCTGTGCATTGTATCTATGTGACCTATAGGCTGTAGATGTGTGACCTGTAGGTTGTAGCTGTGAGACCTGTGCTTTTTATCATTATTACCTACAGGTGGTAGCTGTGTATCTGTGGGTTGTAGCTGTGTGACCTGTGAATTATATCTATTGGATTTGTGCATTGTTATATCCATGTGAGCTATAGGCTGTAGCTGTGTGACCTGTAGGTTGTAGCTGTGTGACCAGTGGGTTGTACCTGTGTGATCTGTGGGTTGTAGCTGTTTGACCTGTGGGTTGTAGCTTTGTTATCTGAATGTTCTATCTGTGTGACCTGTGGGCTGTAGATTTTTGATCTATGGATAGTAGCTGTGTGACCTGTGGGTTGTATCTGTGTTATCTGTGGGTTGTATCTGTGACATATAGATTGTAGCTGTGTGACCTGTAGGTTGTATTTGGGTGATCGGTAGGTTGTCTCT
>NC_057733.1:10499256-10516236 GCF_004010195.1 Chiloscyllium plagiosum
TCCCAACTCCTGTACTCAATACTCTGACCAATAAAGGAAAGCATACCAAACGCCTTCTTCACTATCCTATCTACCTGCGACTCCACTTTCAAGGAGCTATGAACCTGCACTCCAAGGTCTCTTTGTTCAGCAACACTCCCTAGGACCTTACCATTAAGTGTATAAGTCCTGCTAAGATTTGCTTTCCCAAAATGCAGCACCTCGCATTTATCTGAATTAAACTCCATCTGCCACTCTTGAGCCCATTGGCCCATCTGGTCAAGCTCCTGTTGTAATTGGAGGTAACCCTCTTCGCTGTCCACTACATCTCCAATTTTGGTGTCATCTGCAAACTTACTAACTGTACCTCTTATGCTCACATCCAAATCATTTCTGTAAATGACAAAAAGTAGAGGGCCCAGCACCGATCCTTGTGGCACTCCACTGGTAGATATCTGATGTATGGATTGTAGCTGTGTGACCTGTGGGTTGTATCTGTGTGACCTATGGTTTGTATCTATGCAATCTATAGATTATATCTGTGTGACCTGTAGGTTGTAGATGTGTGACCAGTGGGTTGTAGATGTGTGACCAGTGGGTTGTAGCTTTGTGATCTGTGGTTTGTAGCCATGTGATCTGTGGTTTGTAGCCATGTGATCTGTGGGTTGTAGGTGTGTGATCTGTGGGTTGTATCTGTGTGATCTGTGTTGTTGGTGTGTGACCTATAGGTTATAGGTGTGTCACCTGTGGGTTGTATCTATGTGATCTGTGCGTTGTATCTGTGACATATAGATTGTAGCTGTGCGACCTGTAGGTTGTAGCTGTGAGATCTGTAGATTGTCTATATGTGATCTATGCATTGTATCTATGAAACCTATAGGTTGTAGCTGTGAGATCAGTGGGCTGCAGCTGTGAGACCCGTGCTTTGTATAAATGAGACCTATAGATTGTAACTGTGTGACCTATAGGTTGTAGCTGTGTGATCTGTGGATTGTCTTCATGTGATCTGTGCATTGTATCTATGTGACATATAGGTCGTAGCTTTGTGATCCCTGTGTTGTTATCTATGTGACCTTTAGGTTGTAGATTTGTGATCTGTGGGATGTATCTGTGTGAACTTGGTTTGTACCTGTTGGATCTGTGGGTTGTATCTGTGCGGATTGTGGGTTGTATCTGTGTGACCTGTGGGTTGTAGCTGTGTGATCTGTCTTTTGTAGCTGTGTGATCTTTGTGCTGTAGCTCTGAGACCTGTGCCTTGTAACTATGAGACCAATAGATTGTAGCTGTGTTACCTGTGGGTTGTCTCCATGTGGTCTGTGCATTGTTTCTGTGTGACTTATAGGTTGTAGCTTTGTGATCTGTGAGTTGTATCCATGTGATCTCTGCCTTGTATCTATGTGAGCTTTAGGATGTAGATTTGTGATCTGTGGGTTGTGTCTGTGTGATCTGTGGGATGCATCTGTGCGACCTTGGGTTGTACCTGTGGGTTGTATCTGTGCGACCTGCGGGTTGTATCTGTGCGACCTGCGGGTTGTATCTGTGCGACCTGCAAGTTGTATCTGTGTGACCTGTGGGTTGTAGCTGTGTAACTTGTGGGTTGTAGCTGTGTGATGTGTGGATTGTAGCTGTGTGACCTCTGGGATGTGTTTGTGTAATCTGTGCATTGTAGCTATGTGACCTGTGTGTTGTAGCTGTGTGACCTGTGTGTTGTATCTGTGCGACCTGTGGGTTGTATCTGTGCGACCTGCGAGTTGTATCTATGCGACCTGCGAGTTGTATCTATGCGACCTGCGGGTTGTAGCTGTGTGACCTGTGTGTTGTAGCTGTGTGACCTGCGGGTTGTATCTGTGTGACCTGTGTGTTGTATCTGTGCGACCTGTGGGTTGTATCTGTGCGACCTGCGAGTTGTATCTATGCGACCTGTGGGTTGTATCTGTGCGACCTGTGGGTTGTATCTATGCGACCTGCGGGTTGTATCTGTGCGACCTGCGAGTTGTATCTATGCGACCTGCGGGTTGTAGCTGTGTGACCTGTGGGTTGTAGCTGTGTGACCTGTGGGTTGTAGCTGTGTGACCTTTGGGTTGTATCTGTGCGACCTGCGGGTTGTATCTGTGCGACCTGCGAGTTGTATCTATGCGACCTGCGGGTTGCATCTGTGCGACCTGCGGGTTGTATCTGTGCGACCTGCGAGTTGTATCTATGCGACCTTTGGTTGTAGCTGTGTGACCTGTGGGTTGTAGCTGTGTAACCTGTGGGTTGTAGCTATGTGACCTGTGGGTTGTAGCTGTGTGACCTTTGGGTTGTATCTGTGCGACCTGCGGGTTGTATCTGTGCGACCTGTGGGTTGCATCTGTGCGACCTGCGAGTTGTATCTGTGCGACCTGTGTGTTGTATCTGTGCGACCTGTGTGTTGTATCTGTGTGACCTGCGGGTTGTATCTGTGCGACCTGCGAGTTGAATCTATGCGACCTGCGGGTTGTGTCTGTGTGACCTTTGGTTGTAGCTGTGTGATCTGTGGGTTGTAGCTGTGCGACCTGTGGGTTGTATCTGTGCGACCTGCGAGTTGTATCTATGCGACCTGCGGGTTGTGTCTGTGTGACCTTTAGTTGTATCTGTTTGACCTGTGGGTTGTATCTGTGTGACCTGTGGGTTGTAGCTGTGTGACCTGTGGGTTGTAGCTGTGTGACCTGTGGGTTGTGGTTGTGTGACCTGTGGGTTGTGGTTGTGTGACCTGTGGGTTGTGGCTGTGTGACCTGTGGGTTGAGGCTGTGTGACCTGTGGGTTGTGGCTGTGTGACCTGTGGGTTGTAGCTGTGTGACCTGTGGGTTGTAGCTGTGTGACCTGTGGGTTGTATCTGTGTGACCTGTGGGTTGTAGCTGTGTGACCTGTGGGTTGTAGCTGTGTAACTTGTGGGTTGTATCTGTGTGATGTGTGGATTGTAGCTGTGTGACCTCTGGAATGTGTTTGTGTAATCTGTGCATTGTAGCTATGTGACTTGTAGGTTGTAGCTGTGTGATCTGTGGTTTGTATCTATGTGGCCTGTGGGTTGTAGCTGTGTGACCTGTGTGTTGTAGCTGTGTGACCTGTGGGTTGTAGCTGTGTGACCTGTGGGTTGTATCTGTGTGACCCTTGTGTTGTAGCTGTGTGACCTGTGGGTTGTTACTGTGTGATCTGTGAGTTGTAGCTGTGTGACCTGTAGGTTGTGGCTGTGTGATCTGTGGGTTGAATCTGTCTGACCTATAGGCTATGGCTGTGTGACATCTGGGTTGTACCTGTGTGACCCGTGGGTTGTAGCTGTGTGACCTGTGGGTTGTAGCTGTGTGACCTGTGTATTGTAGCTGTGTGACCTCTGGGATGTGTTTGTGTAATCTGTGCATTGTAGCTATATGACCTGTAGGTTGTAGCTGTGTGATCTGTGGTTTGTATCGATGTGGCCTGTGTGTTGTATCTGTGTGACCTGTGTGTTGTATCTGTGTGACCCGTGTGTTGTATCTGTGTGACCCGTGTGTTGTAGCTGTGCGACCCGTGTGTTGTAGCTGTGCGACCCGTGTGTTGTAGCTGTGCGACCCGTGGGTTGTAGCTGTGTGACCTGTGGGTTGTAGCTGTGTGTCCTGTGGGTTGTAGCTGTGTGACCCGTGGGTTGTAGCTGTGCGACCCGTGGGTTGTAGCTGTGTGACCTGTGGGTTGTAGCTGTGTGACCCGTGGGTTGTAGCTGTGTGACCTGTGGGTATTATCTGTGTGATGTGTGGATTGTAGCTGTGTGGCCTCTGGGATGTGTTTGTGTAATCTGTGCATTGTAGCTATGTGACCCGTGGGTTGTAGCTGTGTGATCTGTGGTTTGTAGCTGTGTGACCCGTGGGTTGTAGCTGTGTGACCCGTGGGTTGTAGCTGTGTGACCCGTGGGTTGTAGCTGTGTGACCTGTGGGTTGTAGCTGTGTAACTTGTGGGTTTTAGCTGTGTGGCCTCTGGGATGTGTTTGTGTAATCTGTGCATTGTAGCTATGTGATCTGTAGGTTGTAGCTGTGTGATCTGTGGTTTGTATCTATGTAGCCTGTAGGTTGTAGCTGTGTGACCTGTGTGTTGTAGCTGTGTGACCTGTGTGTTGTAGCTGTGTGACCTGAATGTTGTAGCTGTGTGACCTGTGTGTTGTAGCTGTGTGACCTTTTGGTTGTAGGTGTGTGATCTTTGTGTTGTAGCTGTGTGACCTGTAGGTTGTGGCTGTGTGATCTGTGGGTTGAATCTGTCTGACCTATAGGCTGTGGCTGTGTGACATCTGGGTTGTACCTGTGTGACCTGTGGGTTGTAGCTGTGTGACTGTAGGTTGTAGCTGTGTGACCTGTGTGTTGTAGCTGTGTGACCTTTTGGTTGTAGGTGTGTGATCTTTGTGTTGTAGCTGTGTGACCTGTGGGTTGTTACTTTGTGATCTGTGAGTTGTAGCTGTGTGACCTGTAGGTTGTGGCTGTGTGATCTGTGGGTTGAATCTGTCTGATCTATAGGCTGTGGCTGTGTGACATCTGGGTTGTACCTGTGTGACCCGTGGGTTGTACCTGTGTGACCCGTGGGTTGTAGCTGTGTGACTTGTGTGTTGTAGCTGTGTGATCTGTGGATTGTATCTATGTGATCTATAGGTTGTAGCTTTGTGACTTGAGCATTGTATGTATGTGATCTGTGCATTGTATCTGTGTGACATGTTGGTTGTATCCAAGAGGCCTCTGAGCTGTACCTGTGTGATCTGTGAGTTGTATCCATGTGATCTGTGCATTGTATCTGTGTGACATGTTGGTTGTATCTAAGAGGTCTCTGAGCTGTACCTGTGTGATCTGTGAGTTGTATCCATGTGATTTCTGCATTGTATCTATGTGACCTTAGGTTGTACCTGTGTGATTTGTGGGTTGTACCTGTGTGATTTGTGGGTTGTACCTGTGTGATTTGTGGGTTGTACCTGTGTGATTTGTGGGTTGTACCTGTGTGATCTGTGGGTTGTAGCTGTGTGATCTTTATGTTGTATCTGTGAGACCTGTGCTTTGTATCTATGAGACCTATAGATTGTAGCTGTGTTACCTGTGGGTTGTAGCCATGTAACCTATAGATTGTAGCTGTGTGATCTGTGGATTGTTTCTATGTGACATATCGGTTGGAGCTTTGTGATGTTTGAGTTGTATCCATGTGATCTCTGCGTTGTATCTATGTGACCTTTAGGTTGTATCTGAGAGATCTGTGGGTTGTATCTGTGAGATCTGTGGGTTGTATCTGTGAGATCTATGGGTTGTATCTGTGAGATCTGTGGGTTGTATCTGTGAGATCTGTGGGTTGTATCTGTGTGATCTGTGGGTTGTAGCTGTGTGACTTGTGGGTTGTAGCTGTGTGATCTGTATCTTGTAGGTGTGTGACCTATAGGTTGTATGTAAATGATCTGTACGTTGTATCAATGTGACCTATAAATTGTAGCTGTGTGAACTGTAGATTGATACTATGCACAGATCACATAGACACAATGTGACCTGTAGTTTGTAGCCTTGTGACCCGTAGTTTGTGGCCTTGTGATCTTTGTGTTGTAGCTGTGTGTCCTGTGGGTTGTAGCTGTGAGACCTGTGCTTTGTATCTGTGTGACCTATAGATTGTAGCTGTGTGATTTGAGAGTTGTATCCATGTGATCTCTGCGTCATATCTATGTGACCTTTAGGTTGTAGATTTGTAATCTGTGGGTTGTAGCTGTGTGAAGTACAGATTGTAGCTGTGTGATCTATAGGTTGTATCTATGTGACCTATAGATTGTTGCTGTGTGACCTGTAGATTTTCTCTGTGATCTGTGCATTGTATCTATGTGACCTATAGGTTGTAGTTGTGCGATCTGTGAGTTGTATCCATGTGATCTATGCGTTGTATCTACGAGACCTTTCGGCTGTATCTGTGTGATCTGTGGGTTGTATCTGTGTGACCTGTGTTGTAGCTTTGTGACCTGTGGTTTGTAGCTGTGCAATCTGAGTGTTGTAGCTGTGTAACCTACACGTTGTATCTGTATGATCGGTGGGTCGTAGCTGTGTGACCTGTGAGTTATATCCATGCGACCTATAGGCTGTATCTATGTGATCTGGAGCTTGTAGCTGTTTGACCATTGGGTTGTAGCTGTGCGCACTATAGCTTATATCTGGGTGAGCTAGGGTTGTATCTGTGTGACCCAAAGATTGTAGCTGTGTGATCTGTAGATTGTCTCTATGTGATCTTTTGATTGTATCTATGTGTCCTGTAGGTTGTCGCTTTGTGATCGGTGGGTTGTAGCTGTGTGATCGGTGGGTTGTAGCTGTGTGATCTGTGGATTGTATCTATTTGATCTGTGCGTTGTATCTATGTGATCTATAAGTTGTAGCTGTGTGACCGGTAGGTTGTAGCTTTATGACTTGAGCGTTGTATGTATGTGATCTGTGCATTGTATCTGTGTGACATGTTGGTTGTATCTGAGAGGTCTATGAGCTGTACCTGTGTGATCTGAGAGTTGTATCCATGTGATCTATGCAGCAGGGACGTAACCAAATAAATCCCAGAAGACACAGTACGGCAGAGCTTCACAGGAGGCTCAAAAGCGCTGAAGATGTCACCTAGACAGGGGATGAAATGCCTGCAAATCAATTTCCCAGTTCAACAAACATACCCATAACCACATTAATGTAAATGATCAGGTCAAACTGCCATGCAATCTCTGATGTGTCTTCAGGTTTACTCATCGCCTTTACTGGAGAAAGAAAACAATGTGGTTTGTTGTACAATTTGTTGTTGTGATTCCTCACCTCTGTCTCTCCTTCAGCAGAACACCAGTGAATGAGCAATGGGTTGGACCTACTGTGAGTGAGTTTTAAAGAACCTTGTTAATGTATCACAAGATTCACTGAGGCCTTGTGAATGCTGTTCATTTATTCCTAGCAATGTTACAGAATAGCAAAATCTTGCTCATTGAGTCGTATCTCACATCATGACCTAATATCTTAAGGGCTGTGTTCTGGACCTTGTTACCTCATATGACATTCTGCTCTCTGCACCCAAAGAATTAGACTCTGATGAAAATCCATGACTGAAACCCACAACCATTAGGTGAATTGTCCTCGAATTCATGGACACCCACTGGTGACAATTAGTGCTTTGTAATCCATAATCTTTCAGTCCATTGTCAATATTGCCATTGAAAGGCACTTCTATGTCTATCATAGCAACAAGCTAATGTATTTAAAGTACCGAAAATTAAATAACATTTACTCTTTGTTGAATGGTTTCCTTTTATATGTTCCACTTGAATAAAAAGTTCTCCACAATAAGTGAATATGAGGTGGGCTGGCATATTGGAATCCTGTGCTCACATTAGGCAGGTGTATATTTGGAGCTGTCTGTTCCACACCAGTTAACTGCTGAAGGTATTTAAAGTTCATTATGTTCACTCTCTGCAAGTCACTGTTAATAGCACATAGTGTAAGTGCTATTATATCTGCTCCAAATCAGCAAGATGTCAAACGTACAGAAAATGCTGACAAGAAGGAAACAAAAAACAGCATGATACCATTCAACCATACATTAGAAACTGGGACTGAGGGGCTGATCCCAGACTAGTTAGTAAATCGGTAATGTTCACTTGTTTGTTCTTTCCACAGATGGATGACTCACCCATTGATTGTTCCAGGTATCAAAGCTGTTTTTTTGTTTCAGATTTCAAGCATTTATCTTTTTTTTAAATCTTAATCAACTGGCAATGTCTGTCACACTTTCCCTTAGATTGACCTCACCTCCCAGATTCCATTGACCTCATCTCCCAGATTCCATTGACCTCACCTCCCAGATTGCATCTGACCATTATTACCAGGTTACAAGATTCTGACAATCATAAGACAATGATCTGACAGAAACCTAACAAGATGCTCATTCTCTTTCTCTTTCCATTTGGTGTCACTATCTTTTGTAATGTGTTCTTTAATAGATGTTTAACTTGGCTGCTTTTAGCTCCTTGTTGTTACTCGACATTGTGATTTATGTTTCAAGCACTTGTTGTTTCTGTTTATTGTGATCCATTTTGATACTATTTACTGACCTTTGTGGGTCTTCAAGTATATAGCTCAGTGTATCTGTAGACAGGGATCTGCACATGAGCTGATCAGCAGCTCGGGAAGTGACTGTCCATCTCTGGGGGTTAACAGTCCTTATTGATTTATTAATGATTCAGTGTCTGTAATTAGAGATCAATTCAATATCTGAGGATCTAACAGTGACTGGGAATCAATCAATGACTGGGAGTTATCATTGACTGGAAGTCTATTAAGTGACTGGGGGCTACCAGTGACTAGGGGGGCTACTAGTGACTAGGGGGGCTACCAGTGACTAGGGGGGCTACCAGTGACTGGGAGTCTATTAAGTGACTGGGGCATCTATCAGTGACTAGCAGTCCTTTGGTGACTGTGGGTTTACCAGTGACTGATGTGTTGTTGTCTATATATCTGAGTATTTTGTGTACAATTGTAAATTAGGTATGCAAATATTAATTGACAAGCATTATGTTGCAGACTCAGTCACTGTGAAATAAATGCAACGCTTTATAATGTCCTGTCTCCTCAAAGTGAGTGTAAGACACATTAAGCATTAAAATTAATAACAAAGTGAATGTAACAAATCCATGATGACTTTGGTGACAGGTGATTAATGGCTGACAAAGCAAGCGAGGTGAGGAGAGATGTTAATTGCAAGTTTACTGAGGGTTACAGAACGTATTTATGAAAACTAAAACATCTTCCTGACTGGAGTGGTGAACACTTGGCTTGATGGATCATTGCATTAATGCTCCCAAGTTTCCATGTAGCTTAGAATTTTGATGGTTTACAAATTAAAGATGCTGGGCCACTTTCATAATAGTTGGGTCCAGTAACACTATGAAATGTAACAGAACATCCATCATAATTCTATCATTGCCCAGAGTGTTCAAAATGGAATTGTTGGAAGAGAACATGATCTTGCACTCTCCAGCTTATTGGATTTGGAATGTACATTCTCAAATGCACGTAAAAGTCCTTTGGAGGCCCAGACCTGCTGACTTTGTACAAACAGCCTGGGAGGTTCAAACTTCTGATAGTTTTGGGAAGGAGGAGAATGGTCTATCTGTGAAAGTCTCTGAAGTTGACTGACAGACTTCAGATAGTTCTGCACCACTGACCTGAATAGTTACCAGGAAGTGTTGGACAGATTAAATCTAATCTAACTCTTGGGTAAAAACAGAATGAGCCTCCAGTCATTCCTGAAGGGCTTATGCCTGAAGCATTGATTCTCCTGCTCCTCAGATGCTGCCTGACCTACTGTGCTTTTCAAGCTCCACACTGTTGACTCTGATCTCCATTATCTGCAGTCTTCACTTCCTCCAGTCACTTACACTGACAAGCCCCAATATTCTTTCAACTGCTCTCTGACTGGCTCCTGGTCCTTGTGATTACCCCTCTGACAACCATGAAACCACCAACCTGAACCGAATATTCTTCTAACCCCCCCATTAAATCCCTGATCCTGAATACCTTCTGACCCCTTTACTACCTCCCTCATCTACTTGACTATCCCTCCACCGCAGTATAGCTACTCCCTCCAACTCCTTGACTTCCTTCCATGACTTGTTGACTTCCTTCCTTCCTTATGGGCAGCACGGTGTCTCAGTGGTTAGCACTGCTGCCTCACAGCACCAGGGTCTCAGGTTCGATTCCAGCCTTGGGTGACTGTGTGGAGTTTGCACATTCTCCCCGTGTCTGCGTGGGTTTCCTCTGGGTGCTCCAGTTTCCTCCCACAATCCAAAGATGTGCAGGGCAGGTGAATTGGCCATGTTAAATTGCCCATGGTGTTAGGTGCATTAGTCACAGGGGAAGTGGGTCTGGGTAGGTTGCTCTTCGGAGGGTCTGAAGGGCCTGTTTCCACACTGTAGGGAATCTAATCTAAAAAAACTGTGCTTATTCCCTTCCCCCCCCTGTCTCCTATCTGACTGTGCTCCTGAATCCAAAGTAGCATCCCAGGATGCCCTTCACTTCCCTCCAGACCTGCCCAACAGAACTACCCTCCTGACCAAATCCCAATCCAACCCAACTCAGCTCTGAATCCAGGATTAGCTCCCCCAGCACCCTTGACTACACCTCACCAGCTATCTCAATCTAACTCTGTACCCTGATTAACTCCAATCCCACTATTGCCCTGAAGTCCAGACTGACTGTCTACCGAGCCTAACTACACCTGACCATACTAACCTTCAACATCCTGTTACTATTCAACTGGCTCTGGATCTGACTAGCCCTCCCCTGTACCCAACCATCAATTGACCCAAAGTGACTTGCTCCTGACTTGAAGACCCCACCTCCAATCCCACCTACTTACACTTCCCACCTGCCACTTCACCCATCTACCATCTCACCTGAGCCACCAACCAGCAGAACCACTTCCCTGCTTTCCTCACCCACCTACCTATATTCCCAATCATTAACGCTCGAATTGCTGAGTTAAACTTCCCATTTGCCAGCTCATGCTGGAAAAGAAATGATGAGGTGGTTTGTCTTCCTCTGGCTGTACGGGAATCCTGGAGAAGCTGCGATGGGTGGATGGGTCCTCTGAAGATCTAACAGCTTCAGTCAGTCCGTGACTCCATGCGGCATTTTGTGTGACATTGTGATGAGTCTTGCCCGGGATTCCTACAGGGGTCAGGTCCTCGAGCTGAGAGTCGTGAAATGGATGAAGTGGATTTTGTCTTAAACCCTCTTGTTTTTCCTTTATTATATTATCACAAAATTTTTATCTCTTTATTTTTCTAATTCATTGCTATC
Organism: Chiloscyllium plagiosum; assembly: GCF_004010195.1. Lineage (NCBI taxonomy): Eukaryota > Metazoa > Chordata > Chondrichthyes > Orectolobiformes > Hemiscylliidae > Chiloscyllium > Chiloscyllium plagiosum. The sequence goes on from NC_057733.1 coordinate 10,510,056, forward strand.
ATTTTGTACTTTTGAGGGTCTGTAATGCTGGACGTCTTATTTCCTCATTTCCTAATCATTTTTCCTTAAGCATTTGTACTCCAGAATCCATATCTAGCTACCTTGGTACCTAAGGTGGCACCATAAGTGGCGACTTGTAAACTTTTCACTGCCCTCGTGTCAGTACATGTGACAGTACAACTAATTCTAATCAAGGATCACAGAGCAGCACCATCTCGAAGAAGGAAGTGAGTTTAAAGACAATCTGTTGATGATTGTCACTGCTGCGAAGATCCAGGCCATTACATTTTTGATAATTTGGCCTGACAAATCCCTGGTGAGTCTACGTTGAGAGCAAGATTCATGAACACACTTTTTAAACATGTTGAGATGAGAATACAGTATCTGTCTGCATCATTCTCCCTCATTCGTCTTCCTTCAGCTCAGAGCGGATAATACTTGATAGCCGTGCTGAAATTCAGATTGATAAGTCCAATCAATATTCAAACAAGATGCATGTGGATAATTAGGACGGATAGTTGGGGGAATTTTCACAGCCATCCGAGAGTGATAGGACAATTTGCTGAGGACACAATTTATCCTGAGGTGATTCATTTGGCTGCTGTACCTGAAGCAAAGGTGCAAAACAATCTTGTTCGTTTTCTAACTCCGTTTAGCAAAGTGGTTAAAAGCATTTCATTAACCGGTTCGGCCCAGTGGGAGGTTAGGCTTTGCAATTCTTTTGCTGCTTTCACAAACCTAAGACGTTGCAGAGTCCTTTAAATGCTCCGGTTTCCTCCCACAGTCCAAAAGATGTGCAGGGTCAGGTGAATTGGCCATGCTAAATTTCCCGTAGTGTTAGGTAAGGGGTAAATGTAGGGGTATGGGTGGGTTTCGCTTCGGCGGGTCGGTGTGGACTTGTTGGGCCGAAGGGCCTGTTTCCACACTGTAATGTAATCTAAAATCTAAAAATCTAAATGCAATGGGGTTCTTTGGAAGTTTTGGCCATGTTTTAACAATGGAAACAGGATAGGCAATTTGCACACAAAACAGTCTCACAAAAAAACAGCAAGGTAATTTTCACATCTTAGAATCAGTGTGGAAGGAAGCCATTTGGCCCATATCAACTCTCTGAACAGTGCCCCACCTAAACCCAAGCCCAGACCCTAGACCCCAACACTTCCCATGGCCTGCATATCCTTGGACATATGGGCAATTTATCTTCCCAACATCTATACTCAATGCCCTGACTGAAGGCCAGTGTGTCAAAAGCCTTCTTCACTGTCCTATCTACCTGTGATTCCACTTTCAGAGAACTGTGCACCTGAACTCCAAGGTTCCCCTGTCCCAATACACTCCTTAAGGTCCCACCTTTCATCATGAAACTCCTGCCTTGATTTGACTTTCCAAAATACAAGATCTCACACTTATCTATATTAAACTCCATTTGCCCTTTCTTGGCTCACTTCCCCAGCTGATTAAGGTCCTGCAATTTCCGATAGTCTTCCCCACTATCCATGATACCACCTATTTTAGTGTCATCTGCAAACTTACTAATCATGCCTTGTACATCCTCATCCAAATCATTGATATAGATAATAAACAGCAATGGGCCCAGCACCTGAGGCACTCCACTAGTCACAGGCCTCCAGTCCACCAAGCATCCTTCCACTATTAGGAGGAGAAAGTGAGGACTGCAGATGCTGGAGATCAAAGTTGAAACTTTATTGCTGGAACAGCACAGCAGGTCAGATAAACAGCAATGGGCCCAGCACCTGAGGCACTCCACTAGTCACAGGCCTCCATAACACCAAGCATCCTTCCACTATTACCCTCTGCTTCCTACCATCAAGCCAATTGTGTATCCAACTTGCCAGTTCCCCTGGATTCCACGCAATCTGATGTTCCAGAGCAGCCTACCATGTGAAGCTTTATCAAAGGCCTTATTGAAATCCATATAGACTATGTATACTGCCTTGCCCCCATCAACCTTCCTGGCCACTTCAAAGAATTCTAACAATGTTGAGGCATGAGGCATGATCTCCCATGCACAAAGTCACGCTAACTGCTCCTAATCCAACCCTGTTTTTCCAAATGTATACCTTATATCTCAGAATCTCCTCCAGTAATTACCTACCTCAGATGTTAGGCCTACTGGTCTATGGTTCCCAGTTTTTCTTCGCAGCTCTTCTTGAATAAACCACTTCCTGGTCTAATGAAAGGAGACACTTTTCTAATGCAAAATGCAGTTTGTTCCACTTTAGCAACTAAACATAAGTTAGACTCATGTAATGGAATCTTTAGAGAGACTGACAAAGGCCCAGATCATGGGTCTCCCACCTGATCTGCATTACATCATTATAATGGAAGATTGCCCATGGTGCTGCTCAGGATTAGCCCTTCAGATTATTAACTCTTTTTGCAAAAGCAACTAACACATTCCCTTCCTGGTTGGACTGTCCTTTATTTGATCATCCAACTGCAGCAGCTGGGAATCCAGCCCCATTTCCAAATTCAATTCCACTCCCACGCCTCATCACCTCTTTGGCTTGGATCAGTGCAGCATCCTATTGGCTGCAATGCTGAAATGGGAGAAAGTGAGGACTGCAGGTGCTGGAGATCAGAGTCAAAAGTGTAAAAAAGCACAGTAGGTCAGACAGCATCTGAGAAGCACGAGAGTCGGCGTTTCAGTGCTGAAATTCTCAACACCGAAATTGTAAACCAACTTGATCAAAGGTGTCGCCCCATATTCATTTTGTTCATTTTTTTTTTGAATGACAGTGTGGCTCAGTGGTTAGCTCTGCTGCCTCAAAGCATCAGGGACGCAGGCTCAATCCCACCCTCGGGTGACTGTCTGTGTGGAGTTTGTACATCTCCCCATGTCTGTGTGCTTTTCTGTCAGGGGCTCTGGTTTCCTCCCACAGTCCAAAGATGTGCAGGTTTGACCATGCTAAATTGCCCCTAGTGTTCAGGGATGTTTGGGCTAGATAGATAAGCCATGGGAAGTGCAAGGCTACGGGGGGCGGGGGGTGGCTGGTCTTTGAAGTGTCAGTGTGGACTCAATGGGCTGAATGGCCTGCTTCCACACTGTAGAATTCTATAAAATTCCATACAAAATCCAATGATGCAAATCTTACAATATGCAGACAATCCTCCGACTGATGGATCTCACCACCCTAGGCCAATATGTGGACCTCTGCTCTATTTCTTTAAGAAGATTAGTCTTCTTGTGATGATACTGTGGCTTTAAGCGGTGTGTTTTTTTCTCAGTTTCCTTTAGAGGGAGATTGGGAGACAGGTAGTAAGCAGTCTATGAGAAGACAAACAACTTGTGAGGACTTGGAGCTCTTTTTAAAGTTGGAACAATAGAAGCAGCCTGAGTGGGTGTGGTCAAATTACTACAGCTCAAGGAGTTTTAGTTAGCTTTTAGCAGTTTATGTTGCAGTCTAGAAGAAGTGGAAGCCACTTTCCCCCTTTCTCGATTACAGCCAAAAACTGGGTTTCTCTTCCTCAGCTGCTGGATTGCTTGTGAGACAAAATCTGTTTTCTGAAATTGCCTTTTTGCTGAGAGTGTATTTATGGGATATTATACTCTTGGAGCAGTTACCATATATACTCGAGTAATAGTCAATCTCATGTAAAAGTCTACCCTGTATTTTTGGCCAAATAACCTAGAATCTTCCATATATCTTGTGTAAAAGTCAACCCTTGTTCTTCACAGATAGTAAATCAATGCTTAATGAGTCAGAGTGCCGGCCGACTCCAGTCTTCCAGTCTGCTGGTTGTTCTGCTCCACTCCTGGTCTTCCAGCTCACTGGCTAATGTGTTTAGCTCTGGGTTTTCAGAATTACCATAATTAGTTTTTTATTATTAGATTAGAGATCAATCTGGTTTCTGCTAATGATACAGTATGAATTTTGATGGGCATGAATTTCAGCCCCTCAAAAGTAGTAGTTGACCTCATACTTTTAACCTTAAAAAGTAGTCAAAAAATTAGACTATTACTCGAGTATATATGGTAATTGGTAATAGGTACTGTACCTATTATTCTGTTACATTTTCCAAGAGAGTTAAGTTATTCTATATTCTTATTTCTTTTGTTTGTATTTTAACTATAGTGTTTGAATAAATTATTCTTTGCTTAACATCCAAGTAGTTTGACTAATTGAATTGCATCAGGAACACAGCACCTCACATTTACCTTTAAAATAAGAAAAAGTTAGAGTCTAGACTACCTTCATAATATATTTTGAGGTGGCTTGGTCCATAACATTCTGGTCACTAGTTTTACCCTGGTCAGACTACCCTGTGAGGCTAACAGATGGATTAGATGGCTGGATCCATTCAGTTCTGGATTGTTTGCCCTTTACTCATCCTAGAATTTACACGGAGACTTACTTTGAGTTTTCACAGTGAGTGTAAATCGTGCCCAGGAGCATTAATCATGTGTTTTTAAAACATCTGGCCTCACGGTAACCGTTGTTGCAAAATCCCACCTGGTTTACTAATGTCCTTGAAGGAAGGAAATCTGCCATCCTTACCCTCGTCTGGCCTACACGTGACTCCAGACCTATACAAGACCAGATGACTCTTAATTGGCCTCTGAAATGGCCCAGACAGCCAATCAGTCTAAGGGCAGTTAGATATGGAGTATAAAAGCAGACCCACCCAATGATGTCCACATCCCAAGAAATAAGAGAAAAAGGTCACTTGGCCAATATTTTCACCTTGCCTATGTGACCAGTGGAGTGTCACAAAATTCAGTGCTGGATCCACTGCTTTTCATCATTTGATGTGAGCATAAGTGGTACAGTTAGTAAGTTTGCAGATGACACCAAAATTGGAAGTGTAGTGGACAGCGAAGAAGGTTACCTCAGATTACAACAGGACCTTGATCAGATGTGCCAACGGGCTGAGAACGTGGCAGTTGGAGTTTAATTTAGATAAATGTGAGGTGCCGCATTTTGGGAAAGCAAATCTTAGCAGGACTTTTCACTTAATGGTAAGGTCCTAGGGAGTGTTGCTGAACAAAGAGACCTTGAAGTGCAGGTTCATAGCTCCTTGAAAGTGGAGTCGCAGGTAGATAGGATAATGAAGAAGGCATTTGGTATGCTTTCCTTTATTGGTCAGAGTATTGAGTATAGGAGTTTAGAGGTCATGTTGCGGCTGTACAGGACATTGGTTAGGCCACTGTTGGACTATTGCATGCAATTCTGGTCTCCTTCCTATCGGAAAGATGTTGTGAAACTTGGAAGGGTTCAGAAAAGGTTTACAAGGAATTTGCCAGGGTTGGAGGATTAGAGCTATAGGGAGAAGTTGAATAGGCTGGAGCTGATTTCCCTGGAGCGTTGGAGACTGAGGGGTGACCTTATCGTGATTTATAAAACCATGAGGGGCATGGATATGATAAATAGACAAAGTCTCTTCCCTGGGGTGGGGGAGTCCGGAACTAGAAAGCATAGGTTTAGGGTGAGAGGGGAAAGATATAAAAGAGACCTAAGGGACAACATTTTCATGCAGAGGGTGGTACATGTATGGAATGAACTGCCAGAGGAAGTAGTGGAGGCTAGTATGATTGCAACATTTAAAAGGCATCTGGATGGGTATATGAATAGGAAGGGTTTGGAGGGATATGGGCCGGTTGCTGGCAGGTGGGACTAGATTGGTTTGGGATATCTAGTCAGCATGGATGAGTTGGACCAAAGGCTCCAAAAAAATGGTTAAGACTAAAATTGGGCCCTTGAAGACAGAAACAGGGGAATATATTACGGGGAACAAAGAAATGGCAGAAGAATTGAATTGGTACTTCAGATTTGTGTTCACTGGGGAAGACACAAGCAATCTCCCTGCGGTAACAGTGGCGGAAGGACCTGAACTTAAGGGAATTTATATTTGCCAGGAATTGGTGTTGGAGAGACTGTTAGGTCTGAAGGTTGATAAGTCCCTGGGGCCTGATGGTCTACATCCCAAGGTACTGAAGGAGGTGGCTCGAGAAATCGTGGATGCGTTGGTGATTATTTTCCAGAGTTCGATAGATTTAGGATCAGTTCCTGCGGATTGGAGGGTGGCTAATGTTGTACCACTTTTTAAGAAAGATTGGAGAGAGAAAGCAGGAAATTATAGACCAGTTAGTCTAACCTCAGTGGTGGGAAAGATGCTGGAGTCTATTATAAAGGATGAAATTAAGACACATCTGGATAGT
>NC_057733.1:10516595-10518859 GCF_004010195.1 Chiloscyllium plagiosum
GATCTGGGTGTTCTTGTGCACCAGTCAATGAAGGTAAGCATGCAGGTACTGCAGGTAGTGCAGAAGGCTAATAGCATGCTGGCCTTCATAACAAGAGGAATTGAGTATAGAAGCAAAGAGGTGCTTCTGCAGCTGTACAGGGCCCTGGTGAGACCACACCTGGAGTACTGTGTGCAGTTCTGGTCTCCAAATTTGAGGAAAGACATTCTGGCTATTGAGGAAGTGCAGCGTAGGTTCACAAGGTCAATTCCTGGAATGGCGGAACACCTTACGCTGAAAGACTGGAGCGACTGGGCTTGTATACCCTTGAGTTTAGAAGACTGAGAGGGGATCTGATTGAGATATATAAGATTATTAAAGGATTGGACACTCTGGAGGCAGGAAACATGTTTCCACTGATGGGTGACTGCCGATCCAAAGGACACAGCTTAAAAATACGGGGTAGACCATTTAGGACAGAGATGAGGAGAAACTTCTTCACCCTGGGAGTGCTAGCTGTGTGGAATGCTCTGCCCCAGAGATCAGTGGAGGCCCAGTCTCTGGATTCATTTAAGAAAGAGTTGGATAGAGCTCTCAAGGATTGTGGAATCAAGGGTTATGGAGATAAGGCACGAACAGGATACTGATTAGGAATGATCAGCCATGATCATATTGAATGGTGGTGCAGGCTCGAAGGGCAGAATGGCCTACTCCTGCATCTATTGTCTATTGTCTGTTTCCGTGCTGTACATCTCGATGACTCTGATTCTAAATGTAAACTTTTCCTTTGCTTTTACCACAGTCCAATCTGTAAATGTGATAAAAACAGATTTGGCTCTTCAGGGGACAAAATCATCACTTTGCCAGCTTCATTCCAAAACATTTAACCTGGAAAACCTGCTTCCAATTCCATTCCCCATAGTTTTGTTATTTGATATAATGTAACCAAGGCTTTGCAAACAGTTTGCGTCTCCAGTTCGTGTGAGTGGCATTCCAGTTCTTTTATTTTGTCGTAACATCTGACAGAATCTGAAACAAAAACAGTTTTGCCAGAAGCTGTTTTGTTTTTAAAAAATGGTCTCATTAATGAAGACCCAATTCACACATTAACGTGCTTTGCTGATGAACAGGCAGATCTCAGATTTCAATGCCTCAATTCTGCCATCTACTGGTAACACTCTGTGTCGCATGCATCCATCTTGTCAGTGTGTGCTTTTTATCTCAAGTGTTGTAAAAATGTAATTACGCTTTTTCCAAATTCCCTGTCAGCTTCAAATTACAGCATGTCACTTTTATTACAGTTCATCTAAGTCAGATCCCATCAAGGCAAAGGACATCCAACGATGGTTAAATAAAATCCAATGTTGAAGGGCAGGAAAACGCACATCAAGGAGAGACAGAAAAATCAAGAAATCAGTTGGGATTGAGGTGGCTGTATTAGAGACTTAGAGATGTACAGCATGGAAACAGACCCTTCGGTCCAACCCGTCCATGCCGACCAGATATCCCAACCCAATCTAGTCCCACCTGCCAGCGCCCGGCCCATATCCCTCCAAACCCTTCCTATTCATATACCCATCCAAATAGATCCAGCCAAGAAAATTGAAGAACATGGTACTGAGGTATAGGGCTGCCCCAAGGAGCTCCATCATGTATTTTTAAAAAAACCTTCCGAATACAAGACCACTTTCATCGAGAAGGTCAAGGGCAGCAGATACCTGGGAACACCACTACCTGACAGTTCCCCTCCACTCACCGTCGTGACTTGGTAACACTTTCCTTCACTGTCACTGGGTCAAATCCTGGAGTTCCCTCCCTAATCGCATTTAGGGTCAACCTACAGCATATGGACTATGGCAGTTCAAGAAGGCAGCTCACCACCACCTTCTCAAGGTCAACTAGGGGCGGGCAATAAACGCTGGCCCAGCCAGTCCTGCCCACGTCCCATGAATGATGGATTGGATTTTTTTCTACATTGTAACTTCCCTGATTCAGGGTAAAACTTTGGAGTGGTTAAGTAAGTTGGTGGAACGGTGGAAGACACAAGATATAGTTTTGAGAAGAGTGAACACTGGAGAAGGATTGAAATCAGATGCTCTGGATTTCAATAGGATGGTCAGTAACTGGAAGCTCAGTACTGAGGGGTTACACTTGCAGATGACTCCATAAATAGACAGTCCAGTGTCCTGCTAAGAGGCTGTGGTGAAACGGTTAAAAATTATGTCCCAATACATGTGTGAATCTAAATGTAACACATGTATTGGGCCAAGCAATGGAATGTGGTG
>NC_057733.1:10518944-10579584 GCF_004010195.1 Chiloscyllium plagiosum
CGCTGCGGGGGATAAAACACTTATATTCTAGCAGACTCGCCTCTTGGCTGTTTGTTCTGTGTCAGACTACTTTCCTGCGAGCCTGGTCCTTGACCTTGAGAATTTTTTTAAAACAGAGGCAGACCAGAACTATGCAATGAACTAAAATAATAGGATAAGAGAAAGAACAGTGAGTTGTCCAGCCTATTGAGCTTGTTCCAGTTAAATCATAGCTAATTGTGATCTTAATTCCAGCTACTGATCTTGGTCCTATGCTCCTCGCTTGACAAATATCCATTAACCTCAGTTTGGACATTATTAATTGTGCCCCAGCCTCAGCACTTTTGTTTTGATTTGGGGTGGTGGTTGGAATAGGAGGGGAGAGCAATCCAGAATTCCACGACCCAGCATGCGAGGAAATGTTTTCTAGAGACACTGTGATTGTTTGGCTGTAGCTTATGACAATTCCTCATAACCAGACCTTGCCTCCCCTCCATTCCCAACAAGGAAAGTTCAGAGCCACTTGGGGAAGTGGCTGATTGTGGAGATCCAGTACTCCTGGAGTTGACACAAGTTAATTAGATAATCAATGACCTTTAATGTATGTGTTTGATGGAATCAGGTTTACAGAAAACACTGACCAGGTTCGCATACACAATAAGAACTTTTGTTTATTACAGGCAAATGCATTCTAGCCACAGGTAAATAAAAATACAGACTATCAGCTTACGAGTCAATTAAATTTCCTACATACATACAGACAGACCAAATAAAACATTGGTGTTATGTGTGAGGGAAACACAACAGACCCGGATAAGATGCTCCTTTTGTTTCCCAAGACTTTGTTTTTTATCCCACAGGTTCTTTCAGTTCCTCCCAGGTGGCAATTGTTACACTAACTACAAAGTCTCTCGAGGTGGAGACAATGGTTTACAGCAACTGGTGAGAGAAAAATAGCTGGCTTTTCTTTTCAGGCTCCATGTACTTTTACTGCACAGAGCCAGGGTCACAGCTTCTGGTCTTCCAGTGGTTCACCCAGTCAAGAAGACTTCTACCCCATACCATTCACACCCATGAGTTGTCCAGCTGCTCAGGAACCAATCAGAGGCTTGATTGTCAGGCTAATGACCTTTGACATCCACAACTGGTTATGATTGCACAAATCAATCAGCTACCTATGGCTGGCCGAATCTCACACTGCCCCCCCCCGTGCCATGCCATCTTTGCTCTTCTCGCTACCCTCTCCCTCACTTATCGAACAGCTGTGTAAATACCCTGCATATAATGAGTTCCTGTAACTTGTGTTTAAAGGTGTTGCAATTCTTTCCACAGTCCTTGGTTTTAAAAGAGTCTTTTTCCCCTTTCTGTCCAAAGATGAAGAAAAATAGAAAGACACTGCCTTTACATTTTTTTCTACGGATTCTGTTTTATCATTTCAAACATTTTCAATTAGATCACGCCTTAAACTTCTGTCCTCAAAGGAATTGGTGATGTGTGTAGAATTTTGCAAAATCTCATTGCTGCAATCCTTTGAGTGCTGATGAATTCCTGCTGCCCCTTGTCAGGGTCATCAAATCCTTTTTCTGTCCAGTGCCCAGTTGTGAATGCCAAACTTTAAATGGGGTCTAACTCTAACTTTGTATAAACGTAATATAACTTCTGTCTCTTTGTATTGCATCTTCCCTGGAATAAACACCAGCGTTTTATTCAATCATGTTTGTGCCTGTTCTCTAGCTTCAAGTGATTTTCATTGTTGGACTTCACAATTCCCCTCATCCATATCTCCTTGCTCCATATGAAATTTCATCTGGCACAGTTTTGCCTGGAATAATGGTGGATGAAGTGCATTGTAAGATTTGCAGACAGAATAGTAAAATAGGTTATTGTTATACTGCCTAGATGGTGATGACATGTCAAAGGAGACTTGGTGGACTCAATGCTTAACATATCCAGACAAAAGGGGAAAATCTCAATAAGATTGAATTTCATAGTGAAGACAGTAGACATAAGTGGCCAGATGGCTTGTTCAAAATGTACAGTACTCCAACCAAACTAGACATTGAGGAAGTTAAAAATCACACAACACCAGGTTATATTCCAACAGGTTTAATTGGAAGCACACTAGCTTTCGGAGCGCCGCACAACCACCTGATGAAGGAGCGTCGCTCCGAAAGCTAGTGTGCTTCCAATTAAACCTGTTCGAATATAACCTGGTGTTGTGTGGCTTTTAACTTTGTACACCCTGGTCCACCACCGGCATCTCCAAATCAGGGCATTGAGGATTGAGTGTGGTACTGGTTGTTAATAAACAAAAGATACATTCAGCGAGTGAAGGCAGTGCAGAGTATAGATATGGTTCTGATTCATAGTTTAAAGGCTGGAGTGGTGAGTAAAAGCTGTAAAGAATTGGGTTTGTTAAGAAAGTAGAAATTAATACAATTTATCAGGGTATCCAAGATATTGTTGTCATTCTAATAAGAGTTAAGTTTAGAGTGGTGCTCGAAAAGCACAGCAGGTCAGGCAACATCCGAGGAGCCGGAACCTGATGAAGGGCATTTGCCCAAAACGTTAATTTTCCAGCACCATTTTAATCTTGACTCTAATCTTCAGTATCTGCAGTCCTCACCTTCGCCTACTCATTCTAAGTAAGGCAGGCAAAGAAATGGAAAAGCCAAAAGTGGATGATTGATAGAAGCCTATAAAATTATGAGATACATAGGTAGGGTGAGCGGTCAGAATCTTCTTTCCCAGAGTTGAAATGCGTAATAGTAGGGGACATGCATTTAAGGCGAGAGGGGGAAAGTTTGAGTGAGACGTGAGGAGCAAGTCTTTTATACAGAGAATGGGAGGCTCCTGCTAGGCATGATGGTGGAGGCAGATGCGATTGGGCCATTTAAAGGACTTACAGGTAAGCACATGAATATGCAAGGATTAGAGGGAATGGACCAAGGGTAGTGGAGGGGATTAGTTCATTTGGCGTCATGTTCAGCACAACATGGTGGGCTGAAGGATCCGTTGTATTGTTCAATGGTCTATATTCTATGATTACTTCAAATTAAATTGAGTCCTGAACAAAGCAACATTGTTTCTGACTCGTAAAATGCAAACTTGGCAATTTTTTTCAGATTGATTCTGTCATTACAGAGTGATGAACATATTGAATAGACTGATTGATATAGCAGTGGCGATGATGATTCCAGAATGATTCAGAGAACAGTAAGGCCGGGACTTTCTGAATTGGTGAATTAAGACAGGCCAAAGGAGTTTTCCCATCCATTGAGGGATTGTGCACTCACTTGGCAAAGCTGGGCTTAGACCTGGTTAGTGGGAAATCTCATACCTCAAGCAGGGGGCATGGGTGTCTCTGCCAACTGCAGAGAGTACCATGTGGGATGAGGAAACTGTGTGTCCAACAGCTGTGGATCCTCAGGTCTGGGTCTAAATGGATTGAATCTGAGCATGTTCTGGGGGAGAAGGCACAAGGTTGTGTGGGGCTTGGTAGGCACTCCCTCTCTGAGGCCCTGTTCGTAAGTAGTGATTCCTTTCTGAAATGAACCGAGCCGATATAGAACATGGAGGAACTCAGTGGGTCTGGCAGTATTAATGCGGAGAGAAAAAGAGCTAACGCGTTAAGAAAAGTACAGATATTCCTCAGAAATAACAGCTCATGAAAAGAATCATTTTGGGTGCAACATAGAACCATACAATCCCTACAGTGTGGAAGCAGGCCATTCAGCCCATCCAGTCCACACTCATCCTCTGAAGAGCATGCTACTCAGAACCCCCACCCCCAACCTTATCACAGTAACCCTGCATTCCCCATGGCTAATCAAACAAGCTTGCACACTATATTAACTTGATTTCACCATTAACTCTATTTCTCTCTGCATGATACTGCCACATCAACTGTGATTTTTCCAGCAAATCCTGTTTCCATTTCAGATTGCCTGAATATTTTGTTTTATTTCTAATGTACAAGGTGCTGTGGTTAATCCTTGGTTTATACTGTGCTGTTACAATTGATCTCATGCCTCTGAACTAGAGATGTACCAAATAATAGGTAAGTCCACCTCGAACATGCTAACAAGTGGCCAGTAATTGGTTATGTACAAGTATAGATGTGCCACTGATGACCAGGAATCTGCCACCCCACGGGCTCTGAAATGATGTCTGACCCCTTTGGCAATTTGGCCCTGTGAAGACATAACCCAAGATCTCAGCATTGTTAAGTGATGATAGAGTAAATTAAAGGGACAGTGGTAACATGTAGAGGGTTGACGCAATGGAGATTTGCCAGGATTGAGCAACGTGTTCAACATTGCTGCTGTCCCGTGCTATGTAAGGCTTACAAATTCTGCACAGTGCCTGGAAATTAGGCAACAGTCACATATCCAGGGCATCCATTTGTTATCCTAATGAGCACCAAACTTGTTTTCAGGAATGATGTCTTCTCCGAAGGGGTTTCAACAAAGAGCTAATGGATCACTAATTGCGAAATCAATACCCATTACACTGCTGTCACTCTGGTTCTTTATAGATTGTTAAAGCCATTCCATCAAACACTCAATTAGTGTATATACATATATATATACACACATATAAATCTCCAAATCAAAATGTAATGGGTTCCTACTATTATTACTTTCATGTCAAGTTGATGATGAAGATGATTTCTGCGGCAGCAATAGTTGATGGAATAATGGCTCTCCACTTAACTGCCTGCTTTGTTCTGACAGAATGCAATGTTTTGTGATAGAAAATCTCCATTACACAATTTTGCAATGCCTTTTGCTCAAACTTTGTAAAAGTTTTGCAGAGAGGAGATGGCTCACTGAAGTGAGCTGACATTGCACAAAGAAGCAGAGGGCATTGATAAGTGACCTGCTTCTTGGGAAAAAAACTACATCTATTCAATGCATACTAACTTGAAGCATTGAGTCCTGGCCTTATTTCACAGAGTTCCTAAGCCAAAATACACTGCTGTAAACCGTCCTTGAAGATGATGGGAAAGGGTGTGTGCTGCTTATGGCAAACAAGTTTATGTCATGCCAATCTTTTCTTCCAAAGATAGTGTTTCCAGTTAACAAACATCTGCACTTGTATTGCATTTGATGTTATTTTGGTGCAGATGTTCCATTTGAATACATTACTGGCTTCTCTCAGTTCTTGTAGATTGAATGGTCTGCCATGCAGTTGAAGAATTCAGTTAACTAGTTCATCAGCACAATGTCTGCAGTAGGTTTTCGATAGACACGTTAAAGATTGAACTTCTGGTCAGACCCTGAAAAATTATGGAGTGTCTCATTTGCAATGTCTCCTCAGATTGGGAGAATCTCACCTTATTTTTAATCTCATGTCAATCAATTGAATCTTTGACCCAATATATTGTCAGTTGTTGGAGTGGGGTGTACAGGGGTCTAGGCATCGAGTACGCTTTACAGCACTGTCTGAATGCTGGTAATTACATAGCAATCAACAACTTTTCAGCAATCCCTTCATGGGTTGGAAATGTTTCTGGCTGTAGGTCACTCTCTGAATTGGCCTCAAGGAGATGGTGATGGATCACTGTTTCAGTTGCAGGACCATTTCAGAAATCACACGATACCAGGTTACAGTCCAACAAGGTTATTTGAAATCACAAGTTTTCAGGGTGTTGCTTCTTTGTCAGCAATACTCTGAAAACTTGTGATTTAAAATAAACTTGTTGGACTATAACCTGGTATCATGTGACTTCTGAAATTGTCCACCTGAGTCCAACACCTGAAGAAGGGCTTATGCCCGAAACGTCGATTCTCCTGCTCCCTGGATGCTGCCTGACCTGCTGCGCTTTTCCAACAACACATTTCCAGCTCTGATCTCCAGCATCTGCAGACCTTACTTTCTCCTGAAATATTTAAGAGTCAATCATGATGCTACAGGCCTTGCTTCTCATGTAGCCCAACCTGGCAAGGAAAACAGATTTCCTTTTCTATTAGTGATCCAATTAATCGCCTCCCTCTCACCATTATTGAGATGAGCTTTTGATTCCTGACTTATTAATTCACTGAGTTTTAAATCTCAGAAAGAATTTGAACCGGCCCCGCCAAGGTGTTAACCTGGATGACCGTCCCAGTGATATCGCCACCAAACTATCACCTCTCCTTGAGAGGCTGGTGCAATTTCTCCCCAGCCAACTAGAGGTATTCAAGGGAAAGATCGGAGAATGGTCCCTTTAATGGGGGTGGCAGGGTGGCTCTGTGGTTAGCACTGCTGATTCACAGCACTAGGGACTCAGATTCGATTCCACCCTTCTGTGACTGTCTTTGTGGAGTTTAAACATTCTCTCCCTTTCTCCGTAGGCTCCTCTCACAGTCCAAGATGTGCAGGTAAGGTGGATTGGCCATTCTAAATTTTCCCATAGTTATCCTGGATTGCATAGGCTAGATGGATTAACCATGGGAAATGTGGGGTTACAGGGATGGATGGAGCTGGGCCTTTGGAGGATTGGTGCAGTATCAATGGGCTGAATGGCCTCTGCATTATAACAATTATAACTGTACTCCATAGTGCAGTAGATATTGAGTCCATTATTACCACATAGGCATTGGACTTTGGTGCTGGATGAATGTGTCAGAGAGAGATGAGAATTGTGAGCGTCATTCACCAATGCAGAGTATTGACTGTTCCTGCTGGCTCCACTAACAGATCCTGCTGTGAGCTGAGTGTCAGCACGATTGTTTCAGAAGCACTAATGACAGTGAGGTTGGGGTGGTGGGTCAGGAGGATAAACATGAAAAGCATCTAATGTGAAAAAGCTCGTGCGAGAGTTCATGCTCAAGAGTTTTTGAATGCAGAGATGACCAGCGAGTTACATGGTAAATCTCGAAGCTGTTTTGCACAGGGAGTTAACAGTGCATCAGAGTGTGACTATGCTGCTGGCAGTATTGATAACAGGAAGCAGAGGGTATTGGTGGAAGGTTGCTTGTCACTAGTGGAGTATCTCAGGGGTTGGTGCTGGGTTCATTGCTGTTTGTTATCTATATCAATGATTTGGAATGAGAATGTACAAGGCATGATTAGTAAGTTTGCAGATGACACTAAAATAGGTGGTATCATGGATAGGTTATCAGAAATTGCAGTAGGGCCTTGATCAGCTGGTGAAATGGACTGAGAAATAGGAAATGGAATTTAATGTAGATAAGTGTGAGGTCTTGCATTTTGGAAATCAAATCAAGGTAGGAGTTTCATGGTGAATGCTAGGGCTTAAGGAGTGAAGTGGAAGACAGAGAATTTGGAGTTCAAGTTCACGTTTCTCTGGAAGTGGAGACAGGGCAGTGAAGGTGGCTTTTGGCACACCGGTCTTCATCAGTCACGGCACAGAAGTTGGGAAGTTATGTTGCAGTTGTACCACACATCAACTTGGATATTGTGTTCAGTTTTGGTCACCTTGCTCTAGGAACGATGCGATTAAACTGGAAAGAGTGCAGAAGAAATTTACAGGGATGTTGCGAGGTCTCAATGGTCTGAGTTATAGGGAGAGGTTGGACAAGCTGGGATTGTTTTCTTTAGAGACTGAGGGGGGTCTGAGTGTATAAGATCATGAGAGGCATGGATAGGGTGAATGCACTCAGTCTTTTTCCCAGGTTGGGGAATCAAGGACCAGAGGGCATCAATTTAAGATTAGAGGAGAAAGAATAAAAGGGAACCTGAGGGGCAATTTTTTTAAATAGAGGGTGGTACGCATATAGAATGAGTTGCCTGCAGAAGTGGTTGGGGCGGGTACATTAACAATATTTAAAAGGCATTTGGATAAATACATGGATAGAAAAGGTTTAGAAGGACTTGGGCCAAGTGCAGGGAAATGGGGTTAGCGTGTATGGACATTTTGGTCAGCATGGACCAGTTTGAGGCAAAGGGCGTGTCCCTGTGCTGTAGGACTCTATGACTGTGATTCTATGATTTGAACATTGGATTGTCACAAGGGTCTATCATAGTGCAATGGGACAGACTGTACCCAATTATGTTATGCTGATTGGCTCATATGAATATTCATTTCTGTGAGTTCTGCACCTCTAAATTGTCAGGAACTCCTGTAGAATAGAAACAATCAAGATATGTTTGCTCACAGATTAAATCCGATGGATAGCCTCAGTTGTAAACCTCATACAATAGATGTAGACAAGATTGGGGATTAAACCCAATCCTTGATCACTGACATGCCTCACAGCCCTTGTTGCCATTTTTGCCCCAGTAGATGTCCCATTTCACTGCCATATTATATCAATCTCCCACAGTACAGATGGGAATATGATTTAAACTTAACAATCGCGAGTCAGAATCTGAGTGATAAACACCTTGCAGCAAAATGGTACAGGGGATGCCCATTCTAGAAGGCACGTGGCCTTCAGAGCACTGCTTGTGGGTTGGGAGGAGCTGGGGTTTCTCTCCCAAAACTAAAAGGCAGGCCTTCAGTCAATCTCCCTTCTGCGGACTGCCACCCCCTCCAGCTCCTTCTTTAACTGGTGCCCCCGAGCCCTGGCAAGCACCACCCATGCCCTTCCCCCATCTCACTAGTGCAAACTTTTGACTTTCCAACACACCCAGCCCTAATCTCTAACCTTCGTCTGTCTGACCACTGTGGAGGATTATCCCCAAGGCTTGCCACCTCCTGCCACTGGCTCTCCCTCTGGAACATCGTGTTGACCGGCAACGCAATGAGAAACTGGAGTAAAATTAGTAAACCTTGAGCTTCTGTTGGGGAATTCATCAGGGCCTGAATTCACAAGCCCTTCTCGCACCAGTCCAGCTGCACCTCCATAGTATTTCTGTTCCTCCACTGCACCATCTCTGCCTTCCTCTCAATATCAGGTCCCATACAGAGCCATTACAGCACAGAAGGAAGCCATTTTGTCTACTGAGTCCTCTGATTGTACCACCAGGTATGATTTAAAATTTAATTAAAAATAAGGAAAGGCGGGAGTACTTGCAACAGTTTTCTATGGAGAATAGAAGGCCAAGAGGAAATCTGATAAGCTTTCAAAATCACAGATAGAGGATGAAACTGTTTCCGCTCCTAAACCGATCGAGAACCACAGGGCATAGTTTTAACGTGTTTGACAAAAGAAGTAAAGGCGAGAGAAAAATGAACTTTTTCATGTAGTGAGTAGTTGGAAATGTGGTGGAGGCAGGTTCAATTGAGGCAGCCCTGAGGGATTGAGTGGTTATTTAGATAGAAACAACATGCAGGTTAGAGACTGACACTAAGTTAAAACACCCAGAGAACCAGGGTGACATAGAGTCATACAACACAGAAACAGACCCTTCAGTCCAATCAGTCCATGTCAACCATAATCCCAAACGAAACTAGTCCCACCTGCCTGCTCTTGGCCCACACCCCTCCAAACCTTTCCTCATCATGTATTTATCCAAATACCTTTTAACATTGTAACTGTACCCACATCCATCACCTCCTCTGGAAGTTTATTTCACACACAAACCCACTCTGTGTAAAAAAAATTGCCCCTTATGTCTTTTTAAAAGCTCTCTTCTCTCAGCTTAAAAATGTGCCCCCTGGTCTTAAAATCCCCCACCCTCGGGAAAAGACAACTACCTTTAACCCTATCTATGTCCCTCATGACTTTATAAACCTCTATAAAGTCACCTCCCAGTGAAGCAAGTCCCAGCCTATCCAAGCTTTCCTTATAACTCAAACCTTCCATACGCGGCAACATCTCTTCTGAACCCTCTCCAGCTTAATAATGTCATTTCTATAACAGGGCAACCAGAGCTGGACACAGTACTGCAGAAGAGGCCTCACCAATGTGCTGAACAACCTCAACATGAGGTCCCAACCCCTATACTCAAAGGACTGAGCAATGAAGGCAAGCGTGCTAAATGCCTTTTTAATCACCCTGTCCATATGTGACACAAACTTTAAAGAATTATGTACCTGAACCTCGAGATCCCTCTGTCCTACAACATAACCCAAGGCCCTACCATTAATTGCATTAGTCCTGTCCCTGTTTGTTATACCAAAATGTAAAACCTTCTATTTATCCAGACTGAACTCTATCTGCCATTTTTCAGACCACTGACTCGTTTGATCAAAATCAGTCTGTAATCTTAGAAAACTTCTTCACTGTCTACACTATCACCAATTTTGGTGTCATCTGCAAACCTACTAACTCTGCCTTCCATATTCTCACCCAAATCATTTACATAAATGACAAACAGAAGGGACCCAGAACCAACATGAGGGACCAAATGGCCTCTTATTACACTGTAGCAATTCTGTGATTTAAGCCGGGTTGGGGGTGGGGGTGGTGAGGGCATTATAATGGAAACAGAATGCAATGCTTGGAATCAAAGGTTAGGTTTGAATTAAGACAGAACATCCTTGAAACAAGGAAATATGTTAATAGAGCAATTGCTGTGGCTTCCCAGAAATATCATAGTTTCGTAAAATCTACACTTGAGCCACTGTCAAAGAAGCAAAGCCAGCTAGAAATTTGTAGGCTTCATTTGAAGGTTCCAGCCACAGCACCAGAACAATTGGACAGCTCTGTGAAGTATTTTTCTTTTGATGAAATTGGCTGAGGGAGAAATATTGGCCAGAATACCAGTAGAAACATCCAAGGTGTTCATTAAATGATGCTGTGGCATCCTGTTGAATTGCCAGGACTGACAGACTCAGCCTTGGCATAATCTATTGACAGCACAGTGTGAGTCTTGGTTATTTTCTCAGGCAAGGGTCAAAACATGACGCTCAGGGGGTCAGACAACGTGTGATCATTAAGTTAAACAGACTGCATGCTTATTTAAAGGCATGCTTCACTCCTGATGAAGGGCTTTTGCCCGAAACATCGATTTTCCTGCTCCTCGGATGCTGCCTGACCTGCTGTGCTTTTCCAGCACCACTCTAATCTAGATTCGGAGATGCCGGTGTTGGACTGGGATGTACAAAGTTAAAAATCACACAACACCAGGTTATAGTCCAACAGGTTTAATTGGAAGCACACCAGCTTTCGGAGCGACGCTCCCTCATCAGGTGATTGTGGAGGGCTCGATCGTAACACAGAATTTATAGGAAAAATTTGCAGTGTGATGTAACTGAAATTATACATTGAAGAATTGATTGTCTGTTAAGCCTTTCATCTGTTAGAATACAGTGATAGTTTCACTTCTTTCATGTGTAAATCTCAAAACCCTTTTTATGGTCCAGGACATTCAGCCTCGGACCTTCGGGTGACCATCCTCCAAGGTGGACTTCGGGACAGGCAGCAGAGGAAAGTGGCTGAGCAGAGGTTGATAGCTAAGTTCGGTACCCATAGGGAGGGCCTCAACCAGGACCTTGGGTTTGTGTCACATTACAGGTAACCACCATTGCACTACACACACCCACTCACATGCACACGGACACAGATACAGACAGATGCGCACACAGACACCCACACACACCCTTATAGACACACAGACTCCCACACATGCACCCCCTCACAGACTTAAGACACTCTGCACTCACTACACACACACACACAAACACTTTCTCACACTCACAACCCCCACCCCAGACAGACACACACACAGACAGACAAAGACCCACATGCACACATATATATTGTGTGGGGTGAATTTTTTTGGTACAAAGTTACATTGCACTTTGCTCAAAAACCACATACATTCATGAAGAACTCTGAGCTCAAAAACTGCATGAATTTAAGTAAAACGCTGTTATTTCACTTTTTAGAATGGAATCAATCTAAACATCATGTCATAGACAGAGAACACGGGGGCTAACACCTTCAACATATTGTCTAGCTATCACCATTGTTAACAGCTAACCCGAGAATGCAACTTTAAAAAAAAGGGTTTTGTGATTTACACATGAAAGAAGTGAAACTATCACTGTATTCTAACAGATGAAAGGCTTAACAGACAATCAATTCTTCAATGTATAATTACAGTTACATCACACTGCAAATTTTTGCTATAAATTCTGTGTGTTAGAGATTGAGCCTTCCACAATCACCTGATGAAGGAGCGTCGCTCCGAAAGCAAGTGTGCTTCCAATTAAACCTGTTGGACTATAACCTGGTGTTGTGTGATTTTTAACTTTGTACACCCCAGTCCAACACCAGCATCTCCAAATCATGTCAGAAGGAATTCCCTTCTCCAAAACATCTAAACATCCCCCAAATGAAAACAAAATGCTATAACACACCAGGAGCTCTCTTTTTCTCACTGTGTTTAAAAGAAACCACCACAAATGCCTACAATGTAATCATTAAATCCCTTCAGGCACACATTTAAAAAGCTACATGCTGCTATCTTAAATCAAAGTGCTAAAACAAAAGATGTTAAAATATAGACCTTACAGTTTTAGAATTAGCTTTATTGTACTCAAACAAATGTAGACCTTGGAAGCTGAGGTGTTAGTCAATTCCACACTACAGAGGTTGTCGTGATCCTCCACTGTGCAGAAATGCCGACTGACAAATGATTACCACACACTAAGCCGCTTGATTGAACTTTGATGACCTGAACTAATAAGCGATGTGTTGCACAAGATGAACAGATGCTTGAGTAAAATGCAAAATGTTTTACTCAAAATTCATTGAGGGTTGATTTTACTTCTTGTATAAAGAACATATCTCAAATCCTTAACTCACTGAAGTTAAAGAACTGAATTTAAAGGAAAAATTACTTGAAGCCTTTCAAAATTTGCAACCAGCTGAACAAAACAGAACAAAACTCCGTGAAATGCAGGATCCCAAGTTATTAATAATGCTGAAATGAACACAACTTATGATAGACAAGGAGAATTTGATTTAATTAATGCTCATCTCACACTTTCCACATTAATTAGTTCCACATCCCATGTTCCAGAAAAGGTTTTGCCAGTACATTCACTGAGTACATGGTTAATAAAAACCTATCATCATATATATATATATATATATATATCTCCTCTCAAATTGAAAAAAAAACACATTCCATTCTAGTATATGGTTATTATCGTCAAATAGAATTCCTTTTGGGGAATGAAGTATTTTATAAGGAGCCATGAGACTTGAAAAGTGTGTGTAAAAGGGTGACAAGTAAAAGATGTTTTTAAAACCAATGCACTGCATAAGGCTCACTGAGTAAAAATAAAGCAGTTTTTTTTTGACATTCTTAATCTTACTGAATGAAATAAGGGCCACGAATCAGCCCTTTAAGTTTGCAGGCTTTAATGTTGCAACAAACCCAGGTGGCAGTGAATGGCTCCCGTTGGCAGTGTACCATCTTTAAGAGTGCTGCACACGATGGATTGGATGGTTTCTTTCCATTCTGCCCCCACTTTATGATTTTAAATACCAGAGCAGCTGTCTTCTGGATGGTTCAAGCTAATTCTGATGGTTAGTGGAGGCTTCACTGGTGGAAGCCAACTTTACTTCGAAGATGATAAGCCCATGTAAAAGATCAAAGAACACATGAGGAACATGAAAATGTAGGTGAAAGAAGTCGTCATTCAGCCCCTCAATGCTGTTCAACCATTCAATCAGATTGTGGTTAATCTGCTTGGCAACTCTTCCACCCACCTTGGTTCCATGTCCATTAATAATAAACCAAAATTTACCAAGCTATGTTTGAAATCTGCAGTAGACCAAGCCTTCAGTTCTGTTTGAGGGCAGGCGATCCACAATTTCACTCCTCTTTCTGAGGACAGAAGTCTGTTTTCATGTCACCTTTGAAAGGCTCTGTCATAGCTTCAAGATCATGGCCCCTTTGTCTAGATTGTCCCATGAGGGAGAATCGTTTCTCTCTAGCCAACCTATAAACTCCTTTTGATCATTTTACCAACCTCAATTAGATCATCTATATTCAAGGGATTAAGCCTTGTTTAGAATTGAGTATTATGTGAATGTCATATTGTATCACTTGTATCTATTATACATGGCATGCACTTTGACTAAGCTGAGTAAAGAATAGTCATGGCACATTAGCAGCAGCAAAGGGAAACTGTGGCGATATCTTAGTGCCCTGTAGAACTAGGACAGGCATGGAAGAGTTGGAAGCAATTAGGCTATTGTTTAAGTTGAACATCAGTAAAAGAAACAAGGACACTTCAGGGGTTAAGTTATGAGGAGGGACTATACAAATTAGATCTGTAATGTCCAGAAGTTAAAGGGGTGATCAAGATATAACAGGAAATGACAGGATAAGGTAAATATAAATTATTGTCACTGGTTGGGGATTCTAGAGCCACAGGCTGAGTTTGACAATGAGGGTCAGACCACTCAGGAGAGATGTTAGGAAGCACTTTGAGGTTTGGAACTCTTGTCCACAAATGACAATGGGTGCTTGATCAGTTATTAATTTTAAAATCTGAGATTTATAATTTTTTATTAAGCACAGGGACTAAGGGATATGGGCCAAAAGCCGATAATTGGAAGTAGGCCACAGTTCAGGCATGATCGTATTGAATGGTGGAACAGGCTTGAGGGGCTGAATGGCCTACTCCTGTTATTATGTTCCTGGGCAGAAATTACAAAGGAATAGAAATAAATGATTCGGTAATTACAAGACGACGAGGAAAACCCCTGGAAAAGGTGATGCCTTGGATTATTTGAAGGGATTGGGAAGCTTCTTGTTGAAAAGTAGGTCTGCAGGGTAGGTATTTCTGAATCAAGCTGTTCTAAACTGTTATTACACATTGCTGCAGCAAGTAGGATTTGAACCTACAGTCTCAGAGGTAGCAGCACTATCACTGCACTAGAAGACTTTCCGAGTCCCTGAATGACACAGCACTGGTATAAAGGTTGGACAAATCACGGAAGACTGGCAGTGAGGAGATCCTTGACATCAAGAGGAAGAAGTCCCAGTTTCCAATCAAGTGTTGAAAGGTGAGATCAGAATCTCACCAGAGAGCAGCAAAGTGCCTATTTGCACACATTAGCGTGTCATTATGAGTTATTATCACCTCATTGATAGGCAATTCCCCATTCTCCCGCCTACTCAATAGAAACTATATGGTGTCAATTCCCAACATGAAAGGCAGGGCAGGTTATTGGCAACTCCAGCTTGCTACCTTCTCCTCCAGACCTGTACCATGGACACCTGGCACCTCACACGGCAAGTGACTGCATGCCAGCTCCACCCACAGATGTTGGCATTGGACACATACCCAGCCTCACGGCACATATCAGCCTCACTTACAATACAATTCTGATTTCCGTGCTGCACTTTGGTGTGTGTGCTGGCACCTCTCATTGTGCTGCTGTAACCAGGTCACTTTGCGTACAGGGAAGGCTTGGACTGGTTGAGGGTATAATTCAGGGCTCCTCACTTGTTCTGCTCATGCTCACTCACTCTGTACCAACTTTAATGCCCACAGCATCTCTGCCTTGCCTTTTTTGTGCTTTGGCCTTCAATCAGAGCTTAAGGCTCACAATATTGCTCTCTCTGCCTTACCTTTTAGTGCAGACACAAAGCCAAGCAGTTTCTCATGCTGGTTCACAGTGATCAGTCAAAGGGGTGGACGTGCTGCCCTAGGGCAATGGGCTACAACAATCTCACACATGGACCATGTGCTAACAGCAAGCATGCTGTATGTACTTCACCCAAATCGCCAGGTCTCAAAATCCATGGAGAGGAGTCCTCAGTCAGGGGTTCTCGGTACAGGAAAACAAGGGCAATGTTTGTTCCCAATCCAGGGACATTTTAAAAAAAAGAGCTGACAGCATTTGGCTCAGCCAACATTTATTGTCCATGCCTACTTACCCAGCGGGCAGTTAATAGTCGAACAAATTGCTGTGGGTCTGCAGTCTCATGTAGTTCAGAATAGGCAAGAATGACAGCTTTCAACAATTGACTCATAGTCATCACTAGGCCATCGGGGCGGCCAGTGAATTGGCCATGCTAAATTGCCCACAGTATTAGGTGCATTTGTCAGGGGTAAATATCGGGTAGGGGAATGGGTGTGGGTGGGTTGCTTTTCAGAGGGTCAGTGTGATCTGTTGGGCCGAAGGGCCTGTTTCCACACTGTAGGGAATCTAATCTAATTAGACTCTTAATTCTATGGCAGATGTGAGCTCAGATCTCCAGAACATTATGTGGGTCTCTGGAGGGATAGTTCAGCGATAATGTCTGTAGACTATCACCTCCTGTTGAGTGTGGTCTGTTGGCTTCCTGGAGTGGTCAGGGTGTCAGTCAGGGAGTATGGGTCACTGCAGTCAGTCCTGTCGGTCCAGGGAACCTAGTCTGGGGAGTCATGTAAGACATATAGTTTCACAGAGATCAGTCAGGAGTCTGGTTGCACACATCCGGGCTATCTGTCTACATTGGGCAGTAGGTGAGTCATGGTCAGCTCTGAGGGTCAGCTCATTTAAATTCCAGGGGTGTTGTCAGGGGTCACTGATATGGCAAGGAATTTAGGGCAATGAATCCTGGTGTGTGCTGAGATACAGAACGGACTAGAATTGTGAATCTCAACATAGAGAGGTGAGAGATGACAGAGCATTGGAGGACATGGGTTGCTGCAGGAGAGAAGGGTGTTGATAGTCAACCCCTCCCTAGCCTTTACAGGGTAGGTATTTGGAGGTGAGGGGCTAGTGCAGCATGGTGGTGGGGCATGACTGAGCTGCAGGAGTGGGGCTCAGGGGATAGTGTTCACCGATCCTCCTCATGCCACTTATTAAAGCCCTATGGAAATAGCAAATGGATGTGACCACACCTGGATTGGGCAGAGTAGGTGTTTGTTTTCTGTCTGAGCATGCAGGCTCTGCTTGTGAGTGTGACGTGAGGCCCATCAAGGGGCAATCGTATAAATCAGGCAGTTGCACAGTCCAGCCTAAAGACATCTGCAATTTGTAGTACCCTGCACATGAAATACACACAGTCTCCAACTGGGGGGACAAACAAATCCAGGCCACAAGCATATCATTGGTCATTGAATCAGAGAATTGTAGAATCCCTACAGTGTGAAAGTAGGCCATTCAGCCCATCAAGTCCCACTGATCCTCCAAAGAGCATCCCACCCCGACCTACCTCCTCACCCTACCCTCCTGTATTTCCCATTATGGTCGTCTCTGTGAAGCAGAGTTAGTCACAGGCAAACTTATTTCAAGCCACAATGCACAAAAACCTCAATAGGTCACATAAGGTCACAGAGCCAACTTGCTCTTAAATGGAAAGCTGCGTTTCTTGGGTGGTGGGGGGGATGGGATGTTGGTGGGGGAAGGGGATGTTAGTGAGGGAGGGGATGGTGATGGGGAGGGGGATGGTGATGTGCAGGAGGGGGATGGTGGTGTTGGGAGAAGGAGAAGTTCATTCAACTGATGTGATGTATTAAACAAACATAGATTGACATGAACATAAGAGGTATAAGTTATTAAGTTTGCAGATGACACAAAAGTTGGAGGTATAGTGGACAGCAAAGAAGGTTATCTCAGAGTACAATGGGATTTTTATCAGATAGTCCAATGGGCTGAGGAGTGGCAGATGGAGTTTAATTTAGAGAAATGTGAGGTTCTAATTTTTGGAAAAGTAAAGCAGAGCAAGACTTATACACTTAATCCTGGGGACTGTTTCTGAACAAAGAGACCTTGGAGTGCAGGTTCATATTCCCTGAAAGTAGAGTCGCAGGTAGATAGGATAGTGAAGAAGGTGTTTGGTATGCTTTCCTTTATTGGTCAGAGTATTGAGTATAGGGGTTGGGAGGTCATGCTGCAACTGTACAGGACATTGGTTAGGCCACTTTTGGAATATTGCGTGCAATTCTGGTCTCCTTTCTATTGGAAGGATGTTGTGAAACTTGAAAGTGTTCAGAAAATATTTACAAGGATGTTGCCAGGGTTGGAGGATTTGAGCTATACGAAGACGTTGAATAGGCTAGGGCTGTTTTCCCTGGAGCATCGGAATCTGAGGGGTGACCTTATAGAGGTTTATAAAATCATGAGGGGCATGGATATGATAAATAGACACGGTATTTTTCCTGGGGTGGGGGAGTCCAGAATTCAAGGGCATAGGTTTAGGGTGAGAGGGGAAAGATATAAAAGGGACCTAAGGGGCAATGTTTTTACACGGAGGGTGGAATGAGCTGCCAGAGGAAGTGGTGGAAGCTGGTACGATTACAGCATTTAAAAGGCATCTGGATGGGTATATGAATAGAAAGGGTTTAGAGAGAAATGGGCCAAGTGCTGGCAAATGGGCCTAGATTAAGTTATGATATCTGGTTGGCATGAACGAGTTGGACCGTAGGGTCTGTTTCGTGCTGGATATCTCTATGACTCTATCACTCTAAATCTTTAATCACTTAGAATGGGGACGCAGGTTTTGATTCATTAATATGCAAATCCCTAAACTTTCTTGTTGGAGTTCTCCATGACCCAGTGTACGCAGGACATGACTAAACTGCCATTTGTGAATGATGTGAGAGCTGGCTGCTCATATCACGAAGGATCTGTTGTGTTTCTGACCTTCCCCAAGCAGGCTCATTGTGACCATGATCAATGTATGCTGCCAGGCACCATCTTCACTGCTGATGCCGTGCAGTACAGGTGCTGAAAAATGGAGGTGCAAGCCCAGGATCTGTGGCTACTGAGAAACCTCCGCATGCCGGGTCAGTGCTAAAGTTCCCCTCTGGATGAAGGTTCCTCTGGTTCAGGAAGGCCAGAGTCTGGTGCCTTCACTGCCATTTCCTCTGGTCGAGTGGGGCGTAATGTCACTGCAGACTGAGGATGCCTCAGACACTGCTGTTGGACCAGGCAGGACCCCAAGCAGTGAGGGGTGGGGGCATCCTCTCCCTATGGCTGCTTCACTGGGGACCGACAGAAGAATCGTAGAATCCCAACAGTCTGGAAGCAGGCCATTCAGCCCATTGAGTCCACATCACCACTCTGAAGAGCAACCCATCCTACCTCTGTAACCCTGCACGTCCCATGGCTAATCCACCTAGCCTGCACATCCATGGACACTGTGGGTAATTTGGCACGGCCACTCCACCTAACCTACATAACTTTGGACTGTGTGGGATCTCCCAGCCCTCAGTTTTCATTAAAGCAGAAACTGGTACAATTGTGCCAGATCACACCACTGCATCTCAGAGGGACAGCCCTTGACCTTGGTCTTTGAGCTGGTAACACCACCCCGCCCTCTCCCCTCCCAGGCACAGGATGCCACCATCTGCACGCATGTGACATCGACAGGCCATATCAAAATATAGCATCCCATCGATATACAAGTCATCTGTAATCATTGGGAGCACTTCATAGAAGTCAGCGTTAGGTAATCTGGGAGCTGCTATGATGCCTCTATCCTTGGTAACTCTCCTGCTTTTACTTAAAGCGCTGGGTGCCATACGAGGGTGGGAGACAGGGGCTACCATCTGTAGTCATGGCTGATAAGGCCATTCACTGACTGAGGCTGAACATACATGGAAGGTAGCAACTGGGGCCTTGGGTGATGCAGATGCCAGGCAATGGGAAGATGAAGTTCCACTTCTTGGATTGGTCTGGGATGAAGCTCGTAGTACAGAGCAGAGATAGTGTCATAGAGATGTACACCATGGTAACAGACCCTTCAGTCCAACTTGTCCATGCCGACCAGATATCCCAACCCAATCTAGTCCCACTTGCCAGCACCCAGCCCATATCCCTCCAAACCCTTCCTATTCATATACTCATCCAAATGCCTTTTAAATGTTGCAATTGTACCAGCCTCCATCACATCCTCTGGCAGCTCATTCCATACACGTACCACCCTCTGTGTGAAAAAGTTTCCCCTTAGATCCCTTTAATATCTTTCCCCTCTCACCCTAAACCTATGCCCTCTAGTTCTGGACTCCCCGACCCCAGGGAAAAGCCTTTCTCTTCATCCTATCCTCATGATTTTATAGACCTCTGTAAGGTCACCCCTCAGCCTCGGACGCTCCAAGGAAAACAGCCCCAGCCTGTTCAACCTCTCCCTATAGATCAAATCCTCCAACCCTGGTAACATCCTTGTAAATATTTTCTGAACCCTTTCAAGTTTCACAACCGTTCAGAAGGAACCAGAATTGCACACACTATTCGGTCGATAACTGCAGCATACTGTGCTCTGTGCAGCCGGAGCTGGGAAAGATATGGTGAATGTGATGGACTCTGGAAAGCTGCGGGAGCGACAGCAGGAAGAGTAGGGCATTTTGAGGCTGAGGAGCATCACCTCCTGCCTGATAGAGCACAGCTGTATTGGGTGCAACAAGCCGAACAGAATTTAATTGACACCGAGCTCCAAAGGGTGTAGTGATCACTCATCAACTGTCAATCCATTGCTGCGTGAAAGCCAAATTGTCTCTTTGTGCTCTCAGATACCAAGAGCAGCTCACTTTATTGTTTATTCTGGTTGCTGCTGATGAACATGGATGCCTATAGCTACTTCAAGGCTTTCCAGGGTGTGATGGCACTACATTGAACAATGACAGGATATTGGCCAACAGGGAAACAGCAACACTCCCTTAGACAGGGAGAAGGCTGAGCATTGGTAAGCTCTGTTGCTTGGTTTGTTAGCAGAAATAAATGTATAAATGTGCACTTCTGTTTGCAATGAAGGATCAGACATACCACCTCCATGCCCTGTTGAAATGTTTGTTTTTGGTTGCCTTGTTGAAGGGCAGCTGCACTTGATCTGGTGAATGGCTGGGTTTATACAGATGACACTGGGGAGGCCCCAGCACCGTACCTTCAGAATACAGCAGCTGTCCTCTGTGAGAAAAAGGGGCTGTGGCTTGCCTTCCTCTTCCCGAGTGGAAGTACAACTCCGAATTTCTGAAGGAGACCTTTGTGGGCATCTCTTGTCAGAAATACGGCGCTCTCACAATTCAGAAAAACATGAAGCGACGGAGGGTGTGAGATCGCCAATCCCTGGGAAATCCATGCTCTCAGCATCCACCCTTTCAATCACCCTCAGAATCCTCACTTTCAATCAGGTCACTTTTCATGCTCCTAAACTTCAATGAGTATAGGTCTAAGCTGAACATGTGTTGCTGGAAAAGCGCAGCAGGTCAGGCAGCATCCAGGGAACAGGAGAATCGACGTTTCGGGCATAGGCCCTTCTTCATTCCTGAAGAAGGGCTTATGCCCGAAACGTCGATTCTCCTGTTCCCTGGATGCTGCCTGACCTGCTGCGCTTTTCCAGCAACACATTTTCAGCTCTGATCTCCAGCATCTGCAGACCTCACTTTCTCCTCAGTATAGGTCTAACCACAGTGTGGAAACAGACCCTTCAGCCCAACAAGTCCATACCAACCCTTCGAAGAGTAGCCCATCCAGACCCATTCCCTACTGCTCTACATTTACCCCTGACTAATGCACCTAACCTACACAATCCTGAATGCTGTGGGACAATTCAGCATGACCAATTCACCTAACCTGCACATCTTCAGATTGTGGGAGGAAACCAGAGCATCTGGCAGAAACCCACGCAGACACAGGGAGAATGTGCAAACCCCACACAGAAAGTCACCCAAGGCTGGAATCGAACCTGGATTCCTGGCACTGTGAGGCATTAGTACTAACCACCGAGCCACCGTGCCACCCATAACCTAACCAACCTTTCTGCATTAGACAGCCTTTTTATTCTGACTCTGACTCATGATAGATTTCTGTTTGTGAACACTTTAGCACCGATTAGTACTTTTAGTTTGCCATAACCAGAATTATTTTTTTTTTGTTTGCAGTTGTTTATTTTCTGTGCTTTACATTTTGTACTTGACCTCATGTGGGCCTTTTTGGCTTTTGCATAGCAACAGATGGGAATAGGGGACTTTGCTAATCCTGGTATGACTGCCTGCACAACGTCAGGAGTTTAGAGCACATATCAGTGTTTGTAAAGTAAGACTGTAAGTCCAGAGATAGAAACAGCCATATATGGCTATAATATTTCCTGCATTTGTTGCATCAGTCTTCCACAGAGTTCTAACACGCACTGGGGTGGGTAAATTCTGCCAGAAATGTATGTAATTTGTGTTTTATTAATTAACATAGGAATTCTTCAGGAGATGGGGAGTTGTGCACATTTTTGAAGGCAGTAGTCTTAAATTCTGCTGTTGTCAATCCAATGGCTCCTTCATTGTGGGACAGTTTCCTCTCTCCTCCCCCAGGTGGACTGAATAAATTTTACCGAATCAACACATTGAACAGGGTGTGCACCATTAATCACTGTCTGTGGGAGCTTGCTGTGCACAAGCTGTCGTGTATCCAGATTGTGACAACAGTGATTCCACCTCACAAGTTTTTTATTGGCTTCCAATAAGAACATGTTTGAACATTTGTTACTCATGCAAGTTAACCTTTTGGAGGCACTGACCGAAACAGCGCTTTAGTTGCCTCGTTGGTTTCTGTTTGGCTTCTCTTCATTATTTTTGACGTTAGATTCCTCCCTTGTACTTTCTTGTGGCACCACATCTTCCTCAAGTGTGACCACAAGTGACCTGAGGCTGGCAAACACGCAACCAGTCTCTCTCTGAGTTCCCCAGAGGAAAAGCACAGTCGCTCATAAATTCTGACAGAGGAACATAATGTTATGTTGTGAATTTATTGGCATCAGTCATGTAAAGTATGTGGAAATTAACAACAGGAGCTCTACTGTTGCTCTTTGAAAAGCTTCTTGTGGAAATCTTAGACATGTGGCTGGCAGAGGTGACTCCCAATTCCTATCACTCCATGACAAAGGGTATTGATACGAATAATTTATTTTCCTTTATAATTTTAAGGAAGTGTTTCTTTGAATAGTTCTGCATAAATGGTACCACGTAGTTTAAGAGGAAGAAAAAGTGGCCCTTCTTCTGTTTATGAACTCACCTTGAATAAGGGATCCGTGAATTTAGCTGCAGATGAAAAGACCTGGTCAGGGACTTCAAGCTGAATTTCCCCTCCATGAATCAATTCCACCTTACGCCAGCAGATGGAGGTAAAGGCTGTTGAATGAAACTTTTGTCAAAGGCAGAAATCACTGAATTACACTGTTTACTGGTCACAGACTGGTTGAGATAAACTACTTCAGCTCGATATTAAATTTGGCAAGAAATTATTGTCCCATCATCACATTATGTTAAAATAAAACAAAAAAAAACTGAATGTTGAAGATCTGAACCAAAAACAGAAATTGCTGGATAAGTTCAGCAGAGTCAATGTTTTGAGTTCAGAAGTGTCACTGAACTGGATGCATTAGCTCTCCTTTCTCTCCATGCTGGCTGCCTGACCCGCTGAATTTCAGCATTTTCTGTTCTTATTACACTCTATTTTTCTAATTAAAGGGTTGCCAAAGTTAAGAAACGCTGGCTGCCTCTGATACACAGTAGCTCCTGAAAACTGACGGTTGTTTGAAAAAAGCTTTTAGATATTATGAAACAAACCTGTTCATACAGTCAAGGGCCATAATTTAATGGTCTCAGTTGGTCTTAGTTCCATCTACACTTTCCACTGCCTTGAGAAAACAGCCAACACGACCAAAGACCCCTCCCACTCTGGTCATACTCTCTTCCACCTGCTTCTGTTTGGCAGAAAATACCAAAATTTGAAAACGTGTACCAACAGATTTAAGAACCGCTTCTTCCCTGCTGTTACCAGACTTATGAACAGGCCTCTTATATATTAGAGTTGATATTTTTCTGCACCTTCACTGTGGATACAACACTATGTTGTGGTTCTGTTCGTCGAGCTGGGGATTTGTGTTGCAGACATTTCGTCCCCTGTCTAGGTGACATCCTCAGTGCCATGGAGCCTCCTGTGAAGCGCTTCTGTGTTGTTTCCTCCGGCATTCTATAAATGCCGGAGGAAACAACACAGAAGCGCTTCACAGGAGGCTCCCAAACACTGAGGATGTCACCTAGACAGGGGACGAAACGTCTGTAACACAAATCCCCAGTTCGGCGAACAGAACCACAACAACGAGCAGCCGAGCTACAAATCTTCTCACAAACATTGAGCTGTAACACTATATTCTGCATTGTGTTCTATTGCCCTGATGTACTTATGTGAATACTTCTGCCAGTGTTATTAATCAATCTTCTTAAAAAAAAATCCCGTAATGCAGCACCTTTCACTGGATCTTGGTACATGTGATAATAAAATCTTTTCAGTATTTGTCCACTGATTCCTCAATTCTGCCCTTAGTGATTCCACTCAAATTTGTTAAGCAGTAAATACTTATGTTTGTTCTACATTGTATTATTACTGTCAATGAAATTCAAACTCAGCTCCAGGAAGAATACAGGGTTTAGATCAGAGTCGTGCTGGAAAAGCACAACAGGTCAGGCAGCATCCGAGGAGCAGGAAAATCGATGTTTCGGGCAAAGGCCCTTCATCAGGAATAGAGGCAGGGAGCCTGCAGGGTGGAGAGATACATGTGTGGGGGGTGCTGGTGGGAGGGAGGGGGGGGATGGGGGTTCTGGAGGCTTCCTGCCTCTATTCCTGATAAAGGTCGTTTGCCCAAAACGTCAATTTTCCTGCTCCTCGGATGCTGCCTGACCTGCTGTGCTTTTCCAGCACCACTCTAATGTAAACTCTGGTTTCCAGCATCTGCAGTCATCACTTTTACTCCAGGAGGAATACAATTGACTTTGCATTTTGTTTATTTTCTCTTTCACATTGCAGTGTGAGTGTAGGCACCATGATTGTGGAATAGTTTATGATTACTATTGAAATGACAGCTCAAGAAAAAAAAACCTTCCAGGAACTGCATTAAGATTTCAGTTAAAATAACAGCACATTCAAAGTGAACAGGGGTGTAGAGTCGAGAGTGTGGTACTGGAAAAGCACAGCAGGTCAGGCAGCATCCGAGGAGCAGGAGAATCAACGTTTCGGGCATAAGCCTTTCATCAGGCTGTTGGCTGGAGAGTTTAGAACTTTCTAGACAGGGACTGGACCATTTCTTGCGCTGAATTGAGGAGTCACTCCTTCATCCAGAAAGTCTAAATCATTGGAATTATCTCCTGCAGATTGCCATTAAACGTTCCCAGAGACTTGGAGACCCACCTTGGACCTAGTAGATCAAGCAACAGGGGGATAAGACAGGCAAATGTACTGAGATCAAGAACAAGTTTTAACTGTAATGTATAGTGGAGCAGGTTCTGTCGTTCGCTATTTGTTGTATCACCACGTTATTATCGGGCAATATTCCATGCAACTTTAAAAACAGATGGAAAAACTGGACAAAAGTAAAATAAAAGAGGGATTACTTCCTTCAAGAAACCAAAGACAAACGTAGAGGTGGAGTTGTATTCTTGTTTGAAAACTAATTACATTGAGTAGGCAGCTCCTGCAACAATTTTAAAGGAACATATACCGACCAGCAGAGAGTCTTCCAAACATAAACACAAACATACACATAAACGTAAATATGAACATACACATAAATATAAACACAAACATAAGCACAAACATACACATAAATATGAACATACGCATAAGCATAAACATGAACATACACATAAACATGAACACGAACATACGCATAAGCATAAACATAAACGTGCACAAACACAAACATACACATAAACATAAACATGAACATACACATAAACATAAATATGAACATACACATAAATATAAACATAATCACAAACATACACATAAACATAAGTATGAACATACACATAAACATAAACACAAACATACACATAAGCATAAACATGAACATACACATAAATATAAACATAAACATGAATATAAACACAGACATACACATGAACATAAATATGAACATACACATAAACATAAACATAAACACAAACATACACAAGCATAAACATGAACATAAACATAAACATGAACATACACATGAACATAAACATAAACATGAATATACATGTAAACATAAGAACATACACATGAACATAAACACCAACATACACATAAACATAAACATGAATATACATGTAAACATAAACATGAAAATACACATAAACATAAATACAAACATACACATACACATAAACATACATATAAACATAAATATAAACATGAACATGATGGATTACAATCACCGCATTGGAGGGCTTGAAGAGGAATAGTAAAATGTGAAGAACAGACACCTCATTGTAATTAGAAAATAAAGATTGAACAGTTTCCAAACACTGTGGGTAGGTGATTGTCACTTCAGTCACGTGTACTACAGATGATCCATTCATGCAGAGTAACATTCAGACTGAAAGATCAAAGTCAGTGCTACAGACTTATCAAAAGTGCACTTGCAGTTGAATGGTAAATCAACAATGACCGATTCATCTTTGATAAAAGGCAGCAGAGATATTCTTCTGAATGCTGTCTAGTATTCAATGGGAAATGATGGGCAGAGTTTTCTGATGGAAACACTCAGACATTTCTTTGCACCACTCATCGGTAACAACATCCATATAGGAAAACAGCTCTCTTACTGAGTTGAAAGCTAATTAGCAAAATACTCAATATTGTATTTCTCTGTCTGTTTACGTTTCAGCTTTTTCAGGAGGGAAGGGAAAGTCTTGTGCTTACACAGACCCTGATCAGATCTCATTAAGAGTTGCTTGTCTTTCACAATAAGTGGATTAATTTGACTTGAGTAATTATGACTTGGAAGTGGTTCTGAAAATCTTTACGAGATCGTCACTTGGAATGAGTGGGCTCGTTTTATGAGGAAAGGTTGGGCAGGCTCGGCTCATTTCCAGTGATGTTGTGAGAACTCTGCCTTAAAAGAGTGGCAAGGCGGCTCAGTGGTGAGCACAGCTACCTCACAGAGCCAGGGACCCAGGTTTGATTCCCGCCTCCGGCGACTGTGTGGAGTTTGCACATTCTCCCCGTGTCTGTGTGGGTTTCCTCCGGGTGCTCCAGTTTCCTTCCACAATCCAAAGATGTGCAGGGCAGTTGAATTGTCCATGTTAAATTGCCCGTAGTGTTAGGCGCATTAGTTAGGGGAATGGGTCTGGGTGAGTTATCCTCTTCGGAGGGTCGGTGTGGACTTGTTGGGCCGAATGGCCTAGTTCCATACTGTAGGGAATCTAATCTAAAAGTTGATGAAGGTGGAACAGTTGAATATATTTAAGGTGGGATTGAATAAATTCTTGTTAGGTGAGGGTATTGAAGATCATTGGGAAAGAGCAGCCATCTGGCTATTAAAACACAGGTTAGATTGCCAAATTGGCTGAACAGCAAGGGCTGCTGGGTACATTGGTCAAGTAAAACTCTGAAGTCACAAAACCCAGAAACCAGACATAAATAGCAGCTAGATGCTAAAGAGATTGGCATAGTGTAAAGCAATATCTTGTCAACAGTTAACCTGGAGAGACATATCTAATCAAATTACCAACCAAGAACCAGACATGGAAACCTAAGGCAAGCATTAATAGGACATTTAGCAATTAACAAAGCCCATCCAACCCATGGATGATTGTGTTTGTGTTTGCAGTAATTTGACCATTTCAGTATTATGGGACACCTGGGCACAAGCATTCAGAACATTCTGGTCAGAGTTGTCTAAATTGTTTAGGGAGGGATTAGACAAACAGATCTCCATAACCTCTGTTCCCACTGGTTGTCTTTCTGGCTGCGTGGGACTGTAATGTCAGTGTGCAGTAATGACTTCCTGCTGTAAAGGACATTGGCATGCCGATGGCTGCGTGCAGACTCTTTGGAGCAGCTTTGAGGACTGATTCATCTGTTTGATGCTCATAAGAACGCAATAGCCATTCCCCACACTTACAGCAAGATCCTGCACAAATGACCAATGTATTTTTCAGAAACAAAAATGGAAATTGCTGAAAAAGCTCAGCAGGTCTGTGGAGATGAGGAAGGGTCACTGGACCTGAAGCATTAATTCTGATTTCTGTCCACAGATGCCACCAGACCTGCTGAGCTTTTCCAGTAATTTCTGTTATGGTTTCTGATTTCGAGCGTCCCCAGTTCTTACGGCTTTTAATGTATTTTTTTGGGGTTGATGATTTTAATTAAAGACAGATTCTGAGTGGAAACACCAGCATAACCCCTTGCTCCAACTCAACTCTGCTCATTATGAGCAAAAATAGGCCATTTAGCCCTCAAATCTGTTCCTTTCCCAATCACCAAGAAACTTTTGATCTGTGATCACAGTTCATATATTGACAATTGTCCTGTATCCCTGAATGCCTTTGAGTAACAAAAGTTGATTAATTTTAGATTTAACATTTGTAATTATTGCAAAATAAATTGCTATTTGCTAAAGAGAATTCCAAAACCTAAATATTCCATCTTAATTTAATTCCTGAAACGTCCAGCTCATTTTCATGTCCCCTGATTTGAAACTCCCAAATGAGTGGAAATAATTTCTCATCATCTCACCTGTCTACGTCCCTTAGCATCTTAAAAACACCAATCAAATCTCAAATTCAACTTTAAATTTCCAGTTTCTGCAAGTTATCATTTTAATTTTATCCAAGATTATTTTGGTGAATCTGGCCTTCCCTGCTTCCAAGGCCAATATATCTGGGCAGAGTGCCCAGACCTGCTCATTGTGGGCATTGCCATTGATTCCAATTGCTTGGCATCAAGACCTAGACAAGTTCTTCAGTCTAACATTGGCAATACTGCAACTAGTTCCAGAGTGGGGATAAGATAAAAGATGCTCGTGCTATAACTCTCAGAGTACTAGATGTGTAAAATTGCTTTCTATATTACTTCACATAATTTTGATGCAGTCACTTGAGGGCAATTACACTTTCTCATTTGACATTCCAAACAGCATCCTTCCAACTACACAGATTGCACTTTACATTAACATGAAAACCCTGCACCGTGATAAAAATCAATTTAATTTTCAAAGTATCTCTGTGAAAACCTTCCTCACTGCAAAATGCAGTATTCTCTGACATAATAACAGAGACGATTCTCAAAAGTACATAATTAGCTGTAAAGCACATTGGGATGTCAGGAAGCTTTGAAAGGTGGGAGATAAATGCCAGTCTTTTCTCATTGTTGACTGGTAATCTCTATGGGGATTCTAAGGGGATTCACTGTAACTTCGACAATTGAAATGCAGAAACCTAAGAGAAATGGGATAATTGGATTTAGGCTGCTCTTCCAGGATTCAATACTTCTTCCAAGTTTATAAAAGATGGGTGGCGAACACACAGACTTATAAGTTGACAGTTCTATTGATTCTAGACTTTTTACATTTTTAATTTAGATTTTATTGTCACATGTACTCTCGCACAGGAGCACAGTGAAAAGTATATGATGTCACCACACACAGCACCATCTTGGGTATAAAGGCCACAGGTACAAAAACTTAGGCACAAAGCAGCAAAAGAAACAAATTTTAAAAAGTTAAGCATTCCCTTCATAGAATAAAAAGAAGAATAAAGAAGTAAGGTAATAATTAACATAAAGTCCTTTTTAATATAAACTAGGAAAATAAAGGAATTAAATTAAAAATTGAACAGTCTTTGATGGGTCCTCCACTTAGTTTGCTCTTAGGGAAACCTCAGCTGCCTGTACTTGATGCCGCTGCCCCAGAAACTGGGGGGAGCTCCCTCATCACTAGCTCTTCCTGCATTGATCCATGATGCCGTTCACTGCTGCTACTGCTGAAGCTGCTCTCTCCCCAGTCTCCTCCAGCTGCCTCCAGAACATGGCCCGGCAGGATCCACTTGCACTCCGAGAGACCGCCACGCCAGGCCGAGAGACCACGCTGAAAGTCAACTTCTAGAGTAATTCGCCTATAGCCCTTCTATTCATTCTGACCGGCTGCTATAGCAGCTCTTCAAAGCCGTGGCCAAAATTGTTGAACTCAAATTACTGATTTTACAACCTGCCGCCTTGCATTTAAACTCAAAATTAGATTGTTGTTTTGTGCAAAGAAAAGCATTAATTGCAGAGCAATTATTTAGCTGGCAATTTAGTAAGGCAATCATCTTTGAAGTTTGTTTATATAAGGTGTGATATTCCACACAGAAACCTGCCACTGTAAAGTTCTTTTCCACTGTTAGTCATTGCAGATCATGCAACTAACATTCGGAGACTTTCAGAAGAGGCCATGAGTTACAACACCCTGGAAGATGCAACGTTCCAAACTGTGATTCTGCTTCAGTGTGTACACATCAGCCCTGGGATTGCAACACTGCCTGGGCTCACACAGCACTGTTAAACATCCTTTTACTCCCTAGATGGCAAGCCTGTACTGATATGCATTTTGTTAATCCTTTCCTGACAAGAATACTGCTGTGTACTTTGACTGCTGTTGGATTGCAGATTGGATATCAGCTGCAACTTGACAAATGCATGTAAAAGATATTGATCTACATTGTCCAAGTACAGACACTCAGGAGTTGAGTCATTTGCCAGCATTAGCTTAACATGTACTCAGAATAGCTTAAAATAATTGTCTTCTATGATCATAAATCTCAAATCTGCTCAGTGGTCATCATTACTTTTAATATATTATTATTATAATTTGCTGATTTACATTTGTCCTCATCTCGCTACAGCGTTCATCAGTCTTAAACTTACATAATGACTTATGAAAGATTACAGCATCTAAATCATAGATAGGGAACTTTATTGCTCTGTTCTCTGCAGTGACCTTGATGAATTACTAGACGTTGTACAATTAATTCCTCAAGATTCAAATATTGACTTCAAAAACTCCATGCTCTTGTTGCCAATTCAACCCTCCTTCCTGGCTACTGCCTCAGGTTGAAACAGACTCTTCACAAGAGAAATGCTGTTGTGACTTTGAGTAAGCCATATTCTCTCAATCACAATCACAAAGACCACCCAAGTTTCATCTCTAGGGCGTTGCCCTGTTTCCCCCTCCTCTGTAGCCCATTGGCTGAGGAAACCTCGCATTTTGTTAGCTCTAAACTCCGCAATTCCTCTCCTGCCCGGCCTCCCGTTTCCAACCTCCTATAGCTTGAGTTCATTCAGAGCTTGTATCATAACAGGCAGAATCTTCCAGGTGCACTCAGAGCTGGTAGAAAGTCAGGCAGAGTCTTAACTAGGGCAAAGCTTTTCCTGATGGTTGGACAAACCTTTGTTGTAAAGCTCTCAGAAACTTTCAGGATGGCTGGCTTTTCTCATCACAATCACAATTTTGCATTCATTAGGGCATCATGAACATACATTAACATTGCAAGTATGTTACATGCACAATTTTGTTCACTGAAAACCAGAAACAAGTCCATCTGGTAACCCAACTGTGTAAACAAGTTAATCTACTCGGGTGATTAATTGCTTCCTTCGGTAAGGGTAGAGATCAGAATGGTGCTGGAAAAGCATAGCAGGTCAGGCAGCATCTGAGGAGCAGGAAAATCAACGTTTCAGGCAAAAGCCCTTCATCAGGAATGGACTTTGATAACTCCAACTCTCTTCAGGAACATGGCTCCTTCATAACAACACTATTTCTTTACACAAACACGAAGAGTGTTAGGGATGCCACCAGTCCATGTTCATCAGTCCAAGAGAAGTCTCATGCATTCACAGATGTCTGGTGTTGAAATGCCTGAAGGATGAATTCTCAATGGGAACCTGAGCTTGGCCAAGCAAGGCAGTCATGTTGGCTAATTTGACTGGGTCAACTTCTAAAGGAGATCAACTGAAATGGAGGATGAACGGAGAAAGTGGACAGAGAGGCAGTGTATGTAGATAGGTATAGGAATGCAAACGGTATGATAGTTGGGGGCCCTGGGGAGTGGAAAGAGCAAACTCAGATGCAGACAGGAGAGGAATAGTCATGGACCAAGGGTGGGAGCTGGATATTAAAGGTGAGGAACACAATGGGATAAGTTGCTATGCCAGGGAGAGAGAGTGAGAAGTAGAATTGAATGCTGAGAGTTGGAACAAATATGAAGCTGGGCATCAAGACCTCAGTGGGATTGGGATCAGGGGGAAGAACAGGAATATCTGGGGGAATAATGCAAGTCAAATCGAAACTTTGAAGAAGACAAGAGAGAAGTTGAAAAAGGCTCTTAATCGTAATGGCAGGGAATGTTTACTTAAAGGGGGGAGCTGACAGCTTGATAGAGTTGAATTCAACATTGGTCACCACCATCTTTCATCAAGTTGTTTTCCACCTGAACACTTTGGAGACTGTGCAGTGCAAAAGGAAAGGATACCAAATTGGTTTGTACATGTTTATGCACAATGAAAACACTTCCACCTTGCACCCAAAGAAAACTGAACATTAAAATGCCAAAAACCATTGTGCAAATGATACCTGATAACCTTTGCACTGAAGCTAAACAATAACTGCACATTAAAGGTGGTTAAGGACTTGCCGCTGCAAATGTCTACTTCCCAACCATTTCCAGTCTTTAATTAACCTTTAGCAAAAAGGACAACTAAGATTAAAAAAAAAGGATTCAGAATCTTTATCGCTAGAATCATGGGTGGCACTGCTGCCTCACAGAGTCAGTGACCTGGATTCATTTCTACCCTTGGTCTACTATCTGTGTTAAGTTTGCCCCACATTCTGCTTGGGTTTTGTCTGGGTGCTTTGTTTCCCCCCACAATCCAAAGGTGTGAGGGTTACATGGATTGGCCATGGGAAATTGCCCGTAGTGCCCCGGGATGTGCAAGCTAGGTAGATTAGCCATAGGAAATGCAGGGTAATAGGGTGGATGGTGGGTCTGCGTGGGATACTCTTCAGTGAGTCGATGTGCACTCAGTGGAACAAATAGCCTGCTTCCAGCTGCAGGGATTCTATAAGATGAGTTGATGTTGGAGGCTTGGGGGTGGCTAGATTAATATATAAATGACCATTCATAAACTTAAACCTAAGAGTTTAGGGCGAGGGGCTAAAGCCATTATGTTGCCTAATGTATAGGGAAGACAGTCATGAAGAGCAACCAGATGCACATAATGTTACATGACACATGCACACAAAGAGGTATTAAGTTAATGAACACAAATACCTTACACCTGGTAGCTTCAAGAAGAAAGAGAGAACTAGTCTTGTGCAATACTTCATCTGTGGCTGCACAGTCTGAGGGTCCGTGCACATCACTCACTTGCCGACACTATTCCCAGCAGTAGCTTCTGGTTCTTGGAAATCACTGCTGCATATGGACCTCAGCACAAAACAAACAAAACCGGAGGGACTATAAATCATTGGTTATGGAAGTTGCTCCTCTCCATTTGCCGGGGACACCAGGGCAAACTTTCAAGGGAGGAACCAGCTGACAAGGTCTGAAGTTGCTATTGATTATGACAAGATGCCAAATGCATTCAGAATAACTGAATGAATTAATGGCACAAATATAAATTAATAACGATGACTTTATAGTCATGTGGAGGCATAGTTATATGAAGATCAATGCTGGGAACTAAATATTCAGAGATATGTGAATTATGAAAGAAAGAGGCAGGAAGGAAAGAGTGGTGGAATAAGTAAGACAGCAAGAAATGATAATGGATTGGATGATGTAGAATCAATATGGATGGAGGTAAGAAATAAAAAGAGTACTCTGGTAGGAGTAATCTGTCCGCCCCCTAACAGTATCTATAAGGGAGGATAGAGAAGATAATGAAGGCATGTAACCAAGTACCCACATTAATTATCAATGACTTTAATCTTCATGTAGATTGGGAGAGTCTAAATTGGCTGAGGTAACCACAGGAAGAATTTGTAGTTTGTATTCCAGACTGTTCCCTATGATGGTATGTTGTAGATCCAACAAAGGATCAGACCATTTTGGGCCTGCCAACATGCTGTGAGGCACATTTAGTAAATGATCCCAACGTAAATGATCCTGAGGAAGTAGCGACCATAACATGATAGAATTAGGTATTCAGCTCAAGCGAGAGAAACTTGGGTCAGAAACAACTGTGCTCAGCATAAATAAGAGCTATTACAAAGGCTGAGGCCAGGCAAGCTGGAGAGGACTGGGAAAGGAGATGAGCTGGGGGTTGCAGTGAGAGAGAGACTTACTGAGATCTTTATAGAGAGAGGTGGAGAACTTGTTCAAAGTAGGTATCCTTGCAAGAGGATTTGCAGTAAGGTTAAAATCAACTTGGTGAAAGTGGTACTGCAGATGCTGGAGATCAGAGTCAAGATTAGCGTGGTGCTGGAAAAGCACAGCAGGTCAGGCAGCATCACAGCAGCAGGAAAATCGACGTTTCGGGCAGGAGCCCTTCATCAGCCCTTCCTGCTGCTGTGATGCTGCCTGACCTGCTGTGCTTTTCCAGCACCACGCTAATCTTGCCTCTGATCTCCAGCACCTGCAGTACCCACTTTTGCCTGGGAAAGGGGTTTAGCAACAAAAACAGTTGACGAATAATGGCAGAAGTTAAAGAAAGCTATTAATAATGTTAGAACCATGTTAATCATGTTATATGAAGCTAATGATTTATTCTTTTTATCATTTTTGATTTGGAGATGGAATATGTGAGCTGAGAGCTGAAAGGTAACCTTTGAATTATCAGCAGCTTGTGTTAAAACTAAAGAGAGGAGACTGTTTGCTTATGAAGCCAGTCCTGCAAGTCTAGGAGAGACCCTGTGCTCAAGCCGATGCCAACTGCTGAACAGAGGCTAAGACCTCATGGAGAGAAGGTTAGTCTAACAGAGAGAGGCCAAGGTTTGAATAGTGTTTGGGCTGTGATTGGGTCAGAAGGAATGTTGATAGTACAGCATGAAGACTTGAAAGCTCTCTACCTAACCACCTAGCACTGAATATTCGAGGTTCTGAAAGTAGAATCTAAGTTATAAGTACTATTGAATCTTCATAAAATTGAACTGGAAAAGATTGCATTGTTCACTGTCTTCAGAAAATCAGTGAGGAAACAATGATATGTTCCTGTGGAACAATGCAGTGTGAAAACTTCTCAAGTGGATAATCTGCCCACCTTTCCTGAAGAAGGGCTTGCGCCCAAAACCTTGATACTCCTGCTCCTTGGATGCTGCCTGACCTGCTGTGCTTTTCCAGCAACACATTTTTCAGCCACCTTCATTATATGTTTTACATTAGCCCTTAGCTGTGTTTGTTTGTCTGTCTAACATTTGTTTGAATGGGACTGATAACAAAGGTTATTACATTTAAATCATAGACATTAATTAGATTGCTTTGTTTTTCAGTTTTGCTCTGCTAAAGTTACTGTATTGTTAATAAATTGCTAAGTCTTTTGTTTAACTGAAATAACTGAAATCTGGAATCAATACTGTCAATGTTTGGGATTGGTTATTCAAAACATCTGGTAAGTAACCATTGGGGTCAATTTTAAAGGTTTTGAAGGTTTTAATTTTACAGTGTTGCAAATATAGTTAGAGGGAGGCTGATTTGACCTGGCTGTCTAACTTTAATTTCTAACAATGACTCACAGCAAAAGTGTATCCCAGTGAGCAAAACAAATTCAGGGAAGGGGGTAAGCCAACCATGGTCAACTTGTGAAGTTAAGTGTAGCATCAGATTAAAACAAAAAAATATATAATTAGATTAGATTAGTTTAGATTAGATTACTTACAGTGTGGAAACAGGCCCTTCGGCCCAACAAGTCCACACCGCCCCGCCGAAGCGCAACCCACCTATACCCCTACATTTACCCCTTACCTAACACTACGGGCAATTTAGCATGGCCAATTCACCTAACCTGCAGATTTTTGGATTGTGGGAGGAAACCCACGCAGACACGGGGAGAACGTGCAAACTCCACACAGTCAGTCGCCTGAGGCGGGAATGTGGCAAAGATTCATGGGAACCAAAAGTTTAGGAACGTTTTTAAAAAACTCCACAAAATGACCAAAATAGTAATAAAGAGGGAGAAGTTTAACTATGAGATAACCTTGCAAGTATTGGAAGATGGGCAGAAGGAGGTAATTTAAATATATTAAAAAGGAGAGAGCTGCCAAAGTGAATGTAAGGCCCCTTCAAGAGCAAGGCTCAGGAAATAATAACAGGGAAGCAGGAATGGCAGAAGAGGCAAATAAATACTTTGCTTCAGTCTAAACAGTAGAAGACCCGAACAGTATTAGAAAAACAATGAATAATCAAGGGGCAAAAGGGGAATTAAGTACAATGTCTACCACAAGAGAAAAGGTCCCAAGGAAACAAGTGGGATGAAAGAATAAGGCTAACAGGAGAGACCTTGAAGCAACAAGGGAACAAGCAATATTGGATTCATAAATGAGTTGGATTTATTTAGTAATGTAATTGCAAGTGAACGTTTATCGAGTAGTGATCATAACATGATCGAGTTCAATGTAGTTTTTGAAAGAGAAAAGCATGAACTAGCCATTTTAGATTTAGGTAAGTCGAGTTTTAATGAGTCGAGACAGAGTGAATTGTAAATAGTGT
The DNA here is from genome assembly GCF_004010195.1 of Chiloscyllium plagiosum. Lineage (NCBI taxonomy): Eukaryota > Metazoa > Chordata > Chondrichthyes > Orectolobiformes > Hemiscylliidae > Chiloscyllium > Chiloscyllium plagiosum. Next base: position 10,555,153 of record NC_057733.1, read on the forward strand.
ACTGGGAAAAATCTGCTGGTGGGTAAAACAATTGAAGAGGAGTAGAGGATGTTTAAAGAAGCAGTAAACACAATACAAAAGCAATTTATATCCCTAAGAGGGAAGAGCTCCACTTCACTGAGAAAACAGTCACGGACAATTAAAGAGGTAAGGGTGACAGCATAAAACTAAAAGCAAGCGCTTACAAAAATGAAAAAAAAATCAGCACAGATCCCACTGATTGGGAAAGACACAAATACCAGCAAAGGGCCACAAAGCAACTTTAAGAGTTATGAAAAGGAATTATGAAATGAATTATCAGTAAAGTGATGGAGGGTGTCATCAACAGTGCTATCAAACAGCACCTGCTCAGCAATAACCTGCTCAGTAACGCCCAGTTTGGATTCTGCTCCTGACCTCATTACAGCCTTGGTTCAAACATGGACAAAAGAGCTGAATTCCAAAGGTGAGGTGAGAGTGACAGCCCTTGACATCAAGGCTGCATTTGACCAAGTATAACATCAAGGAGCCCTAGCAAAACTGGAATCAATAGGTATCAAGGGGCAAATTCTCTAACTTGTTGAAATCATACCTGGCACATAGAAAGATGGTTGTGGTGGTCAGATGTCAGGAGGGAAAAAGTGAGGACTGCAGATGTTGGGGATCAGAGCTTAAAAATGTGTTGCTGGAAAAGCGCAGCAGGTCAGGCAGCATCAAAGGGGAAGGAGAATCGACGTTTCTCCTGAAGAAGGGCTTATGCCCGAAACGTCGATTCTCCTTCTCCTTTGATGCTGCCTGACCTGCTGCACTTTTCCAGCAACACATTTTTAAGCTGTGGTCAGATGTCAGCCATCTCAGCTCCAGGATAAGCCTGCAAGAGATCCTCAGGATAGTATCCTAGGCCTAACTATCTTCAGCTGCTCCATCAATGACCTTCCCTCCATCATAAGGTCAGAAATGGGATGTTTGCTGATAACTGCACAATGTTCAGCACCATTTGTGACTCCTCAGATACTGAAAAACCCCATGTTCAAATGCAAAAACATATGGATAATATCCAAGCTTTGGCTGACAAGTGGTAAGTAATATTCACAGCACACAAATTGCAGACACTGACCATCACCAATAAGAGAATCTAACCACTGCCCTTGACATTCAATGGTATTACCATCATTGAATCTCCTACTGTCAACATCCTGGGACTTTCCGTTGACCACAAACTGAAATGGATTTGTTGCATAATCGCAGTAGCTACCAGAACAGGTCAGAGGCTCGGAATAATGTAAGGAGCAACTCATCAACTGACTCCCCAAGTCTTTCCATCATTTACAAGAAACAAGTCAGGAGTGTGATGGAATTTTCCCTACACCAACAACACTCAAGAAGCTTGACTCCATCCAGGATAAAACAGCATGCTTGATTGGTACCACTTTAACAGCATCCATTTCTTCCACCGCTGATGCTCAGTAGCAGCAGTGTTTACTATGTAGAGGATACACTGCAGAATTTCACCAAAGATCCTCAGACATCACTTTTCAAACTCATGGCCACTCTCACCTAGAAGGACAAGGGCAGCAGATACATGGAACACCACCACCTTCAAGTTCCCCTCTAAGCCACTCACCATCCTAACTTGGAAATATATTGCCATTCCTTCAGTGTCATTGGGTCAAAATCCTGAAATCACATCCTAACAGCATTATGGGTCAACTCACAGGAGGTGGACTGCAGCAGGTCAAGAAGGCAGCTCACCACCACCCCCTCAAGGGCAAATAGAGATGGGTAATATATGTTGGCCCAGCCCAGCGATGCCCACGTCCCACGAGTGAATTGCCAGACTCCATCAAATCATTTTAAGAAGGTAGCTGTTTTGAGGGTGTAGGTGTGTACTGTACCTTTACGAGAGAGAGGAAGCTGGCAAGGATTGACCGAAAGCACAGAGTGTGCTGACCAATTTAAAAATGTAACACTTGGTTGAAAAAATTAGCTGGGGTTACATTGCCATGGAATAAAAAAAATCAAATTGGGCTACTCAGTTTAAATCATGCCCCAGATACCAAAAACCAATCGAATTTGAATTTTGGAATGACATCAAACCAATGAAATGAACCGATGTTTTGGGATATAAAACTGCACATTTTGAACAGTTAGCGGGAGAACAGCAAAAGGCACCAACAAGCATAGACCTCTAGCTGAATGGCTCTCTGCAAGGTACCTGTGCATGAGAAAGCTGTGCAGCAGAAGGCGGCCCAGGGAAATACAGACGAAAATCTACAAAGGAGAATCGACAAAGCTGACTGGTTTAGAAACATGATTTTTTTTTGTAAATCTTAATCAGGGTTTTTATTTTTATCGGATTGGGAGGTAAAGGACAGGTGTAAGAGAAAGGAATTGTAAATAGCCCATGTTGTAACAGCAGCCCAGACCCTAACTTGTTATTGTTTTTAGGCAGATGCATTGTGGATATTCCAGGTGTGATGCAGCCGGTCAATACACTCATCTTTAAATAAAACAGAATTTATTTAAACGCTATGGATGAAACACAAACAAAAGAAAGCAGAATTTAGAATGACTTAACTTATTTGATAACCTAACTGACACAATATCACAACTTAACGTAACTGTTCCAATCCCTGCAACATCTCATAAACTCATCCCTTGGCAAAAGGTAAATTCAAACACAGGTTCTTACAGGCAGGAGAGGATTCAGAGAGAAAGTTCAAGCAAGGCCTCTGTTAAAATTTGAAGCCTCTTTTCAATTTAGCTGCTTCTCTAGGTCCCAGCAGTTTTTGACTGCTTGCTAAAATAGACCAAACTGGAAAAAACCTGACATGGGAGAACTTACTACTGCTCTGCCACTGTTTAAAGTGGGTATTTTCAGACATATCAGAACCTCTGCCTTTATAACCCCTCTTGAAAAAAAAAGGACAACATAACCTTGTTAAAGAGGCAGTATCATCACAATAGTTACATAAAGGGAAAGTGGGTGCTCAGGAGCAATGTTGGCTCACAAAAGACGAAAAGTGGGGATATTGTCAATGACTATGAGGAGATGGCAGACACACTGAATAGTTACTTTGCCTCAGTTTTTACAGTAGAAATAAAGGAAGTCTTGATGAAATCAATGGTGGATCAGGAACAGGGACTAAATAAAATTTACATAAATAAAACATCAATAATAAGGAAATTAATGAAATTAAAGAATAACAAATCCCTGAGACCTGATAGTTGCTATCCAAGGGTGTTAAAGGAAATAAAGAAACAGGGGAGCTCATCGTAGACAAACCAAACGATAATCCTTCAGACTTCCCTAGATATAGAAGTTGTCCCTCTCGATTGGAAAAATGCAGGTCACTTAGCTTTTTAAGATGGGTGAAAGAAGAAATCCAGGGAATACAGGCCAGTTAGCCTAACATCTGTGGTGGGGAACTTGTTGGGGTCTATAATTAACAATAGAGAAACTGAACACCTTCAAAATGTTCAGTTAATCAGGGAGAGTCGACATAGATACATGACAAGTGGGTCATGCTTGCCAAAGCTCAGTGAATTTTTGGAAGATGTGACTAAGGTAGTGGGCAGGGGAATGACTATGGATGTTGTTTATCTGGACTTCCAGAAGGCAGTTGATAAAGTCCCACATAACAGACTATTCACTAAAGTAGAAGCCCATGGAATTGAGGGAATTACTGATATGGCTGGGAAATTAATTGAGTGGCAGGCGACAGAAAATACCGGTATGGTAGGTACTCATATTGACAGGATGTGACCAGTAGTGCTCCACAAGGATCTGTGTTAGGACCTCACTTATGCAAATTATTTATTAACGCCTTGGATAATAGCATAGAAAGTCATATATCCAAATGTGCTTTTGACACAGCTTTAGGCAGCACTGTAATCAATATAGATGATAGTATAAAATTATGATGAGATATTGATAGACTAAATGAATGTGCAAAACTATGGCAGATGGAGTTCAATGTAAATAAGTGTGAGGTTATGAGTTGTAGCTGTATAGAACTTTATTATTAGATTCCCTACAGTGTGGAAACAGGCCCTTCGGCCCAACAAGTCCACACCGACCCTCTGAAGAGCAATCCCCATTCCCTATATTTATCCCTGACTAATGCACCTAACACTTCGGGCAATTTAGCATGGCCAGTTCACCTAACCTGTACATCTTTGGAATGTGGGAGGAAATCGGAGCAACCCATGCAGACACGGGGAGAATGTGCAAACTCCACACAGACAGTTGCCCAAGGCAGGAATTGAACCCAGATACCTGATGCTGTGAGGCAGCAGTGCTAACCACTGAGTGCCGCCACACTTGGAATATTGTGTACAGTTCTGGTGACCACAGTACCAGAAGGGTGTGGAGGTTTTGGAGAGGTTGCACAAACAATTTACCTGAATGTTGCCTGGTTTGGAGGATATTAGTAATGAAGAGAAATTTGAAGAACTTGGTTTGTTTTCACTTGTAAGTCAGAGGCTGAGGGCAGACCTGATAAAGGTTTACACATTTATAAGAGGCATGGATAGAATGGGAGTTGGAGTTTTTATTCCCAGGGTAAAAATATCACTCACTAGGGGGCATAGGTTTAAGGTAAAAGGGGACAAATTTAAATGAGATGTGAGAGACAAGCTTTTTACGAAGAGGGTATTAAGTGCCTGGAATGTTCTGCCAGAGGAGGTGATGAAGGGAACTATGAAGGCACCATTTAAGAGGCACCTTGACAGATGTATGAATACATCTGGGGCGACACGGTGGCTCAGTGGTTAGCACTGCTGCCTCACAGCACCAGGGACCCAGATTCAATTCCCACCTTGAGCGACTGCCTATGTGGATATTGCACGAACTCCCCGTGTCTGCGTGGGTTTCCTCTGGGTGCTCCGGTTTCCTCCCACAATCCAAAGCTGTGCAGGTCAGGTGAACTGGCCATGCTAAATTGCCCATATTGTTAGGTACATTAGTCAGAGGTGAATATAGGGGAATAGGTCTAGGTGGGATACTCTTCGGAGGGTCGGTGTGGACTTGTTGGGCCGAAGGGCCTGTTTGCATACTGTAGGCGAAGTAATCTAATCAGCAGTGAATAGAGGGGCACGGACTGCATAGAGGCAAAAGGTCGTTAGTTTAAAAAGGTCTCAGGTGTTAGTGCAGTTTTAGTGGACCAAAGAGCCTGTTCTTGCGCTTTGTTCTTTGAACTGTTACCCATTGTTGGATCGACAAAGGAACAATCAGGGTGTTTTCTCAATCATATGAAGTTAAATACAATGGAGACTTGGGGTTCAGGTGCATAGGTCTATAAAATGCCATGAAAAGTTGCAGAAAATAATCAAGAAAGCTAATGAAATTACTTATTGGATTGGAGATGAGACGACAATGATGCAGAAGTTATGCTGCAGTTAGAAAAAACCCTGGTTAGACATGTAGTACTGTGAGGAAGGATATATAGGACTTGGTGGGACTGTAAGCTAGGTTTACCAGAATAATACCTGGAGTTCAAGAGTTATGAGGAGAGATTATACAAATTAGGTCTGATTCCTCTAGCATTTGGAAGGTTGCGGTGTAGTCTGAATGAAGCCTTCAAGATATTAACAGGAAACGACAATGGAGATAAACTATTTCCACTAGGGTGGTAGAGGTTTGGAACTTTCTTACACAAATGCCAGTAAATGCTGGTTCAGTATGAGTGTCATGGTGGGTCAGTGGTTAGCACTGCTGCCTCACAGTATCATGGACCTGGGTTCAATTCCAGCCTCAGGTGACTGTTTATTTAGAGTTGGTACATTCTCCCAGTGTCTGTGTGGGTTTCCTCCAGGTGCTCCGGTCTCCTCCCACAGTCCACAGATATACATGTCAAGTGAATTGGCCATGCTAAATTGCCCATAGTGTCCAGGAATGTGTCAGTTAGTGGTAAATGTAGGGGAATAGGTCTGGGTGGGATACTCTTCAGGGGATCGGTGTGGACTTGAAGGGCCTGTTTACATACTGTAGGGATTCTATTCTATGATCGCTGCTGCCTCATATGCCAGAGACCCAAGTTTAATTCCACCCTCGGGCAACTGTTTATTTGAAGTTGGCACATTCTCCCAGTGTCTGCGTGGGTTTCCTCCAGGTGCTCCGGTCTCCTCCCACAGTCCAAAGATATACAGGTCAAGTGAATTGGCCATGCTAAATTGCCCATAGTGTCCAGGAATGTGTTAGTTAGTGATAAATGTAGGGGAATGGGTCTGGGTGGGATACTCTTTGGAGGGTCGGTGTGGACTTGTTGGGCCGAAGGGCCTGTTCACACTGTAGGGATTCTATTCTATGATCACTGCTGCCTCATATGCCAGAGACCCAAGTTTAATTCCACCCTTGGGTAACTGTGTGGAGTTTGCACATTCTCCCTATGTCTGTGACAGTTTCCTCCCACAGTCCCAAGATGTGCAGGATAGGTGGATTGGCCATTCTAAATTCCCATTGTGCCAAGGATGTTTGAGTTTGGTGGATTAGCCATGGGAAATGCAGGGTTACGGGGATAGGAAAGAAGATGTGAGTCTGTGTGGGATGGTGTTTGAAGAGTTGATGTGAACGTGTTGGGCCAAATGACCTGTTTCCACAATGTAGGAATTCTAAGTCTGAGATGAATTTTTAGGAGAAGATATTAAGGGATGTGGGCCAAAAGCAGGTACTTGAAGCTCGGCCACAGGACAGCCATGATCTCATTGAAGGGTTGAACAGGCTCAAGGGGCTGAATGATCTCCTCCTGTTGCTATATTCCTATGTTGTAATGTAGGCTCAGTATGCCACCTGGACATGAAGGGATGTATCCTAGGATGTTCAAAGGAACTCCAGAGGAATGTGTGTACGTGTAGCATTCTTCCAAGAATTCTTAGATTCTGGAAGAGTTGCAGAGATTTGTAAAACTGCCAATGTAACAATTTTAATTCAATAGGGAAGGAGACAATAAACAGGTAGCTATAGACCATTTAGCTTCACAGCTGCTATTTGGGAAACGTTCGAGCCCATTCTAATGTATGTAATAGCAAGGCATTGCAAAGTACACAATATGATCAAGCAGAGTCAACATGGCTTCATGAAAGGGAAACCATGCCTGAAAAAAATGTTTGAATTCTTTGAAAAGGCAGCAAGGGGAAGCAGTGCATGTAAAACATTTGGATTTCCAAAAGGTGCCCGATATGGTACCACACATTAGACAAGTTAATGAAAGCCCATGATATTGAGGGTGGTATGGACTGAAGATTGATTAACTAATAGAAGTCAGAATTTGGATAAAAGCAGCAGTTTCAGGATTGCAATCAGTGAATACAAGACTGTCACAAGGATCAGTGGTGGGGCCACAATTAGAGTCAGAGAGTCATAGAGATGTACAGTATGGAAACAGACCCTTCGATCCAACCCGTCCATGCCGACCGGATATCCCAACCCAATCTAATCCCACCTGCCAGCACCCGGCCCATATCCCTCCAAACCCTTCCTATTCATATACCCATCCAAATGCCTTTTAAATGTTGCAATTGTACCAGCCTCCACCACTTCCTCTGGCAGCTCATTCCATACACGTACCATCCTCTGCGTGAAAACATTGCCCCTTAGGTCTCTTTCATATCTTTCCCCTCTCATCCTAAACCTATATCCTCTAGTTCTGGACTCCCCCACCCCAGGGAAAATACTTTGTCGATTTATCCTATCCATGCCCCTCATAATTTTATAAACCACTATGAGGTCACCCCTCAGCCTCCGATGCTCCAGGGAAAACAGCCCCAGCCAATTCAGCCCTCTCTATAGTTCAAATCCTCCAATCCTGGTACAACCTTGTAAATCTTTTCTGAACTCTTTCACGTTATTATATACAATATAACTAATAACTTGGATAAGGAAAGTGAATGTACTGTAGCCAAACATAGGCAGGAAGGCATGCGGTTAGTTTGACATTAAGAGTCTTAGTGCAGAAGGACATAGACAGGTTAAATGTGTAGGTAAAAACCTGGCAGTTAGAATATAACGTGGGAAAACGTGACGTTATGCAGTTTGGCGAGGAGAATAAAGGTGCTTCGCATCATTTTCATGGAGAAAGACTTCAGAAAGCTGCAGCACAGAGTGATTTGGAAATCCTCATGCATAAATCACAAAGAGCTGACAGATCAGTTCAGCAGGTAATCAGGAACATAATTGGAATATTGACCTTTGTACCAGAGGGAATGAAGAATGAAAAGAGGGCAGTCTTGCTAAAACTGTATAAGGCACTATTTAGACCTCATCTGGAAAAGTGTGAACATTTTTGGTCCCCTTATAGAGAAAAAAATACTGACATTGGAGGCAGTCCAGAGAAGGTTCACCAGGCTGATACCAGGCATGGGAGGGATTTTCTACTGAAGAGAGATGGAGTCGATTGGGCCTGTACGTATTGGAATATAAAAGAATGTAAGGAGACCTTACTGAAACATATAAGATTCCTACTGAGGTTGAGAGGATAGATGTAGAGAGGTTGCTTTGCCTTGTGGGAGAGTCTAGGAACAGAGGTCATAATCTCAGAATAAAGGGTCACCTATTTAAAACAGAGATGAGGACTTTCTTATCTTGGAAAGTAGAAGCACATCAAAACACCAGGGCATGCAGAAGACATGTACTAGGGGAATATCCAAGTAAAATTAGCGTGCAATTTGGTATGATTTAATTTCAGAAATTTGGCTTGGAATCCTTGGTCACTGGGGGATTTTATTTTTGTGTTGTGATCAAGCAGTTCATATAACGGTCAGCCAGAGATGGATGGTCAGGTGTTGGACTGTGGACGAATGGGGAATTGGGATAGTGGTTATAAGTACCGTAGGTTTGCCTCACCTGGGATGAGAAATCAGAATTAACATTTTGGGTCCAGTGACTCTTCCTCAGAACGTCTCCAGTTCCCGGACTCGAAATGTTAACTCACAGATGCTGCCAGACCTGCTGAGCTTTTCCAGCAATTTCTGCTTTTCTTTCTGATTTACGCCTGGGCTTCATATCACAGACATGGCTACAGGTAATCTTGTCCCCAGATAGCCACTCCTTGACTTATTATGGTGGCATAAATACAGCCAACATTGTGGACTGCCACAGAATGAAGGTAATATGGCAGCTGTCAGGATATTAGCGTTGATCTGCATGGTGTACTGTGAGTGATCATACAAAGGTGAAGGCTAAGGGACTGGGATCCCTCTTAATTCAGGTATATGATAGAATGGATATAATGTATCTGTACAACATTGCATTTGCAGTCAAAGGTACTATGTGGAAGACTGTAATCCAAGTAAAGTCAATTGGTTACTCTGTCCATGGCCTCCATTAGTCCGCAATGAAATGGAGCATGAATGGCGAATTCAAAGATATTCCAAACATCTCCAACATGGTCCTAGAAGGAATCTAAAGGGATGTTGTAGGAAATGTAGTTAGGGTACAACAAATTACTTTAGAAAAAACGCTTTATTAACCTTACGGATCATTGCTTAAAAATATACAGTTGTACATAAAAACATTGAAACTGTTCCACATGGATTTTTGATCAATATGCAGTACAGTGACCTGTCTCACTGAAAATTAATCATTTACAATATTATAAACCATAATTAATATTTAGAAAGTACATATAATTATTTATGCCCATAAATATCTACGATGCTGTTCAAATTCCCAAAACAATGTGGTGGTGCAGTTTTTGTATCAATTCAAATAATCATTGTGTTTCAAAATAGAGGGTGGAAAATAATCACAAGACCATGGCTCATAACATTGATATGATGCACTTGTCTGGGCCACTAGCTCCTGCCAGGGAAGAGGGAAAGGGCAAAAATAACCTAATTCTAGAAAACAAGGGAGAGATTTATTCAACCTGATCTGAGCAAGGAGTCATTGATCTGTTCTGTCCAAGGGGGACACTTTATCTGTTCACTGTGTGTTAGCCACATTGTAAAGTGACATTGTACACTGAGCCATAACTTCCTGCTAATGCCTAAGCTGGTTCAACAGATTGACAATTCCTCTGAAAGAATGTCACACCTTTCATGGATAGGATATTTTTAAAAAAATGCCATGCAGCCAAAATACTTTCTGAAATGCAGTCATCCTAACATAGGAAACAGGGCAACCAATTTGAATACTGAATGCTCCCACAAACAGCTCGGTGGGGTCTCAGTTGTATGCTCCCCCAGTTGCTGGGCTTGAAGACATGGGGAAAGTGGCTTAATATCTGGCCCCTTACTCCCTCACTCCTGCCCCACTGCCATTAAAGGGGGAATGAGCAAGCCCCTAGTGCGGTTCTCTTGAGGCCCTATAAATGGGTCATTACCCATCCAGAGCCTCAATCCACTTCTGCAGGGATAAGGAGGGAAGGCCTCTTCCTGTTGGCAGCTTCTGTTTTGTAGCGAGAATTGGCTGAGGTGAAGGGAAGGAAGAGGTCTTTGTGAAGCCATTGGGCCATTGGTGGTCTTTCCCCGTCCCCAAAACAACATCCTTGCATTAATCCTTCTCTTCTATCCTCTAGGAGTTCTCTTGACTCCTCCTCCCTGGCCCTGTTGAACACGTAGCCCAGAATTACTTGAACTCCCCAATATGGTGGAAATGCCTGCTGTTATTATTTCTTCTAGTGGTACTGCTGGGGCTACAGCACTGACACGACTCTGACGCAGCACTTCCACCTCTAACTACAGAATGCTGTTCTCATTGGGATTATGGACGGATTCCCCTGAACTTTATAGCTACTGGGGGTGGGCACCTATTTAAGACATGGTTTGAGGAGGACCACAATCAGTTTTAGTGACTGAAAGTGGAGGGATAATTATTGATTAGGACACATTGATAGATAGTGCCCTTTGACACTTTCTGTTCACTTAGGATCCCTGTAGTGTGGAAGCAGGCCATTCAGCCCAACAAATCCAGACTGACCCTCCAAAGAGCATCCCAACCAGACCCAGACCCCTATCCTTTCCATGCATTTCCCATGGCTAATCCATTTAGCCTGCACATCCCTAGACACTATGGGCAATTTAGCATGGTCAATCTGCACATCTTTGAACTGTGGGAGGAAACCCACGCAAACACGGGGAGAATATGCAAACTGCACACAGACAGTCGCCCAGGGCTAGGATTGAACCACTGAGCCACCGTGCTGCACTTGAGAAGCACCTTGATTTAATATCTCTCTCAAAGGTTGCTCCTCACCCAGTGCTACAATCTCTCACAATGGCACAGAGTCGTCCAATCTACCTGACGGCTCAAACTTAAGGACTGGAGTTTGAACCTGCAATCTCTGGACACATGGGTGAGCCCTGCTTAATATTCTGCTCATTGAATCTCACAAACACACAGTGATGAGAGGAAATCTGCCCTCCACTACCATCGTGAAATTATCTAAGGTCAATACTCAGTAAGCACACGTAAATAGATATGTGCACACCTCAGACACTGTGTGCTCAGGAGCTCAAGCGTTGACAAAAATATCTTCCCCATTTCTGCTCATGATGAACTCCTGCAACTTTAAAACTATGCACAAGATGGAGCAATGCAAGTTGAAAAAGGATTGAACAATCACATTTCAGTACAGTGGGAACTGTCTAACATATGAGAAACCACAAAGCTATTACATCTTAAGCCCTGTTATGCATTAAAGCATAAAAGCCATTACTATGACTGAGATTATTTTGGATCATTGATTTATACCTTGGGTATATAACTATAGAGAATTGTAACTGAATGGGAATAGATTAGATTAGATTACAGTGTGGAAACAGGCCCTTCGGCCCAACAAGTCCACACCGACCCTCCGAAGCAAAACCCACCCATACCCCTACATTTACCCCTTACCTAACACTACGGGCAATTTAGCATGGCCAATTCACCTGACCCTGCACATCTTTGGACTGTGGGAGGAAACCGGAGCACCCGGAGGAAACCCACGCAGACACGGGGAGAACGTGCAAACTCCACACAGTCAGTCGCCTGAGGCGGGAATTGAACCCGGGTCTCAGGCGCTGTGAGGCAGCAGTGCTAACCACTATGCCACCGTGCCGCCCACGAATATGTTTGAAGGCTGTAGCATTGTTGAGGGTTCCTAGGATTATTAAATAAAAAGGGAGATTTTCATAATCTCTTAGAGGTCTTGTGTCAACCTCCTGTTGTAAACTGACAGGATACAAGTAAGATCTAGTAGGAAAACTTAGATTGGGTAGCAGCATTTTTCACTGGGTGCACATCTCTTTCTTAACGAAAACCTGTCAGTTCAGATGCAAAGTATTCAGCCTCGGATAGCAAGATTCCAGTCTTATCTAGTCGACTGCAAAATCTCATGACACACTGTCAGATAGCCCTTCAGTTATAATTAAGTGATACCTTGAACTTTGGCAACATGTCTGATCTAAGTTCAGAAGTAAAAGCTGCGTAAGGACTAGAAAATAAGCCAACAATACTTTACGTTGTTGGACTAAAACATTTTTTAAAAATCCCAGGTAAGGCTCAAGTATTCCATTGTAAATGGAAGTGTAGTATCTAAAGCAGGACTTCCTTTTCAGTGATGTCCCACACCCAAGAGGATCATGAAGGGCCTGCTTTTGCACGGATTTGTGGATGATTCCAACAGAGAGCTGTTTCATTCAAATCCCAATTAATAGAACAGCTCAAATGTTTCAATGATTTCGCACTATATTGGGACTTACATATTTTGGAACACACAGGAAAATTAGCTTTTGGTCAGGATTGGAACTGTCTTAACAAAGGCTAACACAGACTTAACTGTTTGGCTTCATTAGAAACAAACAGTTGAGAAACACTACAATTAGCAGCAGAGGGGAGAATTACACCGTTCAGTACTTAATACTGATCATACATAATTCTTTACTATTCTAACAAGTTATCACAAAAAATATCATTTGCTCTATTCTTCCTTGGAAACGTTCAAGCTGTTAAAGGTACAAAACTATCTAGAGTAGCACAAAACAATGCATTTTAACAAATATTCTGATGGAGCTAAAGTTTTGCATATGTACAGTATGTCACACCGCCTCATAGTTTTGAGATCCAAGAGTGAATGTCCGTTTGTCCAAGGTGTTTCCGATTTCCATTGAGCTCTTTCAGGAGACATCACCCCCAATGGGCAAATGGAAAATGGTCAGGTTGCATGGTGGACATGCCCACACTTGGCACGTTGGCTATCCAGCACCATTGAGCAGACATTGTGACTCAATTCCATGATTCAAACAAAAGGGAAGAGAATACAAAGTCCTGTCAGTTATCCAAACAGGCCACGTCTGATAGTCAGGCCCATGAGGATTGGGCTGTAAACAGACTTTGTATGCATAGCCATTTTCCAGTCATCCTGTTCAATTTACTGTCTGTGTGAGCAAAATGACCAGTGTGCCTCAAGCTGTGTGAGGTGCCCTGCGCTATGTAACAGTACAGTCGAGAGGTTAGAATTATTCCCTCTCAACCAAATTTTCATCACACCTCCAAAATGTGGTTTGCAAATGTAGAACAGGCACTATTAGGCAAAAGTTTCCTTTCTCTGCAACTAAGGTTTGTTGACAATGTCAAGTGAAATTAGACTAGACTATCCAATTGAAATTGTTGTAATTCCACAATATTTGGCACAATTTGTACAAGCTTGGTCTCACTCAGAAAGGCCACAAATACGGGAAGCATGACAAATGGAAAAGTCATGCTGATGCAGTAAACTCCTGTTCTGTGGAGATTACGCTTTAGACACTGGCCGGGCACTCTATACTGCATCTAACTCATGGTATAAGTCATGCTTCTGGGTGAAAAATGTCATGACTCCCAAACTCCAATGTTGCATTGTATTCTTTGGTGATATACATAATAAACAAATTAACACAACAAACATCTTGACAAGTAATTGCATTATCAGGAAAGTGAAGTGTTATGAAATGTTTGCATCGTTGTTGGACTATTCTCTATTAAGCATTTCTCGATGGGTTTGGCATTAGAAACCTAACAAATGCCACTAAGGCATGCAGCTTCCCCTCTAACCAGCATTTTGGCAGCTGGAGAGAGAGAAGCAGTTATGACAGGCTAGATAGCATGAACAGGAAAGCAAAGCTGACTTCAAAGTAAGCTGACTACAATATTCCACAATTATGTGGATTTCTCTTTTCAAGACATGGATTTGAATCTGATACCCAAGTCAAGAGGAATCTCTAAGCATCGAAGTGGAGTAATCAGCAAATCACATTGAAGCATTCTCATAGACAGCAAACCAGCAAGTAAAATTGACTGAAACAAAGTCAGAAATTGCTGGAAAAGGTCAGCAGGTCTGGCGGCAACTGTGGAGAGAAATCAGAGTCAACGTTTTGGGTTGAGTGACCCTTCCTCAGAGCACTGAGGAAGATGCTGCCATTCTTATTGAGTTTTTCCAGCAATTTTTGTCTTTCCTTTTGATTTACAGCATCCACAGTTCTTTCAGTTTTTGTTTTTTATCCTTTTCTTTTTTTCCCCTGTTGTGTGTGTGCAGGTGTGAGATACAGGGAAAAACAACAGGTGTATAACGCTTTATTCAGTTTCCACCACCAGGAAGAAAGGAAACACTCCAGTAGCCAGTGACAAGCAGTGCCCTTCTCAACAGAGGGCAATGCTGCGTGATCAAAAAAAGTGAAGGGGAGGACAGGGATTAAATCAAAATAGAGTTGGAGAGGGAAATAATACACTCCACTCCCCACGGTGCCCACCTCTCCCTGAACAGCTCGAGAGGGTTGGTAGGCAGTGTGTGCTCCTTCTCCAGGGACGCCCGGGCTCGAATGTAACCACGAAAGGGGGTAGGCAATCGGCCATTACGACCCCCTCCATGGCCCACTGCCTGGACCTGTTTATGACCAGTTTATCCTTTTGGTTTTTTTATTAAAAAAATCTCCTAATTTGAATCTAAATTCACAGAGTGTGAAATCAATAATTGTGACGTAGATATGGGGTAGAAGCCAGTGTTTAATCAACAAATTAGAGACCTTTTTAAAAATATGTATACATTTTTTGTAATGGAGAAAATCAACATTCCACAAATATCAAACTTATTTCTCAAGGCGGGAGGATATTTCGCCATCAATTATTAAGTTAACGCACTGTAGGAAAAAAAAAACCCAGTTAGGAAGATAGAATTGAGAATTACAGAAATTAAGCTGAAATTGGACTGAAACTTGGTGAGGCTACACTTGAAGTACTGCATACAGAGTTAGTTTGCCTGTTACAAAAAAGTGGTGCTGAAAAGATGTTTGAAAAGATGCAAACAGAAATGGGATATGGGCCAAATGCTGGCAAATGGGCCCAGATTAATTTTGGACATCTGGTCGGCATGGACGGGTTGGACCGAAGGGTCTGTTTCTGTGCTGTACAACTTTATGACTTTAACCCATGACAGATCTTATTTATTTTTAAGCTTGTAGGTTGAGGAGAGACCGAGTATAAACAAACACAGAGAATGTTGGAGAAATGTGGCAGGTCTGGCAGCATCTGTGGAGAGAGACGTTGGTGTTTTGAGTCTGGTCTGACTCTGCTTCAGAAACAAGTGGCGGTCTTTAAAACGATAAAAGATTTTGGTCCAGCGGCTAGAGGGAGAGTGTTTCCACTTGTGAACAAAGGCTAAAATAAAAGGCCATCAATTAACGATTGTCAGAGAAAAAAAGTCAAATGGAGACTTCTTTATGAAGTTCTTTACTCACAAAATGATGAGAATGTGGAACTCGCTACCACAGGGAGTGATTGAAGTGGATCACTTTAATGTATTTAAAGGGTGACTTCACAATCGTAAAGT
Source organism: Chiloscyllium plagiosum (assembly GCF_004010195.1). Classification (NCBI taxonomy): domain Eukaryota; kingdom Metazoa; phylum Chordata; class Chondrichthyes; order Orectolobiformes; family Hemiscylliidae; genus Chiloscyllium; species Chiloscyllium plagiosum. Next base: position 10,570,917 of record NC_057733.1, read on the forward strand.
CAGAAGGGAATAGAGAATTATGCTGGTAGGATTAGTTGTGTGAAGCCTTGAGGAGGGCTACATGGAGAATAAATGCAATTTTGGTCTAGCTGGACCAGCTAGCTTGGTTCACTGGCACAATCAACTTCCTTTCTCACTCCAGAGACGGGATTTGGTCCCAGTGGCATGGAACCCCCAGCAGTTCTGGGAATGAGCGAGATTTCCATTCCCAGCGGGAAAGGCTAGCCACAATCACATGATGGTCAGCGAGTTAGTTATAAAGAAGCCTGGGTCACAATAGTGTGGGTCACAAGTTCTGGCATCATTTAAATGGCACCTGAACAAACTTGCATTCTCACAAGCCAGTATAATCAGTCAGGCCATCTGACAGGAACCTGCTGCCGCCTTCTGTGCACACCTTGTTCGCAATTGCCTGTTATCACCACAAAACAGGTCAGAGAGATGTCACAGACTAGGCAACATTGGGTGCCACAGTGTAGTGAGGCCTTCCTGCATGATGTTCTCCAGATTGTCTCAGATTGAAGCTCTGCTGCTCTCCTGTGGGCACATCGCAAAATATACCATCTCACCTCATGACCTGACAAAAGTGGCAGCGGAAGTTAGAAGTTCTGGGGTCAACAATAATGTGAACATATGAGTCAGGAGCTCATGTAGGCCATTTGGCCCCTCAGGACTGCTGCACCTTTCAATGATGTAATGACTGATCACTTTGTGCCCTAAATTCCACTCAATGGCCTAGTTCTGATCCTACATCTTATGGTCTTCTATTTTGCCCAATGTTGTGACCTTCCACTAACATTTGCCAAATTGTACATTTTATCAAGTTAATGCTAACTTTAACTTCCTCAGGGGTATGTCATAGAGTCATAAATATGTACAGCATGGAAAGAGACCCTTCAGTCCAACTCCTCCATGCCGACCAGACGTCCTAAATAAATCTAGTCCCATTTGCCAGCACTTGGCCCATATCCCTCTAAATGCTTCCTAATCGTATACCCATCCAGATGCCTTTTAAATGTTGTAATTGTACCATGCCTTCACTGCCATCCCTCTAAAGCTAACTTTTATTTTGATCAAAATCCCATTTGCCAGCACTTGGCCCATATCCCTCTAAATGCTTCCTAATCGTATACCCATCCAGATGCCTTTTAAATGTTGTAATTGTACCAGCCTCCACCACTTACTCTGGTAGCTCATTCCATACACACACCACCCTCTGTGTGATTAAGTTGCCCATTAGGTCCCTTTTAAATTTTTGCTCTCTCATCTTAAACCGGTGCCCTCTAGTTCTGGACTCCCCCATCCCAGAGGAAATACTTTGTCTATTTATCCTATCCATGACCCTCATGATTTTATACACCTTTATAACGTCACCCCTCAGCCTCCGACGCTCCAGGGAAAATAGCCCCAGCTTATTCAGCCTCACTCTGTAGCTCAAATCCTCCTACCCTGGCTACATCCTTGTAAATCTTTTCTGAACCTGTTCAAGTTTCACCACATCCGATAGGAAGGAGACCAAAATTACACACAATATTCCAGAAGTGGCCTAACCAATGTCCTGTACAGCCGCAACATGAACTCCCAACTCCTGTACTCAATACCCTGACCAATAAAGGAAAGCATACCAAATGCCTTCTTCGCTATCCTATCTACCGATGACTCCACTTTCAAGGAACTATGAACCTGCACCTCCCTAATCCGCAACACTCCCCAGGACCTTACCATTAAGTGTATAAGTCCTGCTCTGATTTGTCGTTCCAAAATGTAGCACCTCTCATTTATCTAACTTAAACTCCAACTGCTACTTTCTCAGCCCATTGGCCCATTTGATCAAAATCCCATTGTAATCTGAGGTAACCTTCTTTGCTGTCCATTCCACCTCCAATTTTGGTGCCATCTGCAAACTTACTAACTATACCTCCTATGTATGTGTACCCCTCTGCTAGAATCGTTCTCACTTGAATGTGTCTTTGGGGAGTACTCTGAAATATCCTCTTTAATATTTGCCACTGTATCTTTACTCAGCTGTCCCTTAACGTATCTTCCCAGTTCATGTTTGATAGGTCTGTCTTCATTTCCTCATAACTGTCCTTATCTGAGTTGAATACATAGGTTTAGATTCATTCTTATCTCACTCAAACTGAAAATGAAATTCAATCATTTTATGATCACTGTTACCTACTGCCACTTTTATTATTAATTAGTCCCAACTAATTACACATTACCAGGTTAAAAACGGCCTGATCTCTAGTTGGCTCCGGAATGTTGATGTAAGAAAAGTCTCCTGGCAGACACAACACACAGAGGGAAGGTGAGGGAGGTATACTACCCCACAGTGGGAGCTCCTCCCTTCAGTGCAAGGACCAAGCAGTTCCTGCCAGCCAAAGTCCTGGCAAAGACAGAGTCCAGCAGGAGGCGGTGTGGCTCTGTAAGAAGGTGAGAGGGTTCCGTTCTGGCTGTAGGCACCTGCAGGAGCCAGAGTAAGAGGTGGGCAATGGAGGGTGGGCACTGAAGTTTGGAGGCTGGCAGCTAAGAACAAAGTGAGGGTAGTTTCAGAGGACACTGCTGAAACAGTTTGCCTCCCTTCTTTTCTACCTTTTAAGCAGACTACTCAGCAAATGTCCCACACACTCTGCCCACGTTAATTTTATTATGGTGTGGGCAGAGTGTTATCCGGGTCTAACCTTTTAGTATTATTTGCCCATGGATTGTGGATGTCACGGGTTGGGCTGGCATTTGATGCCCTTTCCTCGCTGCCAACAGGGCAGTTGAGTATGAACCTAGATTTGCTGTGGGTCTGGAGTTACGTGCAGACCAGGCCAGGTAAAGATGGCAGATTCCCTTCCCTAAAGGACATTAATGAAGCAGCTGGGCTCAGATCAGAAAAAAGTACAAAATTGCAACACGGAAGCAAGGGAAGATACTCAAGCGGAATGTTTGGCAGAAAGAAGGAAGCAAAATTCTATCACAAATGGGCAACATTTGAGAGCTTTGATCATGAACTGGAATTCTGAGTGAATTGGTAATGAATGGTCTGCCCCTTCATGATTTCAGAAACAGCCTCTGGTGTAATCCTCAGGCAATATTGGCCTCTTTGCTCTTTCTAGCAGATACACCACATGAATAACTGATTACAGTTTTCATTGATCTTCAGCTTTGTAACTGACTAATATCGTGGCTGGGGAACACACTTCAAATGCCAATGTTAACTTTAATATGTTAAAAATGGTTCCATTTCCAGTAAATCTTCAACTTGTTGAAAAATTATTTCCTGTCCTTTTCCCATCCGTATAACACTGACGGGGCACTTGTTGCTGTCCACTTGCTCATACATAACCTTTGCTTCAGAGCAGGAACTTCCCTTCCAGTGCATGTAACCAATGGGGTGATGATCGTAACAGTAGGGAGTTTGAGTCAGTCAGTGAGTCACTCTCCTGTCTTCAGCCTGGGTTCAAGCCCTAGCCCAGGTCTGAATTGGTTGCCATTGAAGAATCCAAGTCATTGTATATTGGTGCTGGTCTGCAGCCTGGATATGTGTAGGGAATTCCTGATGAAGGGCTTTTGCCCGAAATGTCGATTTTCCTCCTCGTAGGATGCTGCCTGACCTGCTATGCTTTTCCAGCACCATTCTAATCATGAACAAACTCACAATGAGTGGACTGCAGCAAGGGCACTATTAGCATTACATGGATATGGGTAGGAAAGGACAGGAAATAATTTTTCAGCAAGTTGAAGATTTTCTGTAAATTAATGTTTTTTAATGCACTAAAGTTAACATTGACATTTGAAGTGAGTTTCCCAGCAACAATATTAGTTCCAAAGCGAAGAGTGATTGCCCAGCATTATGGCAACCTTATACAAGATGGGGTAAGTTAAAAGTGGAAGGAAGATGATGGCATTGATGTAGCTGATCCTGTTCATTTTCACACCATATCAACCTGTTTGACGTCCCAATTAAAAAAAAGCAGAAAAACACAGCCTGAAGGAACAAAGGAAAAGGGGAGATTATGAAATCTGGAGGATGGAATATAAAATCTGAACTGGATATGTGTAATAGTTTTGAGCTATCGAATAAATTTTGTGATCTGGTCACATTTTTGTCACCACAATTTCACTCAAACAGTTGTACTTGAGACCTTTCACTCTCTGAATTTTGGTTCTCATAAGGGGGGATAATGTTTATAGTGAGGAATGAAACATTATTTTCAACTCAGGTAGCCTATGCTCAGGTTGTTTCTAATGGGGTAAAGTTCTTCACTCTGAATCAGTACAAAAAACATGCCAATCACAGCCTCAGAAAAGCTGTACCTTCAGCAGCAGGTCCCATTCTGTGGCCTCTCTGAGTTCGATTGAAATTGAGGGCTAGATTTTCCAACTGTTGGCTCCGGAGGCTCCGGTCCTCATGCGAGATTAGCCCTGTTTTGTGCTTTAGTTCTGACCAACTCCATTTTACACATGACTCTTATACATAGCAAACAAAGGAGACATTGATTGCACAGCCTGAGATGAATTATAATCCAGTTTGCAGTGATGGAAGACGAGTGACTAACACTCTTGTGTGTGTGTGTGTGTATTTGTGAGAGAGGGAGAGAGACAGAGAGAGTCATTCACATAATCTATCCACTGTCCCACAGGTAAATATTAGCACTGCCTGCATAGAGGTGATTGCACACAGCAGTGATCCCCCAAGAACAGTCCAGTGATTAGGACCAATAGGACAACACTGCTTAACATGTGTTGGTGGTTTGTGAAATACATCTTTCAGACAATGGGGATTCTCTCTTACACCATGCAGCAACAATGAACTCAGCAGGATCTGCAATAACCAGCGATTAGATGAGCCCATCTCCTTCCAGTGCCGGAGCTCTTTGCCAACTGCAGTGTAATATAACAGTTGGTTAGAGAAGCAGAGTGTAACAGAAATACTCGCTGCGTTCTGCCATGATAATGCCTGATGTGTGACATCATAAACCTGCGCAGAAAAGGAAAGAGTAAGAGAGAATGGTCTGGAACATACAGATGATATCTAGAACCGATCTGGCACAATGTCCCAGGAATCTCAGCAGTACTCCTCACCCTGTGCATCCAGGATGTCATTGAGATCTGCGAAGACCGAGCCACTGGACATCTTGCGGCCATTGCTGGAGAGATCGAGGAACTCCTCTGTTGAGCTGGGCACCGAGCTAATGTATCTGTCCCAGACTCGGTCTGCTGGCACTTCATGCTCAATCAATTTGGATTTCGTTTTTAAACTTCTTTCCAAGTTCTTCCTTTTGTGCTTGAACTCTAGGATGGTCTTTGTGTATGTGTTTATTGTTGTCACTGAAGCAGCCATACAGCATGTGAAGGATCCCCAAGCGAGACTGAGGGAAAATATATGTCTTAAAAGTTAATGAATTAAAATAGAGGTTTAACACTTAAGGAAAGTCACAAGGAAAAAAGAATGGGTTACCTGCAGATGTTTAGAAGGAAGAGAGAACAATTAGACTTAACGTTTTCAGTGCCTTCACTTCAGTAGTGTGTACTATCTACAAGGTGTGGAGGTGCAGGTGTTGGACTGGGGTGGATAAAGTCAGAAGTCAGATGACACCAGGTTATCGTCCAACAGGTTTGCTTTTTCATTTGTCTGATAGCTTGTGATTTCAAATAAACTTGTTGGACTATTAGCTGGTGTCGTGTGACTTCTGACCTGATACTGCAGAAAATCACCAAAGATTCTCAGAAGTTACCTTCTAAATCCAAGACCACTTCCATCTAGAAGGACAAAGGCAGCAAATATATGGAAACACCACCACCAGCATGGAAACAGGCCCTTCGGCCCAACCAACCCTCCCAGGCCCATTTCCCTCTGACTAATGCATCTAACACTATGGGCAATTTAGCATGGCCAATTCACCTGACCTGCACATCTTCAGACTGTGGGAGGAAACTGAAGCAAACCCACACAGACACAGGGAGAATGTGCAAACTCCACACAGACAGTCACCCAAGGCTGGAATTGAACCTGGGACCCAGGTGCTGTGAGGTAGCAGTGCTAACCACTGAGCCACCATGCCACTACTTGAGTTACCTGTCAGCCACTAACAGTGGTTACTTAGTCAATGCATTAGTATCCCTGGGAAATGGTGTAACAACCCTTGCTCACATTCAAGTTTTGGGGTATTAAGCAAAGGTACCTTGCAGTTTATTAGAATTAGACTTGGCCTTTTTTTATAGAATCCCTAGAATGTGAAAACAGGCCCATACTGACCCTCTGGAGGGTAACCTGCCCAGACCCATTCCCCTACCCTTTTACTCTACATTTACCCCTGACCACTTATCCTACACATCTCTGAACACCTTGGGCAGTTTAGCATGGCTAATTCACCTGACCTGCACATCCTTGGACTATGGGAGGAAACCCATGGAGACATGAGGAGAATATGCAAACTTCACACACTCACCCGTGCTAACCACTGAGCTATTGTGTCACCCAAGCTCCCCTCCAAGCCACTTACCATCTTGATTTGGAAATATGTCACTGTTCTTTCAGTGTCACTGGGTCAAAAGCCTGGAATTCCCTCCCTAAGGGCATTGTGGGCCAACCCACAGCAGGTGGACAGCAGCAGTTCAAGAAGACAGCTCAACGCCACCTTCTCAAGGGCAACGAGGGACAAACAAGAAATGCTAACCAGCTAGCAATGTCCACATCCCACAAGTGGATAAAAACTGACTCTCCAGAAGCACCAGAGAGGTTAATATCCATTAGCAAAAGATCCATTCATATCTGTGTACCACTTGGTCAAAGTAAAATACTACCTGTACTGGTTTGAAATCATAAACATTTTGACAGCATGTCTAAATGGGAAACCAAATAAATTAAATGAATGTAGCCTAACTAATCCTGAAGAAGGGCATGTGCCCGAAACGTCGAATCTTCTGTTCCCTGGATCCTGCCTGGCCTGCTGTGCTGTTCCAGCAATAAAGTTTCAGCTTTGATCTCCAGCATCTGCAGACCTCACTTTCTCCTCCTAACTAATTCATTGCCCTTGTTTGAGAATGAGGAGCTACTTCTGTTATTCTCTTGCATTGTCCTGTTGCTTACTTCCCTGCTTGCATGTTGTCACCAGTACACACTGATGTATTCTGAGTTTTTGAGATCCCTTCACTTCAATAATTGGCAATTACTCTCTTAGATGGGTAATCCAAGATGGAGGATGGGAAAAATTTCTGACTGTAACTGCTGCTCCTTTTTTGAGGTATTTTAGGTGTTGGAGGTGATTTCCTTGAATTCCAGGAGCAGCAATTATTGTTTTACATGCTGTTGCATTGTTTTGGAACTTTGGAGAAAAGAAAAGTCAAAACAACAGCACTTTTAAAAGTCAGTGCAGGAGAGAGAGAGGGAAAGGAACCCACATTGCTAATTGACACAGCACTGAACCTGCACAGTTACTGCCTTTGCTGTTGAATTCATGTATCATTGGATATTGGAGTGCATCTGGGAAAACTGAAAAACACATCAATATTCACAACTGATCTCGGAGGTTTGGGGAGAGGTCATAGCACAAAAACAGATAATTAGATTTTAAGTGTGGCCTTGCAATATGTCTGTAGTAGTGAGTAGAGTGGGTTCTTTCTTAATTATATGTTTTATTGAGCTATGTCTCCTGATTAAACTTAAAATATAAGCCATAAGTATTAAGTTAACCTGGAGCAGTGTTTTGTAAAGGAATAAGACAGTGCCATTTTCTGGGTCTGTAGATTGAAAGAAGCAAAAATGGCATTTTGTAGAGTAATATGCCTTTCTTGTTGGATGTGGGAGTTTAGTGAGAGTTTACGTGTTACTGAGGATTATATCTGCAATAAATGCTGTTGGTTGCCAATCCTATCAGATCAAATGGATCAGTTAGAGAGGCAGTTAGAGGCAATGAGGAATTCACAAGGGCAAGGGGATGTGATTGATGCCAGTTATAGGAAGGGGAGAAAGTCACAGATACAGTCACATAGATGGGTTAACTTCAGGAAAGGTAAGAGAGGAAGGCAGCTAGTGCAGGAGTCTTCAGTGGCTATCCCCGTTTCAAAAAAGTATGCTGGTTTGGACAATGTATGGGATGATGGATTCTCAGGGGAATGTAGCATGAACAGCCAAGTTTCTGGTATTGAGACTGGCTCTAATGCAATGTGAGGTATGTTGGGTTCCAAGCGATTGATTGTGTAAGGGGAATCTCAAGTGCAAGGTACACATTTACGTTTCTGTGGCCAGCAGCGAGAAATCAGAATAGTGTGTTGCCTCCCTGGTGCCAGGATCAAGGATGTCTCAGAGATGGTGAAGAATGTTTTCAAGGGGGAGAGGACCCAGCAGGAGGTCATTGTGCACATTGGTACCAATGACATATGAAGGGAAAAGGTTGAAATTCTGAAGAGAGGTTACAGAAAGTTAGGCAGGAATTTAAAAAGGAGGTCCTCAAGTGTAGTAATAGCTGGATTATTTCCGGTGCTACGAGCTAGTGAGGGCAGGTATAGGAGGATAGAGTAGATGAATGCATGGCTGAGGAGCTGGTGTATGGGAGAAGGATTCACATTTTTGGATCATTGGAATCTCTTTTGGGGTAGAAGTGATCTGTACAAGAAGGACAGACTGCACCTAACTTGGAAGGGAACTAATATACTGGCAGGGAAATTTGCTAGA
>NC_057733.1:10579767-10617428 GCF_004010195.1 Chiloscyllium plagiosum
AGAAGGTGCAAAACTTGACCTACTCTTGGGAAATAAGGCAGGGCAGGTGACTGAGGTGTCAGTGGGGGAGCACTTTGGGGCCAGCGACCATAATTCTATTCGTTTTAAAATAGTGATGGAAAAGGATAGATCAGATCTAAAAGTTGAAGTTCTAAATTGGAAAAAGGCCAATTTTGACGGTATTAGACAAGAACTTTCAAAAGTTGATTGGGGGCATGTTCGCAGATAAAGGGATGGCTGGAAAATGGGAAGCCTTTAGAAATGAGATAACGAGAGTCCAGAGAAAGTATGTTTCTATCAGGGTGAAAGGAAAGGTTGGTACGTATAGGGAATGCTGGATGACTAAAGAAATTGAGGGTTTGGTTAAGGAAAAGAAGGAAGCATATGTAAGGTATAGACAGGATAGATCGAGTGAATCCTGAGAAGAGTATAAAGGCAGTAGGAATATACTTAAGAGGGAAATCAGGATGGCAAAAAGGGGACATGTGATAGCTTTGTCAAACACAGTTAAGGAGAATCCAAAGGGTTTTTACAAATACATTAAGGACAAAAGGGTAATGAGGGAGAAAATAGGGCCTCTCAAAGATTAGCAAAGCGGCCTTTGTGTGGAGCCGCAAGAGATGGGGGAGATACGAAACGAGTATTTGCATCAGTATTTACTGTGAAAAAGAAGATGGAAGATATAGAATGTAGGGACGTAGATGACATCTTGAAAAATGTCCATATTACAGAGGAGGAAGTGCTGGATAAAAGTGGATAAATCCCCACGACTTGATCAGGTGTAGCCTAGAACTCTGTGGGAAGTTAGGGAAGTGATTGCTGGGCCTCTTACTGAGAGACTTGTATCATTGATAGTCCCAGGTGAGGTGCTGGAAGACTGGAGGTTGGCTAGCATGGTGCCACAGTTTAAGAAAGATGGTAAGAACAAGCCAGGGAACTATAGACAGGTGAGCCTGAGGTCAGTGGTGGGCAAGTTGTTGGAGGGAATCCTCAGGGGCAGGATGTACATGTATTTGGAAAGGCAAGGACTGATTAGGGATAGTCAACATGGTTTTGTGCATGGAAAATCATGTCTCACAAACTTGATTGAATTTTTTTGAGGAAGTAGCAAAGAAAATTGATGAGGGCAGAGTGATGTGATCTATATGGACTTCGATGTTGGCTGAGGGGGCATAATAGGCATGGTAAATAATAGGTAAGAGGGTCCATGGGTCTTGGGAAATGGACAATAAAATGCGGTTATAGCCATGAAGACCAGGATGATCTCGGAATGGCAGAGCAGGCCCAGTGGTTGATATAGATTACACCTGTTCACATATCTATGGTCTCATGAAATATTAAGCAATAACTACTATGGGTATGTAATGAGTAAAAATGCTCAGTAACAGGCAGGGTGTATACAATTAGGAGTCAATTTTTAGAACAGTTGAAAGATGGAATGCATATTAGGATTGAATCTAAATGGCATGACACACGATGGGCAGAGAGGAATGAATTGAGCATAAAGAGGAGTTGAAGTCTAATATCAGGCATGATTATTTTGAATTGTGGAGCAGGTTTGATGGGCTAAATGTTCTACTTAGGCTCCTATCTCTTGTGTTTTTTTGTTCCCTAGTCAGCTGACACACTCTGTTCCAGACTCAATACCTTCTCCCATTAACTCCTCCCTGACTCCCATCAATCTTACTGAGAGTTATCACTTTCTTTCATTTATAAGTCACTGAAACAATGAGCATTTGTACGGATCTCTTTGAAATATTGGAATTGTATACTCTTCTGAAGCTGTCATGGGACTTTTGATCTCAAAACATGCATAGTATTCAAGACAGACTGAGAAGCATTTATTGTTTTCAATGCATTTTCCATGTGTTAAGATATCCACATTATTAATGAATGGAATAATGGAATTTACTTGCGCAATGTACAACATGAAAATGCTCCACTTAGCACAGAGAGTGATTAGAATGTGAAACTCGTGACAATAAATAATAGTTGAGATTAATGGTGTAGATACATTTAAGGGAAAGCCAGATAGACACAAATGAGAAAGGAAGATTACTCAGTTCAAAGGAGTAGTGGAGGCTTGTGTGAAGCATGGAAAAAACAAGCATGAACTATTCGGGTCATATGGCTTGTTTTTGTGTCATATCTGTTATGCAATATAACAGCTGACTGTCAGCCACACACCATGGTGCTGAAGATGGATTTTAGTTGGAATCTTTTGTACAGTTTGGACAATGTCACTTACCAGTAAGACCACCCATAATCCCAGGTCTGCGGCCGCCAGTCTTCGGGGCCAAGGTTGACGGTCATTTGAAACACAGTCGTATACATCATGTGGGCAACCATTCCCAAGAGACCTGCAACACCAAATCATAAGAATATTGTGTGGTCAGCAACACCAAAACACAATTGGTACTAATTATTTTTATGTCAATGGATAGAATTTATGCATTCCCCACACTTCCCCATGATCAGTACATTTAGACTGTTGTGTGTTCTTACCAAGTGAATTAAATTGTCAGTAGCAAACTTTTGTGAATTGAAAACAATTTTTATTTATCCATTCACAGGATGAGGGCATCGCTAGCTGGGCCAGCATTTATTGCCCATCCCTAATTGTCCTGACGGCAGTTGAGAGTCAACCACATTGCTGTGGGTCTGAAGCCACACGTAGGCCCGACCAGGTAAGGATGGCAATTTCCTTCTTGAAAGGACATTAATGCTATTTATTCTCATAGACTTACTGTAAAGTTAAAATGTGACAGCTCACATACTTATTCCCAGATGTACACTCATGAATGCACAGATTGATTACAGGTAAACATGGCATCTTGATACAATGGTTAAACCAGTCATTGACCTATAGTCTTCTGCTTTCATGCAGCGGATCAGGTTTCTCAAATAACATCGATGCTTTGAAGCTGATGTAAGGTTTTTGTAAATTAAAGAACTCTCAACAAGCTATGAAGGCTCCTTCAGTTAAACTTTTATGAGGTTGGCTCTCAAGCAAACTTTAATGGGAACAAGTTTGGGGTGGGAGAGTATGACAATCTTTCTCCATCGTGCAATATCCTCCTTTCAGGTTACTGTTGTTAACTATCTTAAGTGTATGGAATACTTGCAGCTAATTTGATGGATTTTGGTAAGACTTAATCTGCAATCAGCTTCTCGCTGATTATAAAAGCAAACAACAAAAGTGCCAATCATTTTGTGACTTGTGGAAATACAAACTCCTTTCTGTAAAAGGAAGGTGGCATTTATGTTGATTTCAACTTTGCAGATTGTTGTTCGATCTCTTGAGACTTTGAGGCAGTCAATGTCTGTTTTTTTTTCCCAAATGACCTATTCATTTTGATAACCCTCTTTTAGATTGAGTTCAGGATCCTTCCCAGTCGGGACTCTTGTCCTCGTTCACTCTTGAGTGAGGGGAGTGGTTTAAATTCACAAAACAAATTAGGGTGCAACCTTTTGTGTCCAGTTGTAAAATATACTGTAAATTTTGAACTTCAAAATATAGTAAGGCATGGTGTTCATCTAGCTTTAATATTACAGTAGAGTATTTTCTGTCTATAGCAGGTGCATCCAAATCTTCTCAGAAACAAATGTCTTACCGGCAGGACTGTCTGAATTTCAATCATTTGTTACTTCACAGAGTTAGATGACTGTGTGAATGCAGTCTGCATATGTGTTATCCCACTGTTAATGTTGGCAGATGCCTGGATTCAATCCAAATGTGATCTCATAATATTGAGAACTAAATAAATCCAATGCATGTGTGATCTCCCAGTATTATTACTGATGGATGCCAAGATTCAATTCATTTATGGTGCCTCTGAGTTAATGCTGATGCTGCCTAGATTGCGCTATGCGTGTTTGACCTGTTTATGCTTGCAGATGTCCAGATTAAGTTCCCATCAGCTTGTCTGGGTTTGTATGGGAGAGGTGCCTGAATCCATCTGATTGTCCAATGTTGCACTTGACTGATGTCAGATATCAGTTCATGCATAAACCTCAGAGGAGCGGTGAGCTTATCGGAGCTCACTTCTAATGCAGTCTCTCAGAACTAATACTGAGAGCTGTCTTCAGAGACAGAAAGCAAGAGGCAACTGATAGCTTGTGAAGAGATAGAAAAAGAGAGACAAAGATACAAGACAGGGGAATGAAGATTTCTGACAGGAAAATAAATATGTTCAAGCTGCCTGACTGTTCCCTGAGAGGGCATGATCTGTTGCTGTGGAAAAGGTTAAATCACAATTGAATAATAGAAGCTCTCAAATGTTTTGGATGAAACATAAAAATACACTAGAATGGAGCAGCTACTCATAAATCTAGACTATACAAAACTCATTTGTGATTGTGTTGAAAAACCTTCCTCAAGCTAGGTTCCTTCTCAATTGCTATAATCTTTTCCATTTGGAGAAAATCCTGTCCCTGCTATGTTAATTTTTACACTGTGCCTCTGGGAAGCTCCTTTGATCACATTGCCATGCTAAAAGCAACATATATAGTGTCAGTTGTGGCTCAGGGATAGCCCTCGCACCTCTGAGGTTATAGATTTTCAATCTCACTTCAGATACAGAACACAATCTAATTAACCCAGACTGACATTGCCACGCATCAGGGAGGAAATGCTACAGTACTAAAGGACTGTGTAAATAAGATACTAAAAGACAGTTATGTTTATACTTCCAGTTGGAAGTAAAATACTATTTACTTACTGAAAAAGCCTACCACCACAGTCAAACTCTCATTACATTCTGCACTTGCACTTTTCTTTTACATTTTAGAACTGGACATTAAAGTGTGCAGATGATGTTATCTGAGGTTCACCTGAATTCTTTTATGGATTTGAGCTTCTCCCCATCTCCAAAGGGAACGAAAGAAACATTCAGACTGTTAATTCAAACAGTCAATGCCCTTCCCAATCCAAAATGCTTCCACCAAATGGAATGGGTCATTCAACACAAAGAACCTGACTGTATCATCCTCAGAAGGTGCTCAACAACATATCAACATGACTCCCTGTCATATTTGGAATGGGGTTCTAAACTCACAAAGGTCACATGGCGAGGAAAGCATAATATTTACTTGCTTTTATTGAGTTTCACTGGAAGGCCACCAAACTGATCGAAGGTTGTAAACCAGAATACCTTGAAAATCTGAAATTTAAAGAGAGATGGACACCCCAAATTTCCCAACTTAAAATTCACTTGGTAATAACTAAGATTTAATTTATCAGTCCACAGTCAGTTATCCTTGAATGAACAAGTCCTAACTTCTCAAGTTCATCTAGTGAGGAAGTGCTCCAACCTCACAGTGTCATGTGATTATGAAAAGCCTAATTGAGGTATTGCTGTCGTGAAGTTTGTAAAGGAGTAGGGCAAATCAGCCAAGAAGCTTCATTTTCAGCATTTAACTACACATTTGTGGATGAGAGAAGTTTCTGTCCAATTTAGGGAGGCTTTATCATGAAGTTGGAACCACTGTAGATAATCTCAACTGCATTAACATTTGACATTATTCGCTGTGTTATTTCTCAGACTGGTGGTTGCTGTAGCTCAGTTAGTAGCACTTTCATGTAGAGGTCAAACATTATTAGTTTATAGTCCCACTCCAGGCACTTGAGCACCATAATCTAGGCTAAAACGTGATAGAGTACTGCTGGAGCACTATCTTTCGGGTAAGATGTTAATTCTTCTTGAGAGGTTTCATATCATCCTGTTTCAGAGGAGAGGAGTTCTGCCTAATGTCTGAGTCCCCATTTATACATTTGCCTAAATCGCTAACAGCAAGGGCTTTTCGGGCCATCACGGTGGCACAGTGGTTAGCACTGCTGCCTCACAGCGCCAGAGACCCTGGTTCAATTCCCGCCTCAGGTGACTGACTGTGTGGAGTTTGCACGTCCTCCCCGTGTCTGCGTGGGTTTCCTCCGGGTGCTCTGGTTTCCTCCCACAGTCCAAAGATGTGCAGGGCCAGGTGAATTGGCCATACTAAATTGCCCATAGTGTTAGGTAAGGGTTGGAACCACTGTAGATGATCTCAACTGCATTAACATTTGACATTATTCGCTGTGTTATTTCTCAGACTGGTGGTTGCTTTAGCTCAGTTAATAGCACTTTCGTGTAGAGGTCAAACATTATTAGTTTATAGTCCCACTCCAGGCACTTGAGCACCATAATCTAGGCTAAAACGTGATAGAGTACTGCTTGAGCATTATCTTTCGGGTAAGATGTTAATTCTTCTTGAGAGGTGTCATATCATCCTGTTTCAGAGGAGAGGAGTTCTGCCTAGTGTCTGAGTCCCCATTTATACATTTGCCTAAATCGCTAACAGCAAGGGCTTTTTGGGCCATCACTTCATTGCTATTTGATATCCTTTGCACAAATTGGCTTATACTTAGCGAGTTTTGAGAAGATTTGTAGCTCAGGTTGAGGTTCTGGATGTAAGTTTGCTCATTGAGCTGGAAGATTCATTTTCAGACATTTTGTCACAATACTAGGTAACATCATCAATGAGCCTCCGGATGAAGCACTGGTGGTATGGCTCACTTTCTATTTGTGTGTTTAGGTTTCCTTGGGTTGGTGATGCCATTTCTTGTTTTTTTTCTCAGGGTGTGATAAATAGGATCCAAGTCAATGTGTTTGTTGATAGAGTTCCAGTTGGAATGCCATGCTTCTAGGAACTCCGTGTCTCTGTTTGGCTTGTCCCAGGATGGATGTGTTGTCCCAATTGAAGTGGTGTCCTTCTTCATCAGTAGGTAAAGATACCAGTGAGAGTTGGTCATGTCTTTTTGTGGCTAATTGATGTGATACTAGTGAGAGTATGTCATGTCTTTTTGTGGCTAGTTGATGTTCATGTATCCTGGTGGCTTGTTTTCAGCCTGTTTGTCTAATGTAGTGTTTGTTACAGTTCTTGCAAAGTATTTTGTAAATGACATTAGTTTTGCTTTTTGTCTATATAAGGTCTTTCAAGTTCATTCGCTGTTGTTTTAGTGTCGAGAGTGTGGTGCTGGAAAAGCACAGCAGGTCAGCAGCATCCGAGGAGCAGGAAAATCGACGTTTCACGCAAAAGCCTGCTGCCAGACCTGCTGTGCTTTTCCAGCACCACACTCTTAACTCTAACCTCCAGCATCTGCAGAACTCACTTTCTCCTTGCTGCTTTAGTGTGTTGGTGGGTTTGTGGGCTACCATGATGCCAAGAGGTCTGAGCAGATTGGCAGTCATTTCTGGGATGTAGGGGAGAGTGGCTAGGGTTTCTGGTCATATTGTGTCTGCTTGTTTGGGTTTGTTGCTGAGAAATCGGTGGACTGTGTTCATTGGGTATCTGTTCTTTTTGAATGCACTGTATAGATGATTTTCCTCTGCTCTTCATTGTTCCTCTGTGCTGCAGTGTGTGATGGCTTATTGAAATAATGTTCCAATGCAACTTTGTTTGTGGGTGTTAGGATGATTGCGTCTGTAGTTCAATATTTGGTCCATATGTGGTTGTTTTCCTATATTATTGATGGTCTTGAAGGTTTCTTCTAATTTGTTTCATTTAGTGATGACAAAGATGTCATCCATGTAGCGGACCTAAAGTTTGGGTTGGGTGGTTGGCCGAGCTGTTTGTTCAAGTACCTGCATTCCTACCTCTGCTAAGAACCCTGCTGTTCTTTTTAATATACAATTGCACTCCTCTACTCTTAAAACATATTGAATTGTCAGCACGGTGCTTTATGATGTCCAGGCCTTGTGAAAGTTGCTCCATAAAAGAGATTTTGTTTTACTAAGTATAGTGGCTAGCTATGAAAGCAGGTCAGATGCTGGGGATCCTGCAGCAAGTAACTCACCTCCTGACTCCCCAAAACCTGTCCACCATCTACAAGACACCAGTCAAAAGTGTTATAGAAGACTCCACACTTACATGGACAGGTGCAACTCCGACAACACTCAAAGGAGTTTGACATCATTCAAGACAAAGCAGCCCACTTGAGTGCCACCACAATGGGCGGCACGGTGGCTCAGTGGTTAGCACTGCTGCCTCACAGCACCAGGGTTCCATGTTCGATTCCAACCTCGGGCAACTGTCTGTGTGGAGTTTGCACATTCTCCCCTTGTCTGGGGGGTTTCCTCCGGGTGCTCCAGTTTCCTCCGACAGTCCAAAGATGTGCAGGTCAGGTGAATTGGCCATGTTAAGTTGCCCATAGTGTTCGGTACACTAGTCAGAGGAAAATGGGTCTGGGTGCGTTGCTCTTCGGAGGGTCAGTGGGGACTGGTTGGGCTAAAAGGCCTGTTTCCACACTGTAGGGGATCTAATCTCATCCATAAGCATCCACTCCCTCCAGCTGCAGTGTGCAATACGTCCAAGATGCAGCAAATCAATCCTTGGACAGCATCTTCCAAGCCCAAGATTACTTCCATCCAGAAGGACAAGGGCAGCAGATACATTGGAACAGGACCATCAGCAAGTTCCCCTCCAAGCCACTCTCCATCCTGACTTGGAAATATTCCTTCAGTGTTGCTGGGTCAAATCCCAGAATTTCCTCCCTAACAGCATATTGGTTCAAACTACAACACATGGACTGTTATGGATAAAGAAGACAGCTCATGACCACCTTCTCAAGGACAACTGAGAACAGGCAGTAAATGCTGGCCCAGCCAGCAATACCCACATCCTACAAGTGAATGAAAAAATAATCTCTTACATTGTGTATGACTCTCAAGGTTTAAAACGGAAAACTATCAATTGTAATACGTATGATTGAACGCAATCTATCAGCAATCATTAGAAAACGTAATAGTAAGCCTGGGCTCAATCCAAGTAGAGTCCCTGGGATTAATGCAGGTAGTGAACTGAATTCAGGTCATGTCTGACCTCCCAGGGTTAATAGTGAGAGCTGCATGGATTTATGCCTGTGGACAGTCACCCGGGGTTAGTAATGAGATTGTCTGAATTCCATCCATGCATTACCTGGTGCTAAATTACCAGCCCTATTAATGCACCAAATTGCTCTGTTCCAAAGACATCAGTTGACATTTTTCATCAGGCACTTCATACCAGGCTGGTCAGCAGCCCAGATGGTCAGGAGGTCAGCCCTCATCACTTTGAAAAACGTTCAGAATAAATATCTCTGTACTTCTTAATGGCAATAGTGCACATTGATAGCAGATAGTTCAAGTGGAGCTGCAGTTTTGATCAGATAGTCCTTGGTGACACAATTATGTTTTTGATGCGCAATGTTTGGGACAGACAAGCAAACGCAGCAGACACTCACTTGATAAAAATGCCAATGGAGCAGCTTATTCTAAGTCGAAATGAATTCTCCTAGGCTAGGGATGAAATGATTATTTTGTATTTGGCGTTGGAAGTACCTTAGCTAATCAGTGTGTCATATATTCAGGTCTGTGTTTGCATTGGGTGGTATTACATTAAAAGCCCAAAACAATCTCTGAATGTTTCTCTGACAGAAATCAACAGAAACCTGCTTTTTGGTGTTTGAGCCAAGGTTGATGCCAATCTCCTAACCTGCGAGTTGAACCTCTGACAGAAATTAAATAGCAGTTCCTTCCAGCTAGCTTCAGTCAAATTCTGCTTGAATAATCTAGCCGAAGGAGCAACAAATCCGAGAATATTGTCTCCAACTCCTTCTAGTTTCGATGAAAGCTTATTGGCCCGAGAATAATCTTAACCTGGGTTTGTGAGTGGGTTTCCAGATGTATATGGGCAAGCATTCCAAAAAGCATTGGAAAACTGGGTCCAATACCTGTGTTTTACTGAAGTACAGTGTGGGCAGCCAATCGACTCCAGGAGACAAGAGGCCTAATTCCAGGGCCTCAGGATATTCAAAAACTACAGCAAGGACGGTATGTCTTTACATAGAAATGTAAAAAAAAAGGAGCAGGAGTAGGCTATTAGTAGTAGGCGAGTTGCTCTGGCCTGTGAGCTTTGTATTTTGCAGTGATTTCCGGAACCCATTGATTCCCTTGCTTGGAATTGTGGGATGGCTATGAGTGCACAGACAGGATGTGACCTAAAAGACTGCTCCACCATTTTATTCAGTCGTGGCTGATCATCCAACTCCTGCTTTCTCCCCTTATCCTAAGTGCTAAGATCTATATCTAACAATAGATAAAAAGATTTTAGAAAGAATGAGACAAGTGTAATCACAGGACTGCTTGAACCTCATTCCCTCAAACCTCTCATCTGAGCCTCCCCCCTGTACAAACCTCACTTTAGGATCAGAGGCCTCTCTAGGGTTGGGAATTAGATCCTACCCACAACCTCCAGACGTCCAATTCTCTCTCCTAGTCCCCTCCATTACTCCTTTCAGCCAGGACAGGACAGTGCCTAAGAACTGAAGCCCAGGGTTCTAAGGGCCATTGTGTTTGTGGGGTTCAGTGCTCAAGACAGGAGCAGGGCTGTTTTGCTAAGGAAGGTATGGGGTCAAGAGGCCCAGGCCAGAGCCGCACTAGGCCCTGAGATTTCTGACCTTGATCCCATCATCTGAATTGCTCTCTTGTCTGTCCCTTACTTCTGGACCAGCAACTTCCTAGAGCCAAAAGTCAATAATTACTTAAGGTGATAGCACATTGAATGGAATTGAATTGAATTTATTGTCACGTGTACTGAGGCACAGTGAAAAGCTTTGTCTTGCGAGCAATACAGGCAGATCACAGAGTTAAGTAGCATAGATAGTAAATAACAGGTAAACAGCAGCAAAAACAAAAACACAGGTACAGGCGAATGTTAAGGGTTTGTGAGACCACTGAGTATTCTAACAACAGTAGGGCAGAAACTGTTACAAAACCGGTTGGTGTGTGTGTTCAGGCTTCTGTACCTTCTCCCCAATGGTAGAGGTTGTAGGAAATCATTGCCAGGGTGGGATGAATCTTTAAGAATGCTGGTGGCCTTTCCTTGACAGCGGCCCTGGTAGATGGATTCTATAGATGGGAGTTTGGCCTTTGTGATTGTCTGGGCCGAGTTCACCACTCTCTGTAACCATCTCCGATCTTGAATGGTACAGTTGCCATACCAGGTAGTGATACATCCAGACAGAATGCTCTCGATGGCACACCTATAAAAGTTGGCAAGGGTATTTGCTGTCATGCCAAATTTCCTCAGCTGTCTGAGGAAGAAGAGACATTGTTGGGCCTTTGTAACCAGTGCATCCACATGAAGAGTCAAAGAGTCCCAGAAGCTTGGCACTCTCCACTCGTTCCACCTTTGTGCTGTTCAAGTGTAGGGGGGCATGAGACATCCGGCCAAAAGTCAACAATGAGTTCCTTGATTTTGCCGTCATTGAGAGCTAGCTTGTTCTCAGTGCACCATTTTTCCAGGTCTTCCATCTCCCATCTGTAGTCTGTTTCATCGCCATCTGAGATTCGACCGACTATGGCGGTGTCATCAGTGAACCTGTAAATGGCATTAGTCTGGTATTTGGCAATGCAGTCATGGGTATACAGTGAATACAGTAGGGGGCTGAGTATGCACCCCTCTGGGACTCCAGTGTTGAATGTTAGTGAGGATGAAATATCGTCCCCAATCTTCACTGATTGTGGCCTGTGGGCCAGAAAACTGAGGATCCAGTTGCAGAGAGTGGGGCTTAGTCTGAGATCACTAAGTTTAGTAATCAGTCTCGAGGGGATAATAGTGTTGAGGGCTGAACTGTAGTCAATGAGTAGGATTCTTACCTAGCTGTTCTTGGTGTCAAGATGTTCTAAGGAGGAGTGAAGGGCAAGTGATATGGCATCTGACGTAGATCTGTTGGTCTGATAGGAAAATTGGAGTGGGTAACACATGAGCAAACACTGGCTTTACTGCATGTGACCAGGCCTCTTGGGTCTCTCCCACTTTTATCGCAAGTAAAAATTATTTATTTCCCTCTCCACAAGACCTGTCTAACCCACTGAATGCTTGTGACACTTCCTGTGTCTATTGTTGTAGAAATGCAAGTTTTTTTTTCAAGCAGTGAAACCTCAGCTGTCAGCAACTTCAGGGAAATGGTAGTCTCCCTGGGATTCATCAGTTCTCAGGTCACTCACTGTGACATTGAAATCCATTTTAGTAAATGCATACACTTTCAAGTTACTGTATACTGGCTTTATATTGTGTAGTTTTTTTGCGGTGATGTTCATTCTATGGAATTGATGTAAACACCACTTCAACTAAAAAGTAAATATATGATCATATTCCTTTTCCTTCATCATGATTTTCCTTTCCTGTCAGTTATTTTTTGTTGATTTTCCCTTCCCCATTTCTTTGCATTCGGTTTCAATGCGTAACAAGCTCTTTCTCACTTCCAAAGCCCAAGGGATGTGAGCCTAGAAGATGGGACACAGTAACTGAGATGCAAACCTTGTTGCGCTTGGGCCAGGGGCTCTGTGGTGGAGCTGGGAGCCCAAGTTAGAAACAGGACCAGCTCCTGTGAATTCTTCTGTTCCTGCCCTCTCTGATTGGGAGCCCAAGGTTTTGGCTGAACGAGGTTAGTCTTTAATATGGTTTGTACTTAGCGATGGTCAGATCTATCACTTTGGCAGCCTCCCGTGATTGGGGGGTGAGGGGGAGGGGGCTGGGCAAGTAAATTCATGGTAATTCTTCAAGTCTTAAAATTAGAAGTCGGATGAAAGAGATTGGAATCACAAGTTCAATGTGTGCGTAGATGGGAAATAAGTGAAGATGCACTTAGCTGAAAATCACCCCTATGATTAAGCACTTAGCAGAATGGTTTCCATGGAAATGAAGTCAGGTTACTATCTGGATGCTTTACACATAGGAGCAACCTTTAATACAGGTGAAGGCTCTGACTGTGAAGTACTTAATACTGATGGGTTCAACTTTATTATCTGACATGGTTTCTGAGAAATCATTGTGTGAGAAATGTTTGTTTCATTCATGGGAGAGATGGTCACCACCTGACATCAGTAAATTGGTTGGTGCTGTAAGTGCATCCATTACCCGTGTGTCTGCCCATTACAATATACAGGAGTGTGCAAAAGTACCTGCATGTATGTATGAGGCTTTATTTGAGTGTGTGATGCATATCAACCCTATGTGTGTGTGCATGCAAATATGGATCCGCTTATTTCTGGCTGCATACATCGGTGTATAGTTTCGAAGGAGTGTGTTTATAGATCGTGTTCAGTATATATATATATATATATAAATATATATATATAAAATTTCTCCCAACTGTCTCCATATTAACAAAGAGCTCATTCAAACACTTATCCTCTGCTTGTCTTAAAAGTGACTAGGGTTTGATTCTTATACAACATATCCAAGTTATCATCCTGGGATTGATTTTTAATTGGAAAGGGCTGGTGGAGGTGTATTTTGAGAATCACATTCCGTAACAGGGTTCCCGTGTTTTGATGCTCCAGGGCATCTTGCTATTTTCAAAGAGCAGCTAGAGTTGGGTGATTAACTGCAATTAGCTGCTCAGTAAGTGCCTTGGGGGTGTTTACTCACAGGCTGTTGAGGGCCAGAAAGAGGCTTCCAAATTACAGGGTGGTAAGATCAAACGTTGGGAAATGTTCGAGCCTATTTTAAAGGATGTAACAGCAGAGCATTTAGAAAAACACAATATGATCAAGCTGAGTTAAGGAAGTAACAAGCAGAATAAATAAAGGGGAAGCAGAGAAGGTTGCTAATAGGTATGGAGGGACTGTTATATGAGGAGAGGTTGAGTAGGTTGGCCCTGTATTCATTGGAATTTAGAAGAATAAGAGGTGACCTTATTGTAACCTGTGATTCATCAGGGAATTGTCAGGGTAGATATGGAAAGGGTGTCCCCATGTGTGAAAGTGGAGAACCAGAGGCATAATCTCAGATTAATGGATTGCACCTTTAGTGCAGAGATAAGGAGGAATTCCCTCTGTCAGGAATAATGAATGTATGGAATTGTTTACCACAGAGGGCTGTTGAAGCTGCGTTGTTAAGTATACTCAAGCCTGAGATCGACAGATTTTTAATCAGTAAGGGAATCAAGGGTTATGGGTCAAAGGCAGGAAAGTGAGTTAAGGATTATGAGATCAGCCATTATTTAAGTGAATGCTGGGGTGAATGGCCTACATCTGCTCCTATGTCTTATGCTCTAACTCTGATCCACGACAATGTTGTCAGGTTGTTGGGAATGCATATTTATATTAAGAGACTTTCTGGGAAATACTGGAAAATTTTGTGCTGTTCAGATAGTTTTCAGATTGGTAAGTGTTGTGCCATGACTTTTCCTGGAACTTGAAGCCAAAATTTTACAATGTGCCGTATGCCACACGTGTTTTTAGTGGAAATTAGCTGACTTTGGAGTAACTATGCAAACTAAAAGTTCACAAAGTTAAGAAACATTAACTAATTCCAACAATTACTAAAATAAAGCATGGCTTTAAGAGGACAATGTTCTCTCACACTGGAATTCTGTTTTGCGGACCCAGCAATCAGTGAGAAAAGGTGACATCCCACAGCTACAATCTCTCCCCTGAAATTCTGTTATTGAGAAAATGCCCCAGGAATATGTTACCAAAAAGCTTTTATTTTCTATACCTGATAGAACCTGAAGTTGTGGGCTGTGATTAACTCACAACAACTCAATTGTTAGAATCAGCTTTGAACATTTATCATCAGTCTACAGCTGTCAGTAATTCAGCGGGCATGAGAAATTATCGCATTTTATTATTTATTTCCAGGCCTTTGGCTCACAGGTGTTGTTTTAACTCTTTTGCTTAAGAAAAAAATATCTGCAGAATTGTCCTGTTCTTTATTATGGGAGTGTACCTGTAAGATTAATGGGAAATAGATTAGATTCCCTACAGTGTTGAAACAAGCCCTTCGGCCCAATAAGTCCACACCGATCCTCCGAAGAGCAACCCACCCAGACCCATTCCTCTACATTTACTCCTTTACCTAACACTACGGGCAATTTAGCATGGTCAATTCACCTGACCTGCACATCTTTGGACTGTGGGAGGAAACTGGAGCACCCAGAGGAAACCCACACAGACACGGGGAGAATGTGCAAACTCCACACAGACAGTTGCTCAAGGTGGGAATTGAACCTGGGTCCTTGGCGCTGTGAGGCAGCAGTGCTAACCACTGAGCCACCGTGCCACCCATTGTTCCAGATTATAGTTTAGATGTTAAAAAGAGGGAGAATCAGGTCTGTTTACAGTAAATATGTTATTTTAAATTAATTTTAAGAACCTGGGAAGTTTGTTTTATCATTGATTGTAATACTAAAAAGAAATAACTAGTCATTTGGATAATTGCATGGAGTAGTTGGAGTTCATTAACACCACATTCCTCCACCAGAGTCATATTTAGGCAAAATGCAAGGATCTGTTGTGCAATATTTGTCCTGAGCAAATTTTTGTGGAAAAAAGATCGAATCCGCCACCACTATGATGATCATTTGGCCGCTTGTCCATGTTTTGGGACAGCTGACCCTCTCACTCCTACTGCCTTGATTGAGCAAGACGATGGCTATCCATGGCTGCCAACTGCCTTTCAGAATTGCACTCCAGAGTCAGGTCCTGCTAACTAGGGATCTGCATTTAAAGATACTGCCATGTGACCCATGTAGGCAGGGGGTCTGGGTCAAGACCCAGTAAATATCTGGACAATGAGATTATGATACTGAATTGAAAATCCAGTCCATTGACCTTGAAGCAGCAATAGCCAGCTCACCATGACAACAAGAATATATTGCAGTCCTGACCTCACAAACCACACTTGCAAAGTTTCCCCAAGAGCGGCACAAAATAACCACCAAACAAAAGAAACACTGACTAATTTTCACCTCAACCAACACCAGGCCCCTATTGTTGCCCATCTGGACTTAGTTAACAAAGCGTTGACCAATTCATAACTCCATTCTATGGACAATACTCCTGATTACACCTCACATGGTGTCCAGTTGCATTCAAACTCTTTGGACAGATATGTAGACTTTTTCTTTCACTGGCAAATGTTTCATTCATTGGAGAATATGGGAGCATCAATATCTTGCTCACATCTTAACAAATAAGATTGAAATCTGATTCCCAGATTTTACAAACAGGTCAGAATGCAGCTAAGGGAAAACACGATCTATTTACTTTACTAGTTTTTATGGACCAGATTTCCAACATAAGATGCAGTATAGCATTCCTTGAAGGGAGCAACAAGGAAAATCTCCATTGAATACAAACATCTTTTACAGCACTAGTGCTGTATTCCAGTAAGTAAACATAGTTCAAAGGTCCCAAAGCCTCTTTAACAATCTACTGACAGAAGCTAAGTGTTTACTGGATGAGGGGAGTAGGATGGTAGGTGTGTGAGGGAGTAGGATGACAAGTGATTGAAAGTGTAGAGTGCCAGGTGAGTCAGGGGTAGGGTGCCAGGTGAATAAGGGGTAGAGGGCCAGGTGAGTAAGGGAATGGGTACCAAGTAAGGGGATGAGTACCAGCTGAGTAAGGGATAGAGTGCCAGGGATGTAAGGGGTATAGTGCTAGTTAGGGTGTGAGATGTTAGGTTGGTAGGTAAGTCAGCATTAAGTTGGGTTGTGCGAGTCAGCAAAAATAGATGCAGTGGTGTCAGGTCGAGGGGAAGGGGGTAGAGAGGAGTTGGGTCTGGTTGGGGTTGGGGACTGGTTGGGATGGTAGTTGGAAGGTCAAGGGTTACTCACATGAAGACAGGGGGATAGCCAGGATTTTGATACAGTAGTCAGAAGATCAGGTGGGGCCTATTCCAGTGGACACTCAGTATCATAGCTACCCAGGAGTTGGAACCAATTTTAATGCTTCCCATATTTCATGGGGAACTATCCAGTAAGTGAGATGGGAACCTAGAAAGTCTTCACATCTAAGTCAGAGTTGGAAACGGTTCTGAGGAGTATGGGGATAATTGCCCATCAGAAGTTTAAACTTCTAAGGCAATTCCCTTGCAGTCAGTGCAGTGGGACTTCCAAAGACAACGGGAATGTATGTTTTAGAGTATACCTTATTTCAAACTATTAGAGGCACTGCCTGCATAAGTGCAAGGTCAATTGTGTCAACCGAATTTAAAAAAAAGGTGGTGGGACACAGACCAATATTAATTAGAGGTATCCATGGGCTTTTGGTAAGATGGTGGAGTAATATGGCTCCTGATCCCACAGCTTGATCACTTCATTCACTTTCTTTTCATTTCTTTTCTTCTTTTTTTGTCTTTTTCATGAACTTACCCCTCATTGAAGAACTCGGTTTCAGCAATGGCATGAGTGGGCCCAGTGCAGACTCAAAGTGAGCCCAGTGCTTCTGTGTTAACATGTGCCAACTCATGGTTGTTGCCGGGGAGATGGGTTTGGGTCAGCGCGGTACCCATCAGCAGTGGCCTGGTTCAGGGAGGACACAGTGGTGAGCAGGCATCGATGGAGGCAAGATGGCGTTGAAGAGCGGCGATTGTTTTTCCAGCGGTGACGGGTCGATGGGGATTCATGCCAGGCCACCAGGCCTATGGCCCATAGTGGAGCACTTAACAAGAAAGACTGTAAACATGAACACTTTTGCTTTAGTCGTTAGTTTTCTGCTTTTGCGTAGAATTTTCTATTTAATATAGTTTATTTTTCTGTATTTTAAGACGGTGCGGAGATCCGACACTGTATGACACTTTTCACTGTATTTTGTAACAAAATGTATGTGATAATAAATAAATAAATAAAGTTACACATCTTTAGGCCAATACAATTCACAACCAATTACTTGTTCTGCCTATCATTCATCAACTCTTCACTCTGTAATGATGCTTCTAATGATTCAAGAGTTTCAATAAAGGGATTCCAGACTTTGATGAATTTGGACACTGGAGAATTTGAGTTGTTAGGGTAAAGATCAATTACAAATGTTTTGAATAAACTGTTGAAGAACAAAAATGACTCTCTCCAGCAGCACTCAAAACGATGAGCATAGGATGAAGAGTCTAATTGATTTATCAGGGCTGTGTACTCCCTCCCTGCAAAAAACTGAACATGCTGGCAGAAAAATAGCATTCAAAATGTTTAAATAAACCATTTTATGTTCATGGTCAGATTTGTGATGGATTGTGGCAAATTAATGGGTGTTCTCTATCTGTTGGTATTTGCCTCTGTAAATGTGGCCGCTTCTCTTTCAAAGTTCCTGGGCACAGATAATCTGTGTTTCAGAGATATCGATGGATAAACATCAAACGCAAAATCAAATGGAAACAGCAAGTGGTGTGGGACTATTTGCTATAACTGTCATCACATCTCTTGTTTTAGTGCATTAGAGTCACATTGTGTCCGATCTCCCAAATGATACTGACACTTCGACTAATGCGCAGTTGAGTTTGTTTTGCATTGATGGGAATGTGTCATACTTCTTGAGGTTTGCAAGTCTCAAGTTTCATTCTAAATTAATTCTTTAATGTATTTATTCATTTTATAGTTTCCTCGCAGTGTTCTAATGCATGGAGATCAGAGACTAACCTTTCAATGTCTCAGGTTTTGATCTTGCTCTGGATCTTCAAACATCTGTCTCAAATGGATTTTTCAGTTTGTGACTGCATTGCAGCCAGGGCCAGTGTTTATTTCCCACCCGTAACTGGCCTGGAGAAACTGCTGGGGGGGGGGGGTTGTCATCTTTGGGCCTTTCCGGTATGTGCAATGTAGAGATTTCTGGAATGATGTAAGGAGTGGAATACCAGGATTTTGACCCAGCCACAGCAACAGAACAGAAGATGTGTAGGCAAGGTGAATTAGCCACTGGAAACACAGGGTTATAGGGTAAAGGGGTAGGTCTAGTTGGACTGCTCTTCAAAAGGTCAATGTGGGCTCAATGCACTGAATGACCAACTTGCACACTGTTGGCATTCTATGACTCTATCGCAACATACCCTGACAGGATTAGTGCAGGATTATTACATCACACTCCTGACTTGCGCCTTGTAGGTAGTTTTAAGGAGCCAGGAGATGAGTTACTAACACCAGAATTTCCAGCCTTTGACTTGCTTTTGTAGCCACAGTATTTATATTGCTGACCAAGTTCAGTTTCTGGTCAATGGCAACTCTTAAGGGTGTTGGTAGAGTTGGTAGTGTGAGGATGCAATGATCATAATGTCATTGACCATCAAATGACAATGGTTGGATTCTGTTTAGTTGGAAATTGCCATTGCCTGATGGAGGGAGGTTCAATGAAGGAGCAGCTGAACATGGTTGGACCTATTTCTATGGACGTGAAGGTATCAATGAAGTAAAAGATATGTCTGAACAAAGGGTGCTAGATAGACATCTTGTAAATATAAGAAGTTAAATAACTTCTAGCAGCAAGAAAATAGGCATCAGGCTTAACAAGCTTTCTTATGATAAATCATATCATCTTACCAAACCCCTTCTTCACCACAAACAGATCTCCTTGTTCAATGACATTTGTTACTTTCATGTTCCCTCCTGTATTACTTATTCTTTAATTCTGTTACTTTTAGTGCAACAACAGTCCCCAATATTGTATGGTGAATGATTTACTTGCGTTAATTTTTCCAATTCACAATCATGAACCGGAAGAAGCTATTGCTCAGTTTAGGTGTTGAGTCCTAGAACAGCACCATCTGTTGGACAGGTTGAAAACTTACCTGTACAGGTACCTTCAATGTCGCTGCAGACATAGAAATAGTAAGATACTAAGCATTGACTTTGCATTCAATTCTTGTTTGGAACTACCATCTCACAGAAATAACTAACAAAACAGTATCATCACTGTCGTGATTCTCTAAGACAGTGTTGGCGATATTTTTGATTCCCAAAGGGAAGCTTGAAGTGCCCAAGTAAGAGATCAATCATATCAATCCTGAACTTGGGATCCTGTTCACGTCTTGATACCTCAGTTCTTCTCAAAAGCAAGTTCATGTCTCACGCTTGATTAATTTGCAATTCAGAAGCGTATCAGTGTGATTTCATTGAGGTGCCAAGGGAAAAACATTCTATATTGTGGAACACATGTCTATTAAATTAATATGCAACTCCTGATACTGTATGTCAGAGTTGGCATCACTGCATATTGAGATGGATGCAATTGGCTTCCAGAAATCACAGTGAAATCAAAATGCAAGCAATAAAAAAGTTTGAGCTTATTACTTTCCTTTTTGCCTTCCTTGCCATTTCCTTGTCTGTCTTTGTCCTCCACCCCTTCGTCTCGCTCTCTCTCTACTAATTCCTTCCTCTTTCCTCCCCTTCCTTGTATCTTCTTTCTCTTGCTGCTTTTACCACTTTTTTCTTGTTTCATACTCTTCCTCTCCCTCAATCCCTTTTTATAGATCCATTTTTCCTTTTCTGTTTTCTCCTACTTTGCTTTATTTTATTGTCAGAGGGGAGACGTAGTGTTCAGTGGTAGTTTATCTGTATTAATTAGGCTAGTCTGTTCACTGATACATATAATTGTGCTTGATTGCCAAAGCCTGCAGGTGGGGTTACAGGGAAATAATTCCTGATGAAGGGTTTTTTCCCGAAATGTCAATCCTCCTGCTCCTCAGATGCTGCCTGACCTGCTGTGCTTTTCCAGCATTACACTATTGACTCTAATCTCCAGCATCTGCAGTCCTCACCATCGCCCACAAGGATCTAACTGACTCTACACACAAAGAGAAAATTCTAGAAAGACCACATGTCGAGTAAAAATTCTTAAATTATTATGATGTTTACAGTCTGTAAATAATTTTTTTGGATTTGGTGCGTTGACTCTGCATTGTACTGAGATAAACAAAACTAATAAAACATTCAAAAATATGGCAAATCCACAAGTTGAAGCTCCAAACCACTCTTCATTCTGATTTGGAAATAGATTGCCATTTCCTCAGTGTTGCCGGGTCAAAACCCCTGTGCTTCTAGACAAACTAAATGGATTGCAGCAGTTCAAGGAGGTTGCTCGACTACACTTCTCATGAACATATCAGCAATGAACATGGGAGGTAATGCAGCAGTGTTTGGGAGACTGGGGAATTGAGTCTTTTTGCTGCAGTTTTCTTATTCTTAAAGAGTCCTCAGCAGCTTCACATACTGATACAGATTTTCCCAAAGAATACTGCCAATTAGTTTTATGTTTCATCTCTTTGCATGGTTTTCCAGCTAATAGCCTGTGTATTGATGAATATATATTCTTGCATACAGCTTTCTCTTTCCAACATCATCCTTTTCAGAATTTTTCTTTTCATTCCCTGCTCCAATTTTGTCTCATTATTTGTTATCTCCAGCAACAGTGATTTAAACCAGAGCACTGTTTGTAGTTAGCTGCACCACGGTTGGGCGGCACGGTGGCACAGTGGTTAGCACTGCTGCCTCACAGCACCGGAGACCCGGGTTCAATTCCCGCCTCAAGCGACTGACTGTGTGGAGTTTGCACGTTCTCCCCGTGTCTGACTGGGTTTCCTCCGGGTGCTCCGGTTTCCTCCCACAGTCCAAAGATGTGCAGGTCAGGTGAATTGGCCATGCTAAATTGCCCGTAGTGTTAGGTAAGGGGTAAATGTAGGGGTATGGGTGGGTTGCGCTTCGGCGGGTCGGTGTGGACTTGTTGGGCCGAAGGGCCTGTTTCCACACTGTAATCTAATCTAATTCCATAACTTGTCCAGGTGCCCAATCCACGTGTGCAAAGCAAGACAGCAAAGATGGGAATCACAATGTCTCGGACCCTTCCTCACTAATCTGGCATTTGTTATCATCCATTAACTATGGCTCAGAAATGAAAATCCCAACCAATCATAATCAATCTTTTAGGTTAAATAACCACCTTGACACATCTCATCACCATTTTAATTTCAATTGAAATTTCCTGAGGAGCTACTAGTGCAATCGAATAAGGAAGTCTAGAGTAGAAAAAAACTAGAGGACTGGAGAACAAATGTCAAGCCCTTGTTCAAAAGGGATGTAAGAATAAATCCAGCAATAAACTGGGTGGCACGGTGGCACAGTGGTTAGCACCGCTGCCTCACAGCACCAGAGAGCTACGTTCAATTCCCGCCTCGGGCAACTGTCTGTGTGGAGCTTGCACATTCTCCCTATGTCTGTGTGGGTTTCCTCTCATAGAGATGTACAGCATGGAAACAGACCCTTTGGTCCATGCCAGCCAGATATCCCATCCCAATCTGGTCCCACCTTCCAGCACCCGGCCCATATCCCTCCAAACCCTTCCTATTCATATACCCATCCAAATGCCTCTTAAATGTTGCAATTGTACCAGCCTCCACCACATCCTCTGGCAGCTCATTCCATACACGTACCACCCTCTGCGTGAAAAAGTTGCCCCTTAGGTCTCTTTTATATCTTTCCCATCTCACCCTAAACCTATGTCCTCTAGTTCAAAGATGTGCAGTCCAAAGATGTGCAGGTTAGGTAAACTGGATATGCTAAATTGCCCATAGTGTTAGGTGAAGGGGTAAATGTAGGGGAATGGGTCTGGGTGGGTTGCTCTTCGGAGGGTCGGTGTGGACTTGTTGGGCCAAAGGGCCTGTTTCCACAATGTGAGTAATCTACACAGACCAGTCAAATTAACCTCGGTCATGAGAAAATCTGAGATAAAATTAACATTATTAGAGACAATTTACCCAAATTAATGAAAAGCCGCACAAATGTATTAAAGGTAAATTGTGGTTAACCTAATCTGATTGATTAGGTTAACCACAAGGTGGGCATGTCTAGGAGTGGCAGTGGGTCATTAGATGTGATTTCCACTATCTCCAGTGAGATGCCAACCTTGTCAGCCTTCCGCGGGACTGTTCCCTCTGGTTCACCATGCTCCACTCTTCTTTCACTCCCAACATCCCCCCACCTCCCCTCACTCCTGGCCACACCCTCATGGTACCTTTCACTGCAAACGCAGAAGGTGTAACATCGGTTTGTTTGCTTCCTCCCTCCTCAGTATCCAGGGCCCAAACACACCTTCTAGGCGAAGCAGTGCTTTATCCGCACCTCACACAATCTAGTCTACTGCATTTGCTACTCACAATGTGGGGAACAAAGCGTAGACTGGACGACCATTTCGCAGGAGACTTGCATTCTGTTTGCTAAAAAGACCCTGAACTTTGTTACCTGCCACTTCTTAAAAATGTGTTGCTGGAAAAGCGCAGCAGGTCAGGCAGCATCAAAGGAACAGGAGAATTGACGTTTCGGGCATAAGCCCGTCTTCAGGAAGGGCATATGCCTGCCACTTTAACACACGACCCTGTTCTCTAGCCAACATCACCTTCTCAGACATGTTGTAGTGCTCCAGTGGAGTTCAGTGCAAGCTGGAAGAACAGCATCTCATTTTTCACATGGGAACCCTGCAGCTTTCTGGACTCAATATCGAGTTCAATAACTTTAGGGCTTGAGTTCTCCTGACCCCAACACCCACACAGCAGGTCTTGTTATCACATAGCCTGCTATTACACACCACCATTGTTAGTCACTAACAATCCCCATTACCAGCTATTCACTCTCCTATCCTGATTGTTATCCACTCCTTTGTCTGTCTAACTGCTCTTCTCTCTCTTTGCACTCTATCCCCACCTATCGTTTATTCCTTACCCCCTCCCTCACCCTATCTTCTGGATATAAACCAATATTTTCCTAGCTGCCATCAGTTCTGAGGAAAGGTCACTTGACCTGAAACATTAACTCTGATTTCTTTCCATGGATGCTGCCAAACCTGATGAGCTTTTCCAGCAATTTCTATTTTTGTTTCTGATTGAGACTTTGATGAGGTAAAAGAGAGGTTTGCTGGGATTAATGCGGGTGATGTGATGGATATGAACTTCCGACAGGTATTTGATAAAATTCACCTTACCAACAAAGCTGAAGCCTATTGAATAATAGGGCCAGTTGGTCAGCAAACTGGATGAGTGACAGGAAATAAAAAGTAATGGTGAACAAAACTTAATGAGGGAATAGAGTTGAACTATTGTGGAGAGGACATAACATGAACACTGCAGGATAACACAACACTTGGAAGAATTGTGAACTGTCAGGAATGATAGTGATCAATTTCAAGAGAACCTTGGAATGAACAGGCAAGTGTAGATGAAAGTTAAGCAAGTTTTATATCATTACTTTGGTGGGAGAATTCAGAAGGTGCACATTTAAAATAGGGGGGTTCAGGAGCAGAGGAATCCTGATATATGTGCACACATCATAGAGGTGGCAGGGCATTGGTATGATCCCAGCTGACAATAATACTGAACAAGTCAGTTTCTAGAATGAAACCTGGCTTGTTGGACCATTAGTTGAAAAATGTGATGCTGGAAAAAACACAGCAGGTCAGGCAGCATCCGAGGAGCAGGAGAATCGACGTTTCGGGCATAAGCTCTTCTTCAGGAAGGGCTTATATAATGATAGACCATTAGTTTTACTTTTTTGTTGGTCAACTTAGTTAGAATGCAGGTCTGTTCACAAACAAGGTGCTCATGTAGTTTTAACAAAATAATATAAAGTTTCTTAAACAAAATAAAGAAAAAATGAAATATACAAGACAATTTGAAAAGATCTTCTAAACAACAAAAATAAATATTAAATGATTTCCTTCAAATATCCTTTACAGATACTCATTTACAGATAGTGTGGGGGGAGGCGGTAAGGAATAAACAATAGGTGAGGATGGAGTGCAAAGAGACAGAAGAGCAGTTAGACAGACAAAGGAGTGGATAACACTCTGACTTCACTCTTTAATTTCTTACTCAACTCAATGAAGTCTCAAGAACTTCATTCTGGTAAATTTCTGCATATTAACCAGATATGTGACATTAGTGACTCTCCCTAAGACATACAGACACGGGCTAACTCACTGATGTTTCCTCACTCAACTACAGGAAAAGCTCAGGGTTTTTTTTTAAATTCAGCCTTGTACACTTGGATTGCAAATAATCTTGATACTTCTTTCCAACTCTAATGACTGGGAGACTGCCAAATCAAAACTGTCCTTTTGTTGGTTATGGATATGTTCTCTCCAAACTGGACTTGCTAGTGACTCCTCTCCATCTCTCTCTCTGTGGGTTATAACAGCTCAAGTTATAGAGTTGTAGAGATGTACTGCATGGAAACACACCCTCCGGTCCAACTCATCCATGCTGACCAGATATCCTAACCTAATCGAGATCCATTTGCCAGCATTTGGCTCATATCCCTCTAAATCCTTTGTATTCATGTACCCATCCAGATGCCTTTTAAATGTTCTAATTGTACCAGCATCCACACTTCTCTGGCAGCTTATTCCATACAAGCACCATCCTCTGCATAAAAATGTTGCCCTGAGGTCTCTTTTAAATCTTTCCCCTCTCACTTTAAACCTATGTCCTCTAGTTTTAGACCCCTCCTACCTTGGGAGAACAATCTTGGCTCTTAACCCTATCCATGCGCCTCGTGATTTCATACACCTCTATGGGGTCACCTCTCAGCCTCTAATGAGCAAGGGAAAATATTCAACCTCTTCCTATTGCTCAAACCCTCCAATCTCTGCAACATCCTTGTAAATTTTCTCTGCACCCTTTCAAGTTTAACAACATCTTTGCTATAGCATGGAGGCCAAACCTGAACGCAATATTCCTAAAGTGGCCTAACCAATGTCCCGTCCAGCCATGACATGACCGCCCAACTCCTATACTCAGTGCACTGACCCATAAAAGCAAGCATATCAAATACTTCTTCAATCCTCTGCTTCAGCAATTATTGCCCCAGTGAGTTTATCTAATCATTTAGCTTAAGTAACATAATTTCTTGGAAATGCTGTTTTGACACACTGCTAAAAAAAAATCTCTGACCCTTATAAATGAAAAGTAGAACTATTTTCCCTTATCATTGGTATTTATGCTGAGCAGTTATGATTCCTAAATGCCGTAGGAACTATGCCAAGTAAGCCAATTCATGAATCTTGTAGAAATTCTGGTATGCAGTTGAAAGCCTTGTGAAAAAAATTCTTGCCAACTTGATATCTCAGAAAGTAATGGTATAGGTTGATTTAAGATTGTTTTCAACACAGTGATTCATCATAATTCTCTGTTTTGAAGCAGGAAGTCATCACTAAATTGACCATGATTGCCTGCATTCAAATACTTTATCTACTGGATAAAGCCATCCTTTGCACTCTGCAGTACTGTGAATCTAATATGAGTCAGCCATTGATACTATGGTTTGAATCTCTGGATTTAAATCCAGATATCTAAAATGGCTTTGAAAGAAATGGAATAGTTGCCAGACATTTTTTGATAAGAATTTAATTCAGCCTTTGAAAAGAAATATATCTGATGTTTGTGGTCAGACAATTTTATATAATTAATTGAATTGAGCTCAGTTAGTTCCGTTCAATTGGCTGTGTAATAAAGTCCCATAATGAATGTTTGGCTGAGCTCCAAGTAGGTGTAGCTCAGCAGGAGTTGTTTACACAACTGTGCATTTTATTTCATTGACGATTTCACAAGAAGCTAATAGAATTAAATCTTTTTAAGCAGCTTATTTTTCAAAATAGTTGTTTGTCTATTTTGTCAGATTAATAAGTACTTGAGATAAATATGTGTTTTTTTTAAGGACAGTCACAATGATCTTATAGCAGGTGATTAGGAAACCAATTAAGTGTTGGTCTTTCTTGTAGGAGGAATGGAATACAATTGTAATGAAACATTGTTGTAGTTGTTTGGGACATTGCTGAAACTACATATAGAGTATTATATAAAGTTTTGGTTGCTTTATTTAAAAAAGACTAACATTTCATTTGAAGTAAGGCAGAGTGTTACAATCAAATAACTCCTGCGATGATGAAGAAATGTTAGACAGGCTGGCTGATATCCATTGAAATGTAGAAGAATTAGAGGTCATTTTATTGAAATATCCTGACAGAAAATTTGCTGAGAGGAGATGTCTCTTTACAAAAACACGCTAGAACCAGGGACACACTTTAAAAAGGAATATCACATTTAAGATAGAAATTAGGATTCTTTTTCTCTTCTCAGCAAGTCATGAACGTGTGACATTCTCTTCTGACATAGCAGTGAATACAAGTTAATGTAATATTTTATAGAGGGAAGTAGATAGATTGTTGAATGACAAATATCACGGAGGGAAATCAAATCTCCTGAATTGGATGTTCCTTTGTCCATACATATGTCTGATTGACAGTTTTATGAGCCCCTAAGAGAGACAATCATTTCATTTAGAATTGAGTTTACTTTTTAATTCCTTGACAATTGTGAAGATTTTCCAGCATTATTCTATGACCATGAGCTCTGTCCATAGTGGATTCTGGATCAGTGTGCATGAACAGGGCTACGGGATGGATTATGGGTAAGTATTAGAGGGTTTAATATCTCTATAGAGACTCTATTTGAGGTCTCAGTGAATGGAAGTGGACCTTTGACCCTGGTGGCCTCACATTCATCCACTTCCATTGATCCCTTGGCCTTCACCAGAATGTGGTGACCAGAACTCCAAACATTGTCCAACTCTGCAAAATGTAAATCCTAGGAGAATGGGGTGACTTTCAGAAGTCAGGAATGTGCTGCTGGCAAATAACTTGATGCGCGTTTCATGACTAGTAAGGGTTACCCCAGCCCATAGAGGAGTGGGACCTAGAACGCCTTTATAAAATATGTGTTCAACCTCAACTAAAATATTGGAGTATTGTGTCCAATTCTGGACACTGCACACTTTTGTTGTGTTGCCATAATCTTATTGACTTTATGGGCTGCTCTCTCATTAGACTGGTGGTGATTTAATCTGAGGGTTAGAAGATCTCAGGCAAGGGAAGAGGTTGAGAAGGAGAGTCCTTCATCAAACCGATGACGGGAATTGACCCCACGCTGTTGGCATCACATTGCTCTGTAAACCAACGATCCAGCCAACTGCACATTAGGAAGGATAGGAAGGCATTTGAAAGGGTGCAGAAAAAAACTCCACAAGAATGATTCCACGGATGAGGAACTTTTATAGGTGAATAGATTAGAAAAGCTGGTGTGTTTCTTATAGAGAGCCAATGTTTGAGAGAAGGGGAGGCGATGGCCTGGTGATATTATCACTGTTAATCCAGAAAGGTAAAAATGAGGACTGCATGGA
Organism: Chiloscyllium plagiosum; assembly: GCF_004010195.1. Taxonomy (NCBI): domain Eukaryota; kingdom Metazoa; phylum Chordata; class Chondrichthyes; order Orectolobiformes; family Hemiscylliidae; genus Chiloscyllium; species Chiloscyllium plagiosum. The sequence continues at coordinate 10,607,777 of NC_057733.1, forward strand.
AACCCGAGTCTGGATTAGAGTGGTTCTGGAAAAGCACAGCAGGTCAGGCAGCATCCAAGGAGAAGGAAAATCAACGTTTCGGGCAAAAGCCCTTCATCAAGAATACATCTATTCCTGATGAAGGGCTTTTGCCCGAAATGTCGATTTTCCTGCTCCTTGGATGCTGTCTGACCTTCCATGTTAATCCAGAGACCATGGTAATGCTCTGGGGGGACCCAGGTTCAAACCCTGTCATGATAGATGATGGAACTGAATTCAATAAATATCTAGAGTGAAGAGTCTCATGAAGACTATGAATCCATTGCCAATTGTCAGGGTAAACCCATCTGGTTCACCTAAGTTCTTTCGGAAAGAAAACTGCCATCATTTACTAGTCTGATCCACAGCAATGTGGGTGTTACTTCACTGCCCTCTGTGCAATTTGGGAAGGATAATAAATGCTGCCCTGGCCAGAGACACCCACATCCAGTGAATGCATAATAGAGGTGTTGAAACTCAAGAGAGTATTTAGAGAGAAACTGTTTGCATTGGCAACAAGATTAAGAACCAAAGGGCACTAATGAACCAAAAGCAACATTAGGAAATACTTTTTTCAGCAGTAAATCATTGGGATTTCAAACGCACTGCTTGAGAGTGTGGCAGGTTCAACCATGTTTTTAAAAGAGGGCTAATTAGTCACTGTAGTTGAGGACAATGAGAAAAGAGGTAGGAGTTGGGATGAGCTGATTTGCTCTTGGAATGGACACAATGTCAGAATTCCTCCTTCAGTCCTGTAGTCATTCTGTGATGCACTGATCTTCATTTCTACTGTGACTACACTTCCAAAAGTGACTTCTTGTAGCCAAAGCATTTTGAGGTGTGAGAGATGTGACTATGTAAATGGAAACTTTTATCTTTTAACAACTTACATTTATCTCTAACAGGATGTACTGTGTTCGGCCAAATGTTCTTATGATGAAGGATAGTAGACGTGCGGGAGGAAGCAGGATGTTGGAAGTGTCAGGATAGCACACCAGGTGCCTGTGTATTGCAATTTCTGTTTTCTTTATACGTCTGGCTACGCTCCAAGCAAGCGCACTGCAGTTGGATCGCCACTTAGGGATTCCAGCCCATTAAAGGTGGCAGCCTCATTTAAATGAAGCAGCAGGCATAGCAACGTGGGGCTAAACTAAGATTATCACTTGTCTGCTTTTCATTCATTCACAGGTTGTGAACAACACAGCCACACACTTATACAAATAAAAGACATGCTTTTCATCTTCATTTCTGTGGGTCATGATTGCTAGTTATTTATGTTTTCAATAATTTTTTATCACAGCACATAAAGCTGAGAATTTACAAATGATCTGACCTGGTGCTTGAACCTCTCCCGTATCCAGCATGATCAACGTTATCCTTGGGAACTGGAAAAGCATTGTCCATCTTCAGTTCTCATTGCCATGGAAAGGCAGCCAACATCTATCAAGGACCCCTCCCACCCTGGTTATGCTCACTTCTGACCTCTTCCATCAGGCAGAAGGTACAAAACCCTAAACACACATTCCAACAGGTTCAGAAACAACATCTTCCCCGCTGTTTTTCGACTGCTGAACAGACCTCTCAAATTTCAAATCGAGAGTTGATCTTCCTTTGTGCAGCCCTGACCTTGTATGCCTCACTCTGTTAAGCACCCTGTGATCTGTTTATCCTTGTACATTATAATCGGCATCTACTGTTTGCAAAACAAAATTTTTCACTGTACTTAGCTACACGTGACAACAATAAATCAAATCAAAACAGGAAACACCAAGCTCTTTGCCATCTCACCTATTGCAGCAAAAGGCTGTGGGACTGAGAAATTCCATACCACCAAGCCCCGGCAAGTGAACTCTGCCTGTGCATTTGGATGAATCTATTGACTTTACTCGTTACGATTCAGCTCTGGTTAATATCGAAGGTCACACACCTTCATATTGTCGTGGGTGGGGTTGTTGAAGGAAAGGGAATGGCAGACCCCAGAACCTGTGAACACCATCGACCTTTGACCCGAACTGCTAATGTTGTGTATGACTCAGGGAATGAGTAGACAACAATTAGTGGATACCCTATCTTGGCATAAAACTCGAGCTAATAATAGGGCAGGATGTAGAAGGCAATAAATCAAATTTAAAGTGACAATGTCATAATTCAAATGCAAAAAGCAGGGGCAAAAAACTGATTAACAAAACAATAAAACTTGGAAGTCAACTTACTGATCATATTGGAGCTCTGCTCTCAGGATGCAAAACTCTTCAGACAAGCAAATATTATTGAAACACCTTTCTTCTAAAATAGCCTTTATCTCAGCAAAGAATCATCAAAATTACTTCCATTTTTAAAATTACATGCAAGGATATAAATCTATGGAATGACATTGAAATTTTTATATATATAGATTTAAATGAATAATATATATTCAGCTATATTTATTATATTTGTATATAATGGACATTAATATAAATCAACACATTTCGAATATTTCATGGGTTATGAGCATCACTGGTAAGGCCAGTATGTGTTGCTCATCCTTAATTCTCCTTGAATTGAGTCACTTGCTTGGCCATTTCACATAATAGTTAAGAATCAACCACATTGCTCTGCGTTTGAATCACAATTAGGCCAGACCAGGTAAAAACAGCAGGTAGCTTTCTCTAAAGGTCATTAATGAATCAGATTATCACATTAATGACAGTCGATGATAATTCCATGGTTGGATTTACTAAAATTGTCTTCATATTCTGGATTTGTAGTTAAATTTAAGTCCACCAGCTGTACATTCTATGCCACTCAATAGGTGCAGATCCCTGCTTACAAATTTAATGGAACAAAAATAGTTTTGAAGACTTTTGCTCTGAAATACAGAGGCTGTCAGATACATACCTGAACTGACAGAAAGCTGTTCAGCCTTCCGCACATGAGATTCCAGGCAAATATACGGCAAATACACATCAGAAAGTCACTGAGGATGCTACACCAGAATTCTTGATTTTAAAAGTTTGGACCCAGCACTGGATCCCCACCTCAGGCCCCCTGCCAGCCTACATCCCCACTCCTCACACTCCCTATTCTTTTGGGGTCAGATGTCTCATGTAGCTGCACTAAGCCCCCATCCCTGACTTCCACCTAACAAACGTACATTGCCAAGAAGCTGGGAATGCTTCCGATTCTGTGCACCTGACCTGGGAGCAAACATCCGGACCATAGGCATCAGAAATCAAATCAGCGTTACCTTGATCACAAACACAGACTTAAATCACAATAGATTGAACATGTACTGTCAAATGATAATTCTACAAATCAGACATTGGTTTATTGTGATACTTTTATATCACACATGGAATACAACATGTATACCATGACAGTTTGTGTAACTTAGCACTCAATAGAATGGTGACTATATGTACAATGTTGAGTAAAACTGTAAATTAACCCATGACTATCACTACGTCAGTACTACGTGTCATCTGAACTTTACCTTAAGCAGCTACTAAGTGCCTGTTCCATCTCAAGTTGGACAAATACTGTTTGATGTGACTCTGGTTACTCAGTGGTGTCCTGTACTTAAGCTGGAATTAGTTAAGGATGAATTAATCTAATAGACAACTGACCTCCACTGTCACACATGTTCCAGCTTCCACTCCAGTGGAGAAAGTTGAAAAATGAGGACTAAAAGCAGGAGACTCTCACTGCTGTGCCATGACATTTTAGCACAGAATTATCTATTTGTCAGCAAAACTAGAGCAAGTTTCATTTGTCCATAAGAAGAATGGTAACCCTTGTTTGACTTAAATATAGTCATTCCATCAGAAGGCTTAAATTGTTACAGAATTGTTGCATCATGCTTTATTATGTCATCTCAAAATACTTCATATACGACAAGCTCTTCATGAAATGCAAGAAGCTGTGTGTAAACAAACTCAGTAACCATGTTATACATCAAAATCCCAGACATCTCCTTGGCCAGTTCCTAGGTGGCCATTTGTTAAGAGATGAATGTTGGTCAGTGGACTAGGGTAAGTGGTCTTCTTCAGGTCATGGCAGATCATCTTAATTGACCACAATGAAGCAATATCTCACATGAAGGGCAGCACCATTTGAAAATGCAGAATTGTAGTCTTTCGGCTTTATCATGAATCAACTACCCCTTCCATAAGTGTATTGTCTCACCTCACTGGGGTAGCACCCCAAAAATGAAGCACCTCTGTTCCGGAAATCATCACAAAAGTTAAAGATTTTAACAAGATCTATAAAATTCCCCAATTTTTAGATCCAGGTTGACAGACAATTTAGGACCAGCTTTTTGAACTTTCAAGAACTTCTATTCACTGCAAATAAGAAGGTTCTAGCTACTTTATCAAATGTTATCATATAACTCTACTCATTAACCCCCTTACAAAACATCCCTTATTCTCACTTGCAGACAAATGCAAATATCTTTGGGGTTATGGGAAAACGAGGAAGGCAGTTCAATTGCCCCTGTTCACTGATGATGCTTTTGGCTTGGCAGGACTTGTTTCTTCTTGATCACTCTGCTTTAGGTATTTCCACTTGCTTTCAGGAGGCACAGAGTGACTGGTTCACAGCTTATAAAGTCTCAGACTTTTTGATTAAGAGGAGCAGCGAACCGCATTAGTGAGCAAAACTAAACTGGCATTCTTCATACTTTGGGTGTTTTTTCTACTGCAGGTACAATGACACCATCCAGAGGTCCAAAAGCTTCCATCTATATTCTTTGCATCTACAAGCTGTTCAGCTACTTGACATCCAATCACACAGTTGTTGGTAGGCAGAAGAAAATTGACAACCAATTGCCAGTCCACGTACCAATCAGCTACATGTTGCAGCCAAGATCTCACTTTGTACACACCTTCTGCAAATAAACTGGTTGAACAAGCAACAGTGTAAACAGCGCTTATGATAAGCACTAACATGTTACTTTTAAAGTGTACAGCAATCCCGATCTTATTTCTTAGTTTTAAAGATAATCCTTTTTCCATTTCAATCCATGAACAAAATACAGAAAAATAAAAAAGTTCCAGTCTTTATAATAGTGGAGTGAAGGTTCGGACCAGAATGCACTGGAGGCATAGAGCAGAGTTGACTGGAATCCCAGAGTAGAATGGGCTGGAAACATGGAGCAGCCGAGAGACATGGAGCAGAGTGGGCTGGAGACATGGAGTGGAGTGGGCAGGGGACATGGAGCAGAGTGGAGACATGGAGCAGAGTGGGCAGGGGACATGGAGTGGAGTGGGCTGGAGGCATGGAGTGGAGTGGGCTGGATAAATGGAGCAGAGTGGGCTGGATACATGGAGCGGAGTGGAGACGGATGTTGGATTGGGTACCGTGTGGGCTGTCAGCGGCTTGTGAGCATATGTGGAAGCCCTCTGCGCTGATCTACTGCAATGTAATGTTTATCTGTAATCTTTATGTGTTTGATTTTGTTTCTTATTTTCTAACTCATACTATGAATCATTGCAAGGTAATGTAAGTTTATTTTAATTTCTTGATTTTGTGTTGAAGATTTGTACTTTCTGTCAAGATGGCTCTGTGTGGGGTACTTGAGTACATGTGGCAATAAATTTAATTCTAATTCTAGACAGTAGAGAATCATCATCCGTTAGATGCCATCATATCCAGTAGTTTTATGTGTGATCAATTTCAAATAAAGCCCTTTCCTTCTCTTATACTTAATTATATTTCAACTTATGCATGTCCTATTGCAGTCTTAATAAGTTTCATTTATCTGCCTATCATATTACAACATGCTGACAGGCTTCCCCACTAGTCTGTAATAACATCAGTACCTATATTTAATTACTTTTCAAATGATTTTTTTTGATGAATTTTGTGTTTATCATTGTGAAATATATTACTTCTCAGAGTGAAGGAATCCATATCATGAAATCTGGCTGTAATGAGGGGTTTTAAGGTTTGAAGATTTTTTTTCTCCCGATAAGGTAGAGCTTGAGGAACTTAAAGGGGTTTATTTTTGTATAAGGTGAAATGAACACAGAGACAGACAGCAGGACCAAATCAGTCTTTTACCCTGTATTCATAACATCTTAAACTAAACCTTTCAAAGACTCTCCAAATTGACCCCAATGATTCCCATCCAGAGTTTGAAATAGCAGTTCCGGATGTTGTGAATAATCAATTCGTGACACCAGTTTGTAACTTAAACAAAAATCTTAGCAATTTGGTAACATGACAATAACTTTATAGAACAAAGTCAAACAGCAAAGTCATCGAATTGTTCTATACTTTAAATCCAAATACACTCATTTCAGCCCCATTAGGGTGGCATGGTGGCTCAGTGGTTAGCACTGCTGCCTCACAGCGCCAGGGACCTGGGTTTGATTCCAGCCTCAGGCGACTGTCTGTGCGGCATTTGCACATTCTCCCCGTGTCTGTGTGGGTTTGCTCCAGTTTCATCTCACAATCCAAAGATGTGCAGGTACGGCAAATAGGCAATGCTAAATTGCCCATAGTGTTCAGGGATGTGTAGGTTAGGTGCATTAGTTATGGATGAATGTAGGGGAATGGGTTGGTCAGTATGGACTTGCTTGGCCAAATGTTTCCACACTGTAGGGATTCTATAATTTGCAAAAAAGACAGACAGACAAACATAGTTAGGGGATAAATAAAAGGAAATAACAGAATTAGCCAGATTACTGAATTGTTTTTCATGATGCATTATTCCAAAGGCATCGATGGTGGTTTCTTGGCTGATTTTCTGAAGATGTCGATCAGGATCATCTTTGGCAGTGATGTAGGACCCTCCAGCCGCAGCTCACCTGCTCCACCTGCTCCTTTTCTTTTTGTCTCTTTTCATCTCTCCCATGTTTTTCTTTTCTCGGCTGCATTTTTCCTCCTCTGCCCAAGGATCTGGCGAGGAGTGGGGATGGCCAAAGGGCCTAGAGAGGAGTGGGAATGGCCAGTGGGCCTGGAGAGGAGTGGGGATGGCCAGTGGGTCTGGAGAGGAGTGGGGATGGCCAGTGGTCTTCAGAGGAGTAGGGATGGCCAGTGGGCCTGGACAGGAGTGGGAATGGTCAGTGGGCATGGAGAGGAGTGGGGATGACCAGTGGGTCTGGAGAGGAGTGGGAATGGCCAGTGGTCTTGAGAGGAGTGGGGATGGCCAGTGGGCCTGGACAGGATTGGGAATGGTCAGTGGGCAAGGAGAGGAGTGGGGATGGCCAAAGGGCTCAGAGATGAGTGGGGATGGCCAGGGGTCCCAGAGAGGAGTGGGGATGGCCAGTGGGTCTGGATAGGAGTGGGGATGTCCAGGAGGCTCGGAGAGGAGTGGGGATGGCCAAAGGGCTCAGAGATGAGTGGGGATGTCCAGGGGTCCCAGAGAGGAATGGGGATGGCCAGTGGGCCTGGAATGGAGTGGGGATGTCCAGGAGGCTTGGAGAGGAGTGGGGATGGCCAAAGGGCTCAGAGATGAGTGGGGATGTCCAGGGGGCCCGGAGAGGAGTGGGGATGGCCAAAGGGCTCAGAGATGAGCGGAGATGGCCAAAGGGCTCAGAGATGAGTGGGGATGGCCAGTGGGCCCGGAATGGAGTGGGGATGACCAGTGGGATCTGGAGGTTTCTGGATGGGCAGTGGGTCTGGAGGAGTGGAGATGGCCAAAGAGCCCAGAGAGGTGTAGCAATGACCAAAGGGCCTGCTGAGGAATGTGAATGGTGGCCAATGGCCTGGAGAGGAGTGGGCTTGGGCAAAGGGCCCAGAAAGGAGTGGTGATGGTGGCCAGTGGCCCAGAGAGGAGTGAGGTTGGCTAGTGACCCAGAGCGAAGTTGGAACATATGGAGATCGGTCAGACCAGGTGGAAGCCTTTATAGAAAGACAGCAATGTCCATCTTTTTAGCTCTACTTATTATTTTCCTAACATACTATGTATACCTGTAATGTAATGTAACATTTGTTTCTTTATTTTGTCTATTTTTTTCTACCTAAAACACATCTAAAACAGTGCCATGCGTTGGTGACATTGTGCACTTTTCACTGTACTCCTGTCCTTATGGAACTTGAGTATATGTGACAATAAACCCTACATCTAATTAAAGTTCACTCAGGTAAAGTCAATCATAGTTATATCTCAGTTTTGTTTTATTCTCTGACCTCCAAGAGCTGTTCATGGAGGTTAGGCAGGGAGCTGTCAAATGCTCATGCTGTAGTCAGATTCATTTTTCACGGAAACACCAATCAAACTTCGTCCACTCTCTGACAGACTGACTGTCTCCTTCATGAGGTCCCAATTACCCTTCGATTTCTACCATCATATTGAGCATGTGATCTTTTCCAGACTTGCAGGAACCAGTTCCCAGGCATGGACCTTATTAATAGCCAACCTCTGCTGTCTGTATGAACATAATGCTCTTCCCCGGTGATAAAGATTCTGCAAAACCTTCCAGCAGGAACCAGCCAGAAATTAACTTCCAAGGCTGGCCTCACATCATAGATAAAGAATCACAGAATCCCTACAATGTGGAAAAAGGCCATCTGGCTCATCGAGTCCACACCAACCTTCCGAGGAGCATCTCACCCAGACCCAGCTCCCCCCATCCCCATAACTCTGCATTTTACCATTGTTCATCCTCCTAACCTGCACATTCATCGACATTATGGAGCAGTTTAGTGTGGCCAATCCACCTAGCCTGCACATCATTGGACCATGGGAGGAAACCGGAACACCCAGCAGAAAACCTACACAGACACAGAGAAAACGGGCGATTAAACAAAAGTTTGTTTGGTCTGTTTCTCTTTTAGCACAATCTGTTATCTGCAGTCTAAAAGTCATCTTTAACTCACAGTTCCCGGTTCTTAGCCCCAAACTAAAACTGACAAAAGAATAAAATTAAAATAATGAAAAATCAATGAGGGTTGTAACAAAGGGTAAATACAGTTCCTGATGCCTGGCTACAGGACTCTACATATAGGGACTGGTGTCTTCTTATAGCAGTGAGAAGATCATTGTTTGCACCTCAAAACTCCAGATTGTTGTAAACTGTCAGAAAAGGGAACACAATGTGAGATTTGACAAAATGGGTTTATAATGATATTCTTAGACCATGCACAACTGGGATTTGTTTCACAGCCCAGACTCACATTATAATCTTGGAATGCAAACTCCTGACAAATGTAAATTGAACAAAGTAATTTCTCAACTGTAGCATTCCCAAAATCCATGAGGCCCTTACTTTAGAATTTCACAGCTATATAAAGTTATTTCAAATCAAAAAGGGCTGCCTTAAAGTTGAAAGTAACAGCGAGCAAATTCCAATCAGGAACACATCAGGGTTGAAATTAGTTACAATTATGCCATTACCTCATGTGTAAGCCATTAGCTGCACACCCTCCAAAAACATGATAACAGTTAAAAAGGTATTGGATTTTTCAGATTTATTTAACTCCTCAGTTGAGGCTCAGCAAAGGTAATCTCTCCCTGGCAGGAATCAGCTTCTCAATGTTTGATAACGATTCATCTTGTTAACTCTGTGGACTCCAGTCAGAGATTTAGTGGGCGGCACAGTGGCACAGTGGTTAGCACTGCTGCCTCACAGTGCCAGAGACCCGGGTTCAATTTTCGCCTCAGGCGACTGATTGTGTGGAGTTTGCACGTTCTCCCCGTGTCTGC